>NW_028227267.1:21517500-21926251 GCF_978045245.1 Mus caroli | reverse complement strand
CTTAACATTTCAGAGTAAAATACTTAAACATACATTTTTTACTACTAATGTCTTAGACTAGAGATGTTAGAAGATGGCAGCCAGCAGAACCCATTCTATACTTTTGCCACTTATTTATTTACTTTTAATTTGTTCTTGTGATTTTATTGCTATGTCTTTCCTGTATTGTAACATTCACTCCTTTAAAGCGCACAGATCAATGGCTCTTTCATATATTTGACAGAGTTTGATTATCTAGCACTACATACTAATTCTAGAACTCTTGTGTACCCTGAAGGAATTCAGCCTATATCCCCTCTTCTTTCTTGGTCCATCTCCTCATCCTTAGGAGGGAGCACTGTTCTGCTTATCAATGGATTTGCAGATTTTGGAACATTTCAGATTGATGCAATGACACATGAACCTTAGTGACTGGCTTTATTCGCATAATATAATATTTCTAGGACCGCAGTCTGTCATTAATTTGTAATTCATTTTTTCTATCACTAGATAATACTCTATTATGTGAATACCCCTTACCTATTAGTAATACTGTTACATGCATGTACAGTTACCACATGAACATGTTTTTATTCCTCTTGAGCAGATACCTAGAAGTGAAATTATGTCACATGTAACTCTTTATTTAGTATTTTGCGGAATTGAAAAACGTGTTTTGAATTGTGGTTACTTTAGTTTAGAATTCTACGGGCAGTGCATAAGAATTCCAATTTCTCCATATCTTCACCAACATTTAGTTATCTAACTTTTTAACTTTAGCCACATTGATGGATAGGAGTGGGTTTGCATTTCCCCACTAATAAGTGCTGAGGAGTTATCTGGTCAGGTGCTTTTGGGCCTTTGCTGCATCTTTTGTAAGAGAGATGTCTATTCAAAACTGTTGCCTATTTTTAAATGATAATGATTTGCCTTTTGCCCTGTTGTATGAGCTCTTTACATTATCAAGAAATAAGTACCTTATGGCATATCTGCTGATATTTTTGAAAAAAGGTTGTGTTTTGCATGCAGCCATGCCTCTTTCATCTTTAGACACTTTCCTACCAAAATGTAAGAGCTAGGTAGTTAGATAGAAACTGTATGGACCACAACACAAAACTATTTGGCTTTTTCCCAAGAAAGCTCAGTAGCAAGTTCATTAGATGAAAATGGCAGTCTATTTAAAGCAGAACCAAGCAAAAGTCCCTTCTTCTGTCACCTATTTTATCATGTTCTTATAGATGGAGGTGATATTGGAGTCAGAGGTTATGCAAATGAACGTTGATGTAAGACTTTCATTTTCATGAGTCAGAATGTCTATCAGTTGTACCTCACAGTATGGGATTATACAGAAATCATAACCGAAGGTCTTAAGCTTCCCCAAAATATATATTCCCATTGTCAATCAAGATGGCGATTTACTTAAGCTTCATTCTGATTGATAAACCTTGGAACAGTAGACTTAAACGGTGCTTAAATGATACTAGAAATGTCCCTAGATACTTTAGTGGATAAGAGTTTATGGTATTTTTCTTTCTTTCCTTTTTTTTTTTCTTCAACATAGCTCATGAAAGATCAGGGATTTATTTTCCTGCCTTTACCTAAGCAAAACTTCGTGGTTCCTTGTTGGGATTTTTGATCTGTTAAGATGAGAATATATGGTACTCAGGCTGAGAGAAGAGTTCATGGGGGATCAAGGAGGCTAAGTGTAGTGTTTCCTGGAAAGAGAAGGGCAGATGTGAATAGTGTCTATGGCAGAAGCATGGGTACATTGGCACTTAGTCTGTGGACATTGTTACCAATGGAGTAAACCTTAGACAGCATTTGATTAGAAAGAGATAGAATTGATCACAGCCTTTTGTCCCCAAAGGCCACATTTGCTGCCAGTTCTTGGACTCTCTTCTGTAAGCAGACTCAGCTGATGTCAAGATCCATGTCAGAACGCCATCCATAATTCAGGGTCAATGTTTGCACACACACAGCCATATTAATTAATTAGTTAATTAATTAATTCATACATAAATACATAAAATTCAAAGATGGAATGACTTCAATATCCCTTTTCAAGTCAACTTCAAAAATAATCAAAAGGGCATATTTGAAACAACTAGAAATGAAATAATTAGGAATTCTTACACTTAGAAGAAACAACATGTCATCTGAGGATGCAAATTTGTCTCTATTCTTTAAAGATATACACTGAAATTTGATGAAAAATGTATGATGTGACCGTACTTTGGTTTAAAGTAAATGAGGAGGTGCAGTAGGGGCTTGGGGTTGAGGATAGAGGTGGGCAGGTCTGGCTGGAATCAGAACCAGTGTCTGGATGAGCTCAAACCCTCCATGGTAGAGAGGATACAGATGGAGAACTCTGGGTCCTCTGACATTTACAAGCTAGAGAACTGAGAGAGTCACCCTAGCAAAAACAGAACTGAAGAGCAAGGGAGGGCAAGCACCGAGACAACAACCAGCATCTGCAGCAACCTGCAGGGATGCACATGTGCATTACAACAAAACCTCTTATTTTGTTACTTAGTATGCTAGCCAGAAGTGTTGATTTAAAAACCAGGAACTCAAAATAACAACAACAACAACAACAAAAAGGATGTGTTCAGTCTCAAAAAGCACCTAGGTTTCAGGGAAGTCTGTGTCTCAGTGAGAGTTTCTATTGTTGTGAGGAAACACCATGACCAAAAAAGCAAGCTGGAGATGAAAGGGTTTGTTTGGCAGATACTTCTATCCATCACTGAAGGAAGTCAGGACAGGAACTCAAGCAGAGAAGGAACCTGATGGAAGGAGCTGATGCAGAGGCCAGGGAGAACTGCTGATTACTGGATTGCTCAGTCTACTTTTTTTATAGAATCCAGGGCCACCAGTCAAGAGAGGGCACCACCTACAGTGGGCTGAGCCCACCCTCATCAATCACTAATTAGAAAAATTCCCTATTGCTGGATCTGATGGGGGATTTTTCTCAGTTGAGCTTCCCTCATTTCAAATAGTCCTAGCTTGTGTTCTGTTGACATAAAATCAGCCATCACAACTCTTGTGTGAATTTCTACTGGATCATTTACTGGTGTGATAACTTAGGACTTTTGCTTTCTAGGCTCGTGTACAATGGGACAGTAGACACCTATGGTTTTCATTATAAGGCAGATAGAAAATTAATTAATGTGCTTAGAAGATGCCTGGTGCCAAGCTGGGTGTTTGTCTTGGCTAGGTTTCTAGTGTTGTGATAAAACACCATGACCAAAAGCAACTTGGGGTGGAAAGGGTTAATCTCAGCTTACATTTCCACATCATAGTCTGTCATAAAATAAATAAATAAATGAATAAGTCAGGACAGGAACTTAAAGGCAGGAACTGAGGCAGAAGCCACTGGCTTCTCTCACAGTGGCATTCTCTTATAGAACTCAAGGCCACCTTCCCAAGGGTGATGCCACCCACCATGAGCTGGGTCCTTCCACATTAAGAAAAATGCCCACGGGCCGATCCTAATTGGGGCATTTTCTCAATCGAGGTTTCCTCTTTCCAAATGACTCTAGCTTGTGTCAAGCTGGCATAAAACTAGCCAGCACCACACCCAGTGAAGGTTGTTGGCAGTGCTGTAATTGTCTTTATCTAAGTGATTAGTACAATGATGTCATAGTCTAGATAGAGCAGCTGACTATACAATGGACAAAGGGTAATAGGGGATTAGTTTGTGTTATTCATGCTAACTACAAGCTTCTGCAACTGGATTTATCAGTCACACAATGAACTGTGTGTGACTTTTGGCAAGTTCCTTCCCTTTTCCATGCTTCTATTTCCTAGCTGTAAAATAAAGACACTGAACTATATCGACGTAGCAAATAACTTTAATCCCTTATGTCAACTCTAGTTGATCTCTTATGGGCACCTGGGAAACAGATTTGAAAGGCTTCTGAGGCCTGGCCTGGAATCAGTTGATAAGTATGCTGTGATCTGTTAGCAATGCCCATGATGGACAAGGAGACCAACGGCAACTGTGCTGACATTTTCCAGGCCTCGACAGAACGGTCTTCAGGGCCTTCCCTAGCTCCCTCGATTTGTTTTCTGGGTCTGCTTAATGGATGTGTGAGGCTATAGGTGACAGCCTATCCTTTTCGAGGATTCTGAACAGACAGTGTCTTTGGAATGGGAATAGAGGTGAACAGCCCTGTGAAGAATCTGAAAGCCTGTCAGAAAGTTATAAGGCCTCCTCTGAATGAGACAAAGGTTTCTTTGAGACCTCAATGTAATTTAAGCATTTAAATAAATAAATAAATAAATAATCAATCCATTAGGGGGGAGATGGGATGGTCCCCTGAAGTTTTGCAGATTATCTTGTTCAGGGATGCCTGGTAGGTTGAGGTGTCTGGTCTTGTAGGTTTCTGACAGTAGCATGTAGCGAATCTAAATGGACATTGGAAGTAGTGATTTCCTGATCTGCACAGGAAGTTACAGGTTTTGAATGACTATTGTATGACTATGAATATGGGGCACAGATAGAATATTTTAGAAACCAATTTAGCCACTTTCAATATTCAGAGTATGAGGCAGAGGGGGTCTGTCTTCAGTAGTTCTCAATGAACTTCAGCAATGGGGTTTGATTTCCAGGAGCCTTCTGCAGGATGCCCAGGTGTGGATCTCTTTTCAGGTCTCTGTTCTCATAAGGCAAAACAAGGTAACTCCTTTATCCACTGGCATTTTATCGTCTTAAGCACAAGCGTCTTTCCAAGGGCTTTGAGGTCCCCACCTTACCTTTTTGATTTGACAGCAGGTCTTTCTCCTCACATTCTGCCTCACTCTCAGCATCACATGGCTGGCATGCCCTTCTCCTGCACGCTTCGCTACAGAGAGCTGCAGTGGCTGTGAACTCAGGTCTCTGCACAAGCAGAAATCACCTGCCTGTCACCACACGGTTACGCTACTTTTAATGGAAGCATGCCATTTCAGATGACTTTCTCTGAAGCAACACTACACTTGCCTTTTGCCCTGAGTGCCTCCTCCAGTCTGGCGCTCTGACGGAAGGACATTCTTACAGGGGACTCTATGAATAGGATGGCAGTAATAAGCAGCTGAAAATAATCTGTGAGGCGTTCGTAAATTGCCCCTCGTGAGCTGCAGTGCTCATGAAAGATAATTTGTGGTTCTTGCAGAACACCCTGAAAACTGGGTCTTTCATCTGCTGTGCATTTTGCAATTAAAACATTTCATTTCTCATATTAGCAAATGATAACTCCACATTTGTTCATCTAAACAACTTGATTTATATTTTTCTGTTCTGAGGAGCTGTTGACATTTCAGAGTAAGTAATTATTTTCACTGCCAACTGCTGTGTGTGGTGACTGTAGGCAAATGATAGAAATCTGAGTCTACACATGCGTCACTTAACTCCTTTTGCTTAAAGACTACCTATTAAGCCAGAGGCCTTTTGCGTGGGTTATCATCTGTACATCGACATCTAATAGGATCAGGGTGTTGACAGGCGAGGGTTTGAGCCACGTTCATGGTTTGCGCAGTGTACTAGAAACTCTTTTATGTAATCTCTGAGAGGAGAGGGCAAGGCTGATCTGCAGCATTGCCAAACCACTGACAGGGCAGAGTACACTTGCAGTCCTAAATCACTTGTTAGAGGAGGTATGTGCTGCTGGCCTTGGGAGTTCTTAGGGCATGTGCTAGCTGCCCAAGTCTCCATGGGGCGAGTGTCAGAATTCTATGAGGAATGCTCATGAGAACAGTGAGCCATGCCTGCTAACAGCATGAGCTTGAAGAACATTTGGTCAAATCAAGAGGAAGAGTAAAGGAACGTTCTCAATTTCCTCTCAAATTATGTTCTTGGCCAAAAGGAAAAAAAAAAAAGGTGCAGCTAGGACAATGGAAAGAAATGCTTTTTTTTTTGTTTTGTTTTGTTTTTTTTTTCAGTTTGAAAGTAGTTGCTCCATCCTTAGAATAGAAACTCGGTCACACAGTTGAATTGAGCTACCTCGGCACAAAGGAGAGGTGTCAGGACAAATGACAGCCCATGCAGCCGTGGGCCTTCGCTGGGAACTCTTGGTGTGCTGTTCCCTTACATGTTGTAATTTTTAATGCATATTAATTACATACACTAATGGGGTTCATTGTGACCGTTCACATTTAAACTTCTTCTGCTATAAAAAAGAATATGTAGCTGAATTGATACTCCAAAATGACAGTCTGTCCTTAGTCCACTGGTATATATACAAGGTTTCCATTGCTTATAGCACGCTCAACAGCTGTCCATCCCAACATGTGAACATCCCATTTATATTCCGGTTGAGGAGTAGACAACTGACTGGGGATCCAAACCAATTTTTACATGGCCTTGAGGGGTGAAGTCGAGCCAGTACCCTGAATGGCAAATGTGCTTTATCCTTTGAACCAACTCCAATTGATTAGTTCTGGTTGCCTATAGTGCTGTCTTAAGAAACCATCTGTGGTATATTTGAGGCTCAGCTGGGAAAAGAGCTGGGATTGATTAGCAATGTCTGTCATGGGCTTTAGAGGAACAGCTTGCCCCATATTTGTCATTTTCTGCTTTTAACATGTCTTTAACTCCTCTGTGCTCTCTTCCTGTGCAAAATAGTTATAATCCTAAAATGTGCCTGTAGTGTAAACAGAAAGAGAAGGTATAGGTATATTCCACTTTAAGAAACCCTAGCATAGAAATGCAAATTTGGAAAAAAAATGCATCAATCTGGAGCCAATTATTTCCATTACAGAAAAGATTCCATGAAAGGTTCCTTTAAATAGCGAGCTCCCCCGCTGCATTCAAATGATGATTCAATTTATAAAAATTCACTTTGCATGCAACTCTCTCAGACCAAGTCTGTGGACTCTGCAAGCCATACCTGAACTTTTTAAAGCCATGCTGAAGCGCTAGCCAGGATGTCTGCCCTCCAGTGCCTCGAGTCCCGCGCCCACCCCCCAGTAACTCCCACTCCCCCTCAAACTTCCTTCTTATTTCCTATCCCAGAGTGTTGAGCATACAATCTGGGTGGTGATCAACAGCTACTGGCTCCCACCCGACACGGCTGCATTTCATTAGTGGGTAAGCTGATTGCTCCAAGGGTGTTTATGTGTGGGTGTAGCTGTACAAATCCATGCCCTCTGTGCACTGCAGATGCAGATGCGGATGCAGAGACACAGCCGCCATTCAGCCTAAGCTAAAGCCATCCCTTCTGGGAGAGTTCTAGGGTAAGGTTCCCATTGCTTGGTGGATATGGTCTCTTGATGATATCTGCCCTGTATTCTAGTTTACCATTCTCTCCGTGTTCTTTCACATCAAAACCTTGCCCAGGCTCCAGGCCTGAGTCCCATTACCCAGACATGGAACCTTCATCTTCCCCTACAGCTTAGAGAGCCCCAAATGGCTTTTTGATTTAGAAAATTAAATATAATCTGAGTCTTGTGGCCAGCTATGAAATTCCCAACCAACAGACATTTCCACTAAATGTGTAACATACGCAACATCTCAACATCCCACCAATCTAGCATGAACTGGAATTAAGAGGCAGCCAGTACGGGTCGAGTAAGAGCACCAGGCTATTCCCAGGCAATTCAACTGGTGGCCCCAGAGCTCCTAAAAATGCCTATTGGCACACATGTCCGAATTCTTGTTGCTCTGCAGAATCCAGCTTAATCCAGAAACAGGTACCTAAAAGAGATGGCGTTGCTCTTCTCTTTGTTCCTACACATAGACTTCTTGTCATATCTTCTCAGTTGCAAGATATGAGTGTGTCTATTATATCTACGGCATTTAAAAGTTGCAGCATAAACTTATTCCCACTGAGTACTTTGTTTTATTTTTTTGGATACATTTTTTCCTTAGTTGTTTTGGAAGATAAAACATGGGACAGGAGCATCAAACACATCAGGCTCACTCAGACATTTCTTCCGGGCCCTCAGTGATGGAGGGGACCTTGGACGTGAAGGCTCTCAGGCTGATGAACTGTCCATAAGCTCCTTACTTCCCATCTTCTCAGACTTCCTGGCTGATGCCAAGGGTCTCCCTTGGTACTGGGCTGTGATGGCTGCATAGGTACATCCATAGATAGCAGCCGCCAACATCATGAGACATACGATCCCACATACTACCCCAGTGATGACCACAGTAGCCACAGCATGGCGCAGGTTGGTTGGCTTTGGTTTGGGTTTGGCCTCACACTCCAAGGGATCTTGCTGTCCTGAGCTATTCTCATGAGAATTCTGGGCATCCTGCGGGGCAGAACCAGGCTGCCGGACTAGTGAGGGTGCCAAATCCTGAGAAGGTAGAGAACAGGGTTGGTACAGTTCATGAGGAATGGAGAGGAGAGCCTTTCCATTCCAGGATTCAGGCAGCCTGCAGATGGCACCATCTGTTTCTCCCCCTTTAAGAAAACAAAGCAAAGAGTGATGATGGAGCTTTGATACAACAGTATTCCAAAGTCCTCAGCCTGCCACAGAGTAGATAGACAATTATTTATGGCTAAGAATTTGTTAGGAAGCAAGTTACTTTAATATTATATAAAGGCTGAGGGGACCACTGGGCACACACTGATGGAGAATGTGAGAGCCTAACATCTAAGGACACTGTGGTCTCCAGCCTTCCTCCCACAGACTGCCCATCACACAAGAATCCTTTGCTGCTGGATTCCCACTAAAAATCAGAGAACTGATATGTCATTTGAATGTTAATTCCAGAGACCTTATGTCTCTCTCAACACTCTTTAGAGAGTCAGAATGGTGTTTTCTGGGTTTTGTGTACCTGAGCATTTGACAATACGATATGCAGCTCTTGGTATTTAAGTAACTCATCCACTTGGGCCTCATGACATTTACTACTTTGAGTGCCAAATACTCCAAGGAGTTATCAAATGTGGGTTTGGGTCTCTATAAGGTAACTGATTTCTTGGGGCATCTGTGGTAGTTATCCTCCCGCGGAGTACTAGACTCCACCTCTTCACACTGGCCTGTGTAACCACTAGTACACTATTTGACTTTATGGGAATAAACTTCTTAAAGTTTTCTTCCATCAGAACATCCCAGTTGTGTCTGACTTGACCGTTCAAAATCCGCATCCTCCATCTTATAGAGAATTCTTTTTAAAATCCATACAGGGCATGAATGAATAAGTCAACACCCAAACCTAGTCTCGTGGACACTTCCTCCTCTCTACTTCTTTTTCTCTGGTTTGTCCTGGGACCAGGGCAGTGCCAGGACAGCCTACTTGACAGGCAGGACCCATATAGGTTCTATGCTTAGTTTTTCCCAGGCTTCCCTAAAAACATCAGCAGGGGAGGGTAGCCTGTTCCCTTAGCAAATAGAGAGTACAGATTCTCAGTAGACATCACAGGGAATTGTTTTAAGTTCATGCCAGAAAAGTACATATGGTGGTTGTCACTTTAGTGTTATTGTCTCATGCTACTACATAGTCATTTAGGGCTTGGGAGATATATGCCCACCATTCCTATCTAATCATCTTAAGACAAGGTTGTAAGCGGCCTATAAACAGATAGGACTACTCCACAAGACAAGAGCTATCACATGACCCAGAAACACCAGGGTTGTCAACAAGGACAAAATCCAATACATACTCCTTCTGCTGCCATTGCTTAAAACTGAATGACACATGACTAGACTCCCTTGGGCCCCTCCTGGCTTCTTCAGCAATCCCTTGAGGCATGAATCCCAGCTTTAAAGCAATAAGATCAAAGAGGAGTTTCCTGAGCCACTGGTGTTCATGAGGCTAGAGGGCTCAGGTGGCTGCTCCAGCTGAGCCAGGGCTTCACTCAGCTGGGCTGAGATGAGAGGCTCGGCCTCTGTGGGAGCTTATCTCCCTCAGCACCTGGCTATGGTGGCTCTCACTAGGGCCTTTATGTCAAGGCAGAAGGCAGGAGAGGCAGATACCCTGGGGGAGTGAAAGCATTTCATCCAACCAAAGCACTGGGAGGCTCCCACAGGAGAACCCAGGCTGCTATGCCAGACTGCTTCACTGGCTGGTGTTCACACCTCGGCTATGGTATAGTGTGTATCCACTCCAGGCACATTCTTGTTCTGTAACCACTTCCCTCTCTAGTATTGTGCTAAGATTCACACCCTTGGGACTCAAGAGCAAAGGACAGGCCTACGATGAATGCTCGGACACAGCAGAAACACGGGACCTGTGCCTGGCCTTGTCACAGTAGCCTCCTGTGTAGCTGTGGTCTTAGTCAGGATCCTCCTCCCACCTCCACCACCTTCTCAGGGAAAAAGCCCCAATCCTCAACCTCCAACTGTCCTCACTGGACATTGAAAGCACTTTCTTGGAAGGAAGTGGGTTCAAATCTTAGATCTCTATATAACTTAGCTGTGTAGTTCTGGAAAGTTCCTTACTCACTCTGAGCCTCTGCTTGCAATACTAGACAGCAGGAGAAGCATAATAATGGAATTCACTTTTCAAGATTGTTCTGAGGATTTGCATGAATAAATAATCGTGTCAAGTGTTCAGCGTGGCACTACCATACCTTGCTCAGAGTACTTAGTTCACACTTAACCATGAACATCAAAGTCTAGGTTCCTATGTGAATAAAGGACGCCAGCTTAGCATCCTGCACGCACAGTTGGGTAAAGGGGAGTTTATTCTACATGGACCAAAGCAAATTGCTTTGCCCTTAGGCCTACAGGATCCTAAGTTTTTCTATTTTTTGGGTTTCATCTGAAGCCATATGACTGAGTTTTGATCACTTCCAACACACAGACTCCCCACTATATTTCCTCTGTCTGCCATATTAGATGGTGACCTTAAATGTCATGTAATGAAGTTATTGACATCGCCATCCAGAAGAGGGTTATGTCCCCAAATGGTTGTGTGGAATGCAGACCTGGGATGCAGGTCTCACTCCCAGTTGCCAGGGACTCAGGCAGGGGTAATCAGTAAATTTCAGGACAGACTGAAATCAGGTGGTCTGTGAGATTAATCACCCTGCTTTGACTGATACCTTCAGTGTTTGCAATTGTTGATGAAGGTTCACACTAGCATCTGCTCTCTTGGTTTAGTTTTAGACATTCATTTTAGGCTCAGTGTATGCATAAGCAGAGTGTCTCCCGTGTCTTGTATCTAGATAGTATTCTTCCTTTCTTGATGTCAGGACACCAGATCATGGTCCAGTGAACTGATTTTTACCTTACTCTGAAAAGACTGTTATCTGCACTTTAGAAGCATTGCTATAAAGGAAAGTTAAACCACACTGCTGGCTAAAGGGACCAAAATCAGCCCTAATACTATCAGCTTCTGCTTGGTAGCACTACATGGTAGACAAAGGCATTCCTTCACATAAGTTTGTGGCTGAATAGAATACCACCATTGCCTGCATTGCTTTGTGGGTGTCCTTGGTCTCGAAACTGCCTATTGATTTACACTGGACAATGTTCTTCTTTGATGAAAACCCTCTTTCGGGGATGGTCTGTTTCATGCCTGTGATTTAATCCAGAGAGCAATGGCTCTAGCCACCTTACCTCCAGACATGCTTGGTTTTTGGTTTTGACCTATCAGAAGGATGTTACTAAGTTAGATAGTTGCCTTGGAGAGCTAACTTCAACCTTGGCTAGTTGGTGATGCATCCATTGCTCTTAGACTATTGAGAAGCTTTCAAATTGTGATGTGGCACGTTTGAGATCCTACCATGTGTATACCATGCCTCCAGGTGCTGTGTTTCCCCCAATTCAACTGCAACGCTCAGGTCCCCCTGGGCTCAAGCATGTAATCACCAACAACACCCCTCCCCACCCTGAAGTGTGACAAGTGCTTCAAACATGTCCGCTTTCTGAGCCTTCCACTGAGTACCTCTGCAAGGCCTCCCACTGCCCCCCTTCCCTATTTGCTAAAAGCATCCCCAATTATGCAGTTACCAAGTAGAAAGGAATACAAAGCAATCTTCCATAGTTACTCTTTGCCTCTCTCAGCCCACCACTCTCTCCATCCCCTCAGCCATTTCTACCATGGCATTGTTCCAAATGCCAATCACGTATTGCCATCCTTGTCTAGGCCCCTGTCATCTCTTCTCTGCTCTACTGAGATCACCTCCCCCTTCATCCCGCTGGCTCTTCTTCAATGGCCTTTGCTCTGCCCTGTCAGAGTCAGCGGCCTGGCATTTTACACAGTGGTCAGCTCATACTGTTCCCTAGACAAGAATTCCTCAGAACTTCCCACCTCCCCTAGAATACAATCCAGACAGGGCACCTGCTCTGCACATGTTTAGAGGCTGGGCGTGCGCCCAAGATGGGCTGTGTGTTATCTCCACCCACTGACTCACTCCTCTGGCTCTTGCTAAGCCAGGCTAGCTTCTTCACCAGGCCCTTAAAGCCTGCTGGGCCCCCATCCCCATAGTTATCTTCTGTTCCTTCTTTTTGTTGTTCTGGTTCTTATATATGCCATTTTCTTGGGAGGCTTTTCTTTCCTATCCTATCTAAGCTGGAGCGCATTCCCCTCTAATATCACTTGCTCCCCTTACTGTCTTACCATTGCTGTCTGAATCCATGCATTTGTTTATGGTCTTATAGAGTATCTTTCTTTTCATCCTTCCAATGAAACCTTCGTAATGATAAGTGTTTCCTAGTCACTGCCCTTTTCTCTGGGTCTAGGGTAGTACCTAGAACATCAAGGATGTTCAAGGAGAGGAAGGAGCAAATGGTGCTCAGAAAAGCAATGTAGGGTTCAGGAAAGAACCCAAAGCCAAGGTCCAACAGTCATGCTTTCTACTCTCATTTTTTCTTTGCCTGTCCAATCTTAGGCTGGTCATTGAACTACTCTGGGCTTCTGTTCTCCATTGGCAACCAAGGCTGCCAAGCTTTCTCTCTGATAGCAAAGGCTATGAGGTGTGAGAGGTGATCTTTGTCACAACTGTTCCACTGTGCTTTACAGTGTAAAACAGCCACTTGGTACATAATGAACAGAAAGAAAACAAAAACAAAACACCACATGCACAATTTGACCCTTAGACTATACATTATTAACTCCTGAGTGACTTCCAAAGTTTACTCTTTCTAATATTCTAGGGTCTGTTGCTTAGATTTGAGCTTCTGATTAAAGAAATAGTAATTTCAGAGAAAGGGCCTTCTGGACCCAATTTCAGTATTTAATAAGATTTATAGCCATCTTTTGGTAGAATTAGAAAGAGGGGGAAGCTAGCCTAAGAAGGGAGAGCCACATTGCCAAAGAGATCACACTTGGAAATTAGAGCTGAGGATGCTTTGGTATGTGATTCCCAGAGAGAAGTCCACGCCATCTGCATGCACACTATGATAGGCATAACACCCAATGTCCTCCAAACTCCAGTAGACACTTACTCCCCTCATGAAGCTAACATACTTCTATGTGAAGACACACAAAAGCCTACAGCTTCCCCTTGCACTGTCCTCCACCCTCTTGAGATGCTGAGGTTGGTGGCACACAGAAAGGCACACTACTAACCTTGAAAGGTGAATCTCTCCAGCCAGAGTTTCAGACCCAGTAAGTGGCAGTCACAAATCCAAGGGTTGTCCTTAAGAAGTACCAGCCTCACCTTGGGCATGGCCTCTAGAAGTTCACGATCTAGATGTAGAAGATGGTTCTGCTGCACAGCAAACACAGTCAGGTTCTCCCAAGGCTTCCCCAGAGATGTGGGGAGGATGCTGAGGCTGTTGGATGAAAGATCTAGCTCCCTGAGCCCAGGAAGGGCACGGGCAAAGCTGCTTTCTATGGAAAGCAGGGAATTTTGGGTTACATTTAAAACCCGCAAGTGTGGAAGTCCATAGAAAGCCTCTGCAGCCAGATTTGAAAGAGAGTTGTTAGATAAATTTAAGGTGGTAAGCAGTGATACAGATTGAAATGCAAGAGCAGGAAGCCAGTGGATCTGGTTATCTTGTAAGAGCAGTGTTACTGTCCATGGGGGTAAATTAGTGGGGACCTTTGACAGCCCCTGACCACTGCAGTCCACGGAGTTTGATGATGGGTGGCACAAACATTTCATGGGGCAGCTGCCCACTCCTGGGAGCAGGAGACCCACACTGGAGACCAGCAGCAGAGTACCTAAAGCAAGGAGAAGAGGAAGGGATGGAGGCCAGTGTATGAAATGTGGTCGCCAACAACCAAGGAATTCCCAGGCAGTGTGGTCCTGAGCCAGCAGTGCCTTCCACCCAGCTAGAAAGGAGGTCCTCACCCTTCACAGAATGGGACTGAGTACTTCCAGGCCGGCCACTGAGGCTACTGTGACTGACTCGGTCATCAGACTGTATAAGACTGATATCACATGAAACAGTGAGGGGAACGTCTGGGTCATGTGTCCTTTGGAGGTCAGAGCCAGGTGTGTGGGCTGTGGCAGGTTGAAAGGTCACAAAGGAGCTGATGCCCACATTTCTAAAAGGACCTCTCTGGAGGAGGGTAGGCCGGTTGAGCTTTGTATGGTGGTAGAAATGTTCTGTGCCTGCCCCCCAACATGGATGTCACTAGACACCTATAGTTCCAGAGCTCCCAAAATGTGATTGCTGCGACCCAAGAACTGACTTTTAATTTTGACTTGGTCTTAATTTATACTTCAGTTATCAGATGTGGCTTCAGGTGGCCCTATTGACTAGGGAATACCTTTACAAACAGCTATCTAGCTTTGCAGGTATAACCCAATCTGTAGTGATCCTCTTTCTCCTTTTTTTCTATGATGGTTTTAAAAATTACCAAAAAGCGTTAGAAACAATGTAAGACATATCCTTCTTCCTGAAACTTTTACCATCCTCTCATAGATGATCAGACTTCTATCATCTCCTTGCTTCTTACTGAGAAGTGCAGTGCTTTAGTGGGGCATACAACCTTCTTCTAACCATCTCTGGTTTTCCTCCCAGAAGCCCCTTCACAGACTTGCTCCACAGAAGCCCCACAGAAACCTGCTTTCTGTCTTTAGACATACTCAAAACAATAGTCGTTGTATCAGGGTTATGGTATGTAGTGCCATGCTCAATTTCATGGTACTGGGGATCTCACTCAGAGATCTGTGCTTGCTAGGCTACTACTATCAACTGAGCCTTGGCGCCTGCCTTCTTGATACTATTTAATAAATGGGTTCAGAGTTGAAATGTTTATAACATTTCCAGCTTGAGTTGAAACAGGGACCTACAGCATATTACCTGAATATTCTTTTGAGATCTTTGGAGTTGTCTAAGGATTTTTCTCCCTGAAGCTGAGGACTAAACCTGGGATCTTATACTTGTTCATCAGGTGCTCTACTGCTGAGCTAAATGCTCAGAGCATAAAGGTGCCATCTTGTACTCAATTTTCCTTCACTTACTGCAAGATCCAACATTTTCAGAGTTGGAAGTATTGGGAGCTTATCTTGGACATGGGTTGAAATGAGTCTATTAGGTATTCCTTCTGATTTTTATTTCTGTAATTGCTAGAGATGATCACAGAGATAGAATGGTATTATGCCAAGCTTTGTAAAATGCAGTGGATAATAAGGACAATAGCAAATGACCAGATGGCATACACTGCATGTCAGAGATCAATCCTACTGCTTTATAGACACATATCCACCCTAATGACCTTGTCATTGTTGACCTTGTCAACATAGTTGTTTGTCTTCAACATTTTGAAGGGAAAAAGCAAACAAACAAATAAACAAAAAAACAAAACAGGCATAGAGAGGCTAAATCATTCCCTAAGTTCACAGAAACAGTAAACAATCTAGCAGGATTTGATCCCAGACCGTCTACAGAATCTGTGAGAATTCTTATCTGTTCTATTTCTCTGCCAGATATTCAAGAGAGATATGGTGCAGCAATCAGGGGTGGATTTACACAATGGTATACTGTTTCTTTGTCTACTTCATATAAATATAATCATACATTTATCCTATTCTGCAATCTGTTCTTTTTTGTCAAAGCTATGTATCCACCTGAGTACTTAGAACGCGTCTTCATTTCTTTTAGCTAATAAGGCACATTCCTTGTGTTGGACAATGTCAAACTCAGTGACTACCTATCCCTCATTGAGGAGCATTTGGGCTTCCAGGATTCCCTACTCACTTATTACAAATGGCACAGCTGTAGGAATGTGGGTGACTGCTCCCCAAAATAAAGAGTGGGTCTCATTGTTGGATTCAGAGAATTGATATATTTTTAAAAGGCTGTGTTATCATTTTTCAAAGTTCCTATTTCCCTCCCTTTTTTCTCTCTTGGGACTTGAATTTCTAAGTATGACAAACATGTGTCAAGCACGCATTCTGTTGAACTGGAGAGGCATTGACAGGGCCATGGAATGCTATTCAAAATAAAATGCCTATCAACATGGAGGCTTTCAAGAGATGGTTATTTATTTGATGTTCTGGTTTACACCTCACCTAGGGGGAAACACTGAATGACTGTCAAATGTACTATACCTTGATCTCCTGCTTTGTACTCTGCTCCTGGCTGCCGGTACCCAGGACTGCAGGACTGGAAAAGGAGAAGCTTTCCAAGGGAAAGTTGCTGCCTTTGATTTAGTTCAAGAGACATAGAGCATCCAAGTCCCCTTCTCCATCTTCAAACAGAAGTCTACAGCCCTTGTTTTTCTGTCATTTTCCTGATATCTAACTTCTTTCAAAGTTCAAATAAATGCCTTTCCATTAGAAATCACCAGACACTATCACTGTGACTGAGCCACAAGGATTAATTAGTTGCAGGGAATCAATCCGTAAACAACGGAGTACCCACCCAGTCCATTTATCTCTTAATAAAAGGCTTATATTTCTGAAATGGGAGCCAGTTTGCCTCCCACTTCCCCAAAGGAAGTAATATATGAACTCCAACTCAAGGCACCATGTTGTCTATGAAATGGCCCATGACAAGCCCACTGCATGTCCACACCACGACTATACACATTTGTCTTCAGCCCCCTTTCCCCCTTGCTCAGCATGGTAACACATCCATCTTTCCACTGAGAGAGAGTTTTTTCTTTTTCTTTTTCTTTTTTTTTTTTTTTTACATCTGTCCAATGTTTTAAGAAAGACAGGTTGAAAATTGATTTCTCACAGACACTTCTTAGAGGGGATCGCCCCCTTCCCTCAGGTGGGGGACTTCTGGGGTAGGGGCAATGGAATTCATTCCTGCTCACCTTTCATGGCCCAGGCTCCGCAGCACAAACCCTCATCCAATGTATATCCTGGCCTGTGGACTCACAGATCAACACACCCGGGCTACGGCAGACTTGGAAACCAGCTTTCCATTCTCTTTCCCTGAATCCAGCATGGGCTTTTCTCCAGTGCAGAAAACAGTTGCTGAATTCAGGAGGTCACTTATTTAAGCAGCTTGTCCCCTTGTCTCTGTCTGCTGTGGTCCTTCTCCATAAGAGGGGTCTTTTGATTGTGTCCGGTCTTTTTTTTTTTTTTTTTTTGGAAAGTGTCAACCTCCCTAGGATCTTCTCTGCCTCTCTCATTCAGACAGCAAACCCCATAAAGAATGTTGGTCAGACCTTGGTGAACAGCTGTAGCATTCAGACATGACCCCAATGGCCGGGCCTTTTTGATTATTTAATCTGCTTGAAGTCCAGGGCACCAAAATAAAACAGCCTTCTTAATCCGGCTGTGGCTTCTGCATTCTCTTGACTTATCAACCGTGCTGTGTCAACCCTCACTGGTGGTGGTGGTGGGGGAGGGTACGAATCCCTAACCTGGGGTCTTGCAACAGAGCCTGCAGGGAGTGTAATATGAGAACAAATTGGCCTGCTGGAGGCTGACAGTTTCCATTGGGGCACTTCTTTGGCTATCCTGGGTACATTCAGCCCAGGTCCCTGGAGATTAGCTGCGTTGACAGGTCCTCATGCCCTGAAATCCACAGCCATGGTTTCCTTACATGGGCATTACAATCCCTCCTCCCCAGTGCCACAAATACATCTCACCTTGCTTGCTACACACACACACACACACACACACACACACACACCACTGCTGACACATACTAAAAGGACCTTTTGGCCAGCATGAAATACTTCATCTTTTTACATTACCTAATGCTGAGGTTCAGACCCTTTTCTCAATACTGTTCACATATAAAACAATAAAGTTGGCTAAGTAAGAGCTAGAAACCAACTGAGTTGGTTGTTCACCAATAAGCAATGAGGCAAACTTTCCAAATGGGGATTGGAACCAGCTCTTTGAATGTACAAATGCCTGCCACTGGCTGAAGTGGGCTTCCAGTGCCTGAAGTGAGCCAAGAAAAAAAAAAAAAAAAAAAATTAAAATAAAAAAAAACAATAAAAAAAAAACCCAACCAACCAACCAAACAAACAAACAAAAAAAGAAAAACAAACCTACTGTAGAATATTCCACAGGCCTTCTATGACTGGTCAGGTGACAAAGGTACTTTTTATTGAGGTTGCATAAAACCCAAGAAGTATAGATGAGCAGCTGAGTGTGAACTCTGGAATCAGATAGGTCTGGATTGCATTTACCCTCACAAAGCCTCACCTCCTACAGGGCTAATGATAGCCAGTGCTTTATGAAATTGCATCCAGGATTAAATCTAGACCAGAGTACCTTCATGAAGGCTGAAGGCTCCAAGGATCGAGGAGACTGGTCCCAGGACTTCTGAGCTCCTCTCCTTGGAAGAGCTCCGGGGGGGGGGGGGGTGCCTGTCTTCTCATACCACAGAGGAAGGCAGGTAATCCCTTATGCATGAGACCTGATAGGGTATGTGATTCCTCTGAATAGCCTCTTGGGGAATGTTTTTCTTTTTTTTTTTTCTTGATATTTATTTATTTTTTTTTCTTTAATTTTTAATATTTTTTTATTACATATTTTCCTCAATTACATTTCCAATGCTATCCCAGAAGTCCCCCATAGCGCCCCCCACTTCCCTACCCACCCATTCCCATTCTTTTGGCCCTGGCATTCCCCTAAATTGGGGCATATAAAGTTTGCAAGTCCAATGGGCCTCTCTTTCCAGTGATGGCCGAATAGGCCATCTTTCGATACATATGCAGCTAGAGACAAGAGCTCGGGGATACTGGTTAGTTCATAATGTTGTTCCAACTATAGGGTTGCAGATCCCTTTAGCTCCTTGGGTACTTTCTCTAGCTTCTCCATTGGGAGCCCTGTGATACATCCAATAGCTGACTGTGAACATCCACTCCTGTGTTTGCTAGGCCCCTGCATAGTCTCACAAGAGACAGCTATCTTTGGGTCCTTTCAGCAAAATCTTGCTAGTGTATGCAATGGTGTCAGCGTTTAGAAGCTGATTATGGGATGGATCCCTGGATACGGCAGTCTCTAAATGGTCCATCCTTTCATCACAGCTCCAAGCTTTGTCTCTGTAACTCCTTCCATGGGTGTTTTGTTCCCAATTCTAAGAAGGGGCACAGTGTCCACATTTTGGTCTTCATTCTTCTTGAGTTTCATGCGTCTAGCAAATTGTATCTTATATCTTGGATATCCTAAGTTTTGGGCTAATATCCAGAGATTCCACCTCACACCAGTCAGAATGGCTAAGATCAAAAATTCAGGTGACAGCAGATGCTGGCGAGGATGTGGAGAAAGAGGAACACTCCTCCATTGTTGGTGGGATTGCAAGCTTGTACAACCACTCTGGAAATCAGTCTGGCGGTTCCTCAGAAAATTGGACATAGTACTACCGGAGGATCCAGCAATACCTCTCCTGGGCATATATCCAGAAGATGTCCCAACCGGTAAGAAGGACACATGCTCCACTATGTTCATAGCAGCCCTATTTATAATAGCCAGAAGCTGGAAAGAACCCAGATGTCCCTCAACAGAGGAATGGATACAGAAATTATGGTACATCTACACAATGGAGTACTACTCAGCTATTAAAAAGAATGAATTTATGAAATTCCTAGCCAAATGGATGGACCTGGAGGGCATCATCTTGAGTGAGGTAACACAATCACAAAGGAACTCACACAATATGTATTCACTGATAAGTGGATATTAGCCCAAAACTTAGGATATCCAAGATATAAGATACAATTTGCTAAACGCATGAAACTCAAGAAGAGGGAATGTTTTTCTCCTGTGGACAACTTGCTTCCCACCTCACATATGCATATGCATCCTGCTATTTCTGGAAACTCGTCTTTCTCTAGCCTGTGTCTGCTATCCTTCCCTTTAACTTAATCGTTTGCATCTGGTGCAGCTGTCATTAACTTTCAACTCTTACCACCCACCTTAAAAGACATATCTACCACCTTCTCTCCTCAAAAAGACTGGGTAAGCAATGGGGCCTGATTATGTCAAAACCTTGTCATTCTGTTCAGAAGGCAAGAATAAACTTGAAGGATACCGTGCTTGCCAACCTTGCTGGTCTTGGAAAGACTTGAGTATTTTCTTGGATTACTGTGGATGGATCTATTTCACTGTGTCATTCAGGACCCAACTTGGGTCTGGCTCTTGGATTCTGAGGCCTGACAAGGGTATATTGACAGTGCAGTTAGATTTGGGAGACCGGAACACCTACAGGGAATGTCAAGGGATGAAGGACATGTACTGTTATTGTCAGGCTGTTTTGCTAATGGAAGATGCGCACCTTTTTTTGCACTGTATCGATGCCTTAATGGGTGATTGTAGATTCCCTGAGGCCAGTGTCCTATTTGTAGAATTCAGGGAGATGAAGTTCTGTATGGTAAGCATAGAACATGTTCTGGCAGAGTAAGAGATCTGAAGTAGGATCTTTATTCCCAGTGTAAATTCTTAGATCTCCAAGAGTCTGAGCTGGCTACTCCCACCTAAAACACTAATGCCCTGGGAACAGAGAGAACCCCCTACCCTGCAGTAGATGGTTTCCTGGGAGCAGCTGCTTATAGCCCCAGGGAGAGCTTTGGTTCTGTTTGTTCCTGCAGACTCTCACAGGCAACTCAAAGCTGGGCCAGAGCACACATGGCCTGGAAGGCTCCAGGACACATTGAAGGACTTTGGATGCGAAGGCTGATTGATTTATTCCATCTGACCTCAGCCAAGAGAACAAAGTGAGGCTGCGTGACCTGCATGCTAATGCCTGTAGTGCCTTCCCCACCCCTTCCTGAGCCAAATCCAAGAGGTGTCGAGACAACTGTGCATGCAAAGGGCAACTCCCCCCTCCCCCCAGAGATGCCTGATGCCAGTGCAGGTCCAAGCCATTACCCCAAAAGGAAGCCAGCACTGCAAAAGGCTTCTGCACCAAAACCTAGCAGGACCTCAGTTTCCCCAGGGGGAACTTGACTTTATTTATGTCTGCCTCAGAACAACACACTTCTTGTCACCCTAGGCTTTCAGGATGGTCCCACCTTCAAAGACATGTTCTTTTCCTCATTTAAAGTTGCGTGTTTTCTTACATAAATTAATGTAGTTAACAGTTCCCTTCCTCCAAAAATAAATCAACAACCATTATTAACTCTCAAAATTGATGATGTTTGGAAATCCAGCATGCACCAGCTCTTTCTTCCAGGCAGCCTTAGACAGCTATTTAAAAAGACTAAGTTAAAACTAATTATATCCATCTGGAAGGAGACTTATAATAAATTATTAAGTGAAGGAAAGCAATTTGTAATGAGAATATGTATTGTATAATCCTATTTATGTAGTAAAAAAATTAAAAGTCTAAAATTATTCCTGCCCACGTGTGTAGGTTTGACTGAAGATAGAGAAAGGGACAGAATAGTGACCACCCAACCAGCAATGCTGTTAATTGGTTAAGGCGGTAATTTTAGACAAAAGGACATTCTTTTTTTAATCCTCAATGTACTGAACTCACTGCAACCAAATTTTGAAAGCTATAATTTGAAAGCTATGAAGGAAAGGGGCTGCCTCTGTTTAAATAGTAAGGATACGTTTTATCTACTAGAAAATTGAGATGACCTGTTCGCTGGTGACTTGCTGAGCTCTGGGAGTATATGGGAAATGTTCACAGATTCCTGTGTCTGACCTCGAGCTTGCCTCTCATGTCCCAGACGTGACATCTCTTTCTGGGCTGGGGGAGGGGTTCTCTGTCTGCCCTGATGCCTCCAGATACACCTGAGTCTGTCTCTCAGTTTGAATGTATGCTTTGGTGAAAAAAAAAAAAAAAAACAGATGGCAAAATGTCCCCATATCCTTGTCAGAGTGCATGCTTCAGTGACCTGATTCCAAGGGCAGGTGGCCAAACCCAAGGAGAGGAGGGAGGAGGCCATGGGTTTCACTGCAATTCTATTTGGCTCTGGAGGCAGGTTAGCATTTTAAAGGCATGCGGATGAGAGTGAAACCTTTCCCCTAGGAATTCTGGGTGATCGGATGTACTAGGTGTCAAATCCATACCAGGTGGTAAAAGAGTTCAATGTCTTTAACTTCCTTCCTCCCTTTATCAATCTACTCCTCCTTCCATAGCCTCTGTCTCCCTGTCTCTCTGTCACTGTCTCTGTCTCTTTCTGTCTCTGTCTCTGTCTATCTCCCCGTGAGTGTCTGTCTGTCTGTCTGTCTGTCTGTCTGTCTATATCTGGCATAGGAGCTAGAGTTGGCTTCTCCTCTGTCTCTCGGTCTGCCTCTCTCTTTGTTTGAACTATGTGTGTCATAGAGCATAAGAGCTGGAAATCCCTTTTTAGTGTTAGTCCTATTAATTGTTTATTTTATGCACATGGCAGGTCAAGTATTGCTCCATATTAGTCTTAGTTAATTTATTTTGGTTATTATACAGAAATAATCCCCAGATATAAGTAGCTTAAAGCAACAGCATTGTATGGATTACTCTGTCATATTCTAATTCACACTGGCAAAGTAGCAGGCTGCACGCAGACTCACCCAGGATTCGGGCTTCTTCCATATAGTACCTGGACTCTCCCTCTCAGAATGTCTTCTACTTGTTGGCTGATGGGAGAAGACCTGAGCTAGTTGTAGGAAGGATACTTAACACCGAAAGAAATCACATGGACCATATGTAGCAGTGAGGAGAAATGTGTTCTGTGGAAGAAGGGGAGGCAGGGCCTTTGGAGAGAGTTCGCAGCCTCGAGTTCACACTGTCTTGGCATCGTCACTAGAACATGGCAGCTTTCACATCTCTGTGCCTCTCATGCCATTTTCCTTCCACTGCAACATCTGCAGCATTCTCAGGGGGCCCACTATTAATGAATAGTTAACAGCATCACTGTTAAATGCATGCATGATGGTTATTGTACTTCCCAGGTGAAATGTCTTCATGGGCGCATGCGTTTGAAGCCAGTGATGCTGGTCCAGAAAGCTACGGAACTGTTAGAAGATAGACTGTCTGGAGGAAGTAAGTCAGTAGGGTAGGCTGGGTTTGTATAACTAGTAGTTTGTATAACTAGTACTTCTAGCACCAGACTACTTTTAACCTGCTCTTAGCTTCATGACTGTGAATGCAATGTGACCCGTAGCCTCAGCTTCCTGTCACCAGGCTTCCTTGGCCAGGATAGGCTGTCTCTTCTTCCT
This sequence comes from Mus caroli, assembly GCF_978045245.1. NCBI lineage: Eukaryota > Metazoa > Chordata > Mammalia > Rodentia > Muridae > Mus > Mus caroli. The sequence continues at coordinate 21,902,885 of NW_028227267.1, read as the reverse complement.
TCCTCCGCTGAGTTGCTTACTGTCAGGATTTGTTCCCAACGATGAGAAAAGCAACCAACACTATGGCTTTACTATTAATATCACTTTCTCAAAATAGATGAGCAAACAGGACAAGCACAGAGAAGGTTGTTAGTGGTGGTGTTAGTGGTGGTGGTGGTGTGTAAATGTGAATAAAATGGGGCTTCTTTTATGCATCCCACTTCTCCAGGGAGGAAACTAACTCCTGGGAGTAGCCACTGGGAATTTCAGTGGCAGAAGAGGCTGAGCTAGAAGCACTGTTTGGGGCCACAGTCTCTGTGCACTGTCAGGATTAGAGAAAAACACAGACTCGCCAGCCTCGCTTCTTGCCAGCTTTGTGTCTCGCCAACTTAGCTCTTCCAGCACTTTTCTTGTATGTAAGATGTCTGTGAAGGGAAAGATGGGACTCAGATAAGTATGATTAAAGGTAATTAGTGAGCTCATGTGGCTCACCAGTAAACACAGGCAGATGCTGGTGGACAGGCCACTAATGGAAGAAACAAAGAGATTGAGATGCATAGCAGCTTGGGAAGCCCAGACCAGGCCTCATTCTGACACACTGTCTCACTTAGGTCTTTGGATTGGCTACTTTTGTCCCTTCCCCAAGAATATAAATTGAAGTCAAATTCAGGTTCCTGTTTGATTGCTTACTCGTGTTCTGCATAAAAATGAAGGCTTTATGTAGTTTTGTTGTGGATTTTCATTGGCTTTTTACTTCTATTATGATGATAGACTTCTGTGATAGATTATGTGTCATATATTTTTCAACTATTGTTCAGTGTGTACACATTGCCATGCAATAGTGAATCCTGTCTTGTGTTTTCCCCCTTAAAATTTACTCTCCATTAGCCCTTTCAAACACATTGTTGAAAATGTTCGAGGAAAGGCAGTTGCTTTGAGAAAGATTTACATTTAACTCCACCAATTACACATCTTAAATGTGAGGAGTCCTTGTTATCTCAGCTTATCTGCCTGACATTTAATTTCATAATAATGTCCCTAGGCAGGCATGGTAGCAGACACATATAATCCTAACACTTGGGAGGCCTCAGACCCAAGGAACATCAAGAACTCCATGCCATGTATAGTGAGACCTTGTTTCAAACAAACAAATAAACAAAAACAAACAAACAAACAAACACCAACAACCAAAATCCAAGATTAAAACCAAAACCAAGCCTGGAAAGATGGCTCAGCAGTTAAAAGCCCTTACTATTCCCTCGGATGACCCAGAGCCAGACCCAGACCAGTTCTTAGCACCCATAGCAGGCAGCTTACGACTGCCTGTAACTCCAGCTCCAGGTCATCTGACAGCTTCTTCTGACCTTTTCAGGTATGTGCATGCAAATGGCACAGAAACTTATGCAGGCACACTTAGATATGCACAAATAAAAATAGACTGGGCTGGAGAGGTAGCCCAGTGATTAAGAATGCTGTCTGCTCTTCCAGAGGTCCTGAGTTCAATTCCCAGCAACCACATGGTGGCTCACAACCATCTGTCATAGGATCCGATGCCCTTTTCTGGTGTATCTGGAGATAGCAACAATATACCCACATGCATAAAATAAATACATAAAAATCTTTAAAAAAATGAATAAATAAAACTAACAAAATAAAATAAAAATTCAATCTAAAAATAAAAAATCTTCAAACAACAACCAATTAAAACCATAAACTTTAGGTAAATGATCTAAGCTCAAGTGTTGCTTCTAACCAATACTGGTGGCATGACCTTGAATGGGTTATTTGACCTCTCTGGTCTTCAATCTCAGCCTCTAAACCTAGCCACAGATTTGTGAGCATGGTTAAATGTGGTTTTTAAAATGCAGTCCAAATCTTAGTAAAACATGTTTGTATGTAGCAATATAAATTATATAGCATTCCCTCAACTGTCTCTGTGTGATATGAACCCAATAGACCCTTGGCTCCATCTACTTCAGGATTATGGTTAGGGTTAAGGCAAGTTCCGGTCACAGGGCAATTGAGTGGAGTTTACTGTCTTTAGGGATTATAAAGCAGGCATCGAGGTGTGTTTGCCTGGAATGCCTTGCAGTCTCTGCCTGTCCACACTGTATACAGCTCTGCTGCTCATCCGAGTAGCTTTTCTAAGGCAAGCTGTTGGTGGTGACATGAATGTACAACCTCCTAGTGAGATATTTGCTGACAAACATGAGGTCTGTCTCTGCCTGTGTTCATACAGCACAGCTTCCCATTCCGGCGCACTTGCAGTGACCCCTGTCCTTTTCATTGGATTCAGGAATCCCACATTGGGCAACCTATTGTGTACTTGAGGTTTTTCTGCAGACCTCCACCCAGCCATTCTCTGTCCTGCTCTGTCCTGGTCCCTAGGAGGCCCTTTTTATCCAATCCCCGCATAATTAGAAAGAGCATGTAGTCACCTCCCTGGGGCTGTTTAGCTTTCATCAGTGCGGCATGACTATCAGAGTCTGGAGGTTGATAGGAGTGGAAACATTTGTGTTCAACAAGCCAGTTCCTTCATGTGTTGTCAACATTACATTTGTGATTCTAATGAGGCCAAGGAGAAAATCAACCGAGTGTGTGCTCTCCCGACAGACAGCTTGTGTTAGCTTACGTCTGTAAGTTTCTATCCATGGCCTCCAGTTGCTTCTAACATGAGGGTGTTTGAAATATAACTTGGAGAGAGAGAGAGAGAGAGAGAGAGAGAGAGAGAGAGAGAGAGAGAGAGAGAGAGAGAGAGAGAGAGAGAGAGAGAGAGAATGAGAATAGCTGAATAGGTATGATCCACTGAGCCGACCTAGGAAACCAATAGGTGACCACTTAGAAACTGGGATTGTCCTATTTAGTGATGCTTGGGAAAGGAAGAAGATCATTATATGAAGGTGGATGGCACTCATCCTGGATCTTCTGTATCCTGAATCTTCTGTTGTAGATGACTTATTTGTTAGAGGAGTACATCTGAAGTATTCATGCTAAACTTTTTATTTGGAGACACAGAGTCTTCAAAACTTACAACAGCAAAGATCAACGGAGCGGAGTCCAGATGGACACGTCCATCCTACAGCTGCATGGGAAGCATAGCCTGGAATCCATAGCCACACCACCCTGAACATGTCCATTCGCATCTGATCTCAGAAGCTAAGCTTGGTCAGGCCCGGTTAGTACTTGGATGGAGGCAGTGCTGGGGGATAATTCTAAGAGGAGATACATGGCACTCACTCTGAGGATGTGACCAGGGGACTTGATATGGGAGGCTAGGCAGGCATTCCTATAGGTTCTAACCAGACTAAATTCACCAGAAGGAGGGTTAGGGACACAAGTCCCTGAGCATACAGGCATAGTGTGTGTTGGTCTGAGAGGTCAGAGAGGGCTCAGTACCCACAGGGTCGGTCGTCAGGAAACTACTGTGTTCATCATGGTGTGGTGAGAAAAGTGGCAATGAAGCTGCCCCTGAGCCCAGACCCCATCTTTTACTTGATTATTAGAAAAAAAGTTCTTTCTCTCTTGTGCACACATTACGTGAATGCTGCTGTCTGATGTTTGTGTCAGGATTAGAGCCCCGCAGGCCACTTGGGCAAGGCTGACACTTCTCTGTTGGCAACTTTGAGTGACTCCATAACTAGCAAGATGCATCCTGCTGTCCTCTGAATAAACTGTGGAGGAGGGAGGGAAGACGGTGGCTCTGCGGGCATGGCAGGTATCTCGGTACACGTGTGTCATGTCTCAAGTTTTCCACACAGCTGTAACAGAAAAGCTTCCCTGGAGTCCAGGGTGGCAGAACAGGCTCTTCTGGACCCTTCAGCTTCTCTGCTAGAGCAGAGCTTTATCCTCCTGTGAGCCCTGCATGTTTGGGGTGGACATAAAACCCAGCTGACTAGAGGCATGCAAACATTAATGTCAGCAACCACAGATGTGCAGGCTTCTCAAGACATGACTCAGTAGCCCAGGGGTCCATCCATGATCCAGACAGAGGAAAGCAACATCACTCAGCCCCTGGTACCCTGCTAAGCCCCAGCACTGTCACTGAATTCTATCTTTAGCATTTGCAAAGATGACTGACCTTGATGTCTTTAAAGTCTATAATAAAAAGCCAAGTGCCAGGTTGCTAAAGCCTAGGATTGACTGACTGGAGTTAACTGCCCCACACTCTGACCTCTGAGGTTTGATGTAAACTTTGTGTGCTTACCCTTGTTAACATAGTGTATATATGATGTATATGTATATATGTGTGTGTAATATATATGTATAACATATATACATATATTAATAATAATATATACATATATAAATCACACACACACACACACATATATATATATATATATATATATATATATATATATATATATATATATACATACATATACTTTACAGTAATGGAAATAAGCCAATTACTTCCTTTAAAAATGGCCTTCAAGTAAGAGACACAGTTACAGTTTGCGGGCATGTTGCCAAAGATACGAAGCCGTGGTTCATGTATTTTCAGAGGAAACTAAAGGGTTGCCTCAGGACATGATTCCAGGAAAACCCTGGGATAGCCTCACCAGTCTGTGCTTTTATTGGACAAGTGGACCATCCCTAAGATTGCCATGGTGGGTTATGGGTATCAGAACAGCTATGAGTGTCCGGGGTGCTATCTTCCTGAATGCCACCGGCACACCAGCTCTGTCAGCCTAAGACATGAAAGACCATCAGCAGAAAGTTATCTGAAAGGACCAAGAGTGTCAGAAAATGAAATGGTGCCATGCCATGAAGATACTAGGAAGTCAGCCTCTACTTATGATGGGGCACTGTTCACAGCAGTTGACTCTCTGCCTACAAACTCACTTTGCTCTAAAGGACTCAGTGACACCCTAACTTATAAGTCTCATAAAAACAAACAGTGGCCTCTGACATGGGGTTTTGAATATGGAGGTCATCAATGGCACTCTTCAGTGTCACCTGGGAGTGATTACTATTTATTTCATCTTATAGGAAAAGAACCAAGCTTTCCTAGGCTCTCTCTCTTAACAAAGCATGAAGGTTGACATGTAGCATAGCCAGGTCTTAGATCCACATCTGCCTGACTACAGAGCATTATCACTACTGTGCTCTCTTGTCTTATTCCTTCCATCTCTTCCCTTTATGCTTAGGCAAACACAAAGGAAAGGCACTAAGAGAGTTTAGATCCAAGGGAAGCAGACTTGGTGGAGACATTCAGCTTATACAGGAAGCAGGCTATCGTTACTCACTTCCAGTGGCCAATGCTTGTGGTACCACAGCCAGGAAAATGTGAGAAGGGCTATCTTCTGTTGCCTATATCATTGGGGACATCTTTCCCAAACCGGAGGTGAGGAAAGGGGACACAGGTTCAGGGCATTAACACCAATGTGGTCATCCCTGTGTGGTATTATCAACTGCATCTTGGACACATTGGTTATGGCACCTCCCCTGCTCAGAAGCTGCCCTGAAGGCTCATGTGACCTCTTTCTGATACTGGGCAGGAAGGAGAGAATTCCCTTTGATCTGCCTACAGTAGCAAGAAAGGCAGGGCATTACAGACTTCCTGCCCCTTAACCCAGCTGATTGTTTGGACAACTCTAAGGAAAAGGCCCCTATGCATCTTGAGTGTCCAGACTCCACTAGAGAGTATAACCTAGAAAGGAAGAGATGTAGAGACCATGCCCCTCACATGGAGGAATTTGAGGTCTTCCTGCACAGGCACAGATGCCAGGACTCAGATCTGAGCAGACGAGTATCTCAGAGAGGCTAGAGTTCACCATAAAGCCATCCCACTGGGAAACAGGCATCTGTGGACAGGAAGAAGTCACTTTCATCATGGAGACTTCCAGTCTCCATTTACTCTGCACCCCAGCAGAAGACATTGAGAACATTTACCTAGAAATGGATGAACGAGCATACACATGTGCATTTTAAAGAGCAAGTGGTAGCCTTGGGAGACTGTAGCTGTAGCTGTATTCTTCAGAAAAAGAAGATCTAACCAAGTCTGAGTGGGTCAGGGAATGTCTCTTAAAGTCACATTTGGCTTCCCTATAGTATAATATACTTTGATGGGTTAAAATACAGCTCAGCTCAGCTCACTCAAATCACTGCCTTGGTCCCTAACGCTATAAAATTAAACTATTCCTCAATGACATTTTATTAAGCATCAGGCCATTTCATGATGTAGGCATCTCATAGACCTCGGGCCATGTGTTTTATGCAACATTAGAGAGAACTCTGACATACATCAGTGACTAAGCCCTTCCTCCAATCTTTATATATTATAACATTTTTAAAAACTTGGCTTTACATTGCTCCGAAGCCTACTGCTGTTGGAAATAAATATCACTAACTGTATAATTACAGTGATCCCCCAAAACAAACGTTGCTTTATCAAACCTGCAAGATGGCTCAGTGGGCAAGAGCTCTGCTATACAATCATGAGGACCCAAGTTTTAGAGTCCTAGCATGCATGTGTAAGACCATAACACTAGCAGTACTAGAGATGGAGTGTGTTGTATATGGAGAGAGAAAGAGAGAGAGACAGAGAGACAGAGACAGAGAGACGGAGAGAGAAAGAGGGAGACAGACACAGAGACACAGAGAGACACAGAGAGAGAATCTACAGCTTGCTGGCCAACTAGTCTATCTGAAAAGCACTGAACTCTGGATTCAATGAATGATTCAGTCTCAAGGGAGTAAGGCTAAGATAAACACACACACACACACACACACACACACACCTCACAAAAGTAGAAAAAGTTGGTTTATGAAAAGCCTTGTACCTTTACATTTCCTCTAGTATATTATAATATTGAAGATATTTGTTAAGGGGAGTCCTTTTTCATTCTGAAACACTGCCCCCCCCACATAAAAGGCACTCATTTATTCACAATGAATTCATCTCTCTAACAGGAGCCAAGGGGATCTTGTGCGTTTGCATCTTGAAAACTAAATGCACATCGCTGTAAATGCCGATCCTCTTAACAAGACTAACTTTGTCATTTAATAAGGGAGATTATTCCATAGATTTAAAACCAGTTAACACATTTAAAACTTGATAAGACAAGGCAATCCTGGTATGTTTCCTGTTCTCCAGTGATTAAAGCAAATCGAAGGCTGGGCTAGGGGAGCTTTTCCATGGTACAGAGCAATGCGGCGAATGTTTCTTCTGGTAATGCAATTAGGAAATATTGGCCCCAGTTAATGTAACTTAAACAAAACATGTTGTCCTCCTCAAACTTGTTCAAGTTGTTAAACAGGCAAAGCCTTGTCCAAAAAAGTTAAAAAACAGGGGCATATAGTGTTTCCATGGAAACTCTGTTAAAATACTGATTTGTGGATATGATCATAATCAGGCCCATAATCTAATATGACTGAATTAAATGAAAAAGAATCTCAGTTATGAAGTAAGCCCCCTGTGTAAGAGCATTCTTACACATGCAGAAACATATGGGTCCTGATAGACACTCTGTACAGACTCCTTGGTGCAGGAGCGAGCACTGAGCCTCCAGGGCTGGCTGTTGTTTCTTCTCACCCCCCCTCCCGTTCATTATTCCTCATTTTTATAGAGCTGGGATTATTCGTGGGAGCAGTAAATAAAGTTTTGATGACATTTGGGTTTTTCAATATCTACCATTGCTCCCCACACAATACCCCATATTGTTCTCATTGTCTTTTGTGACAAGAGTAGATAACCCATAATATTTAATGGCTTGTGGGACGGCACAAGGTCAAGTTTTATGAAGGTAATAACTTCTTTCTGCTAATGGAATCTTGGTAGAACACCATGAGGTATCAGATGCTTACCTTTGACCTCTAGAGGAACGGATGCTAGGCCAAGGGCTTCAAGGTCATACATTTGACCTCACCCTACCCTAGACATCTGCAACTCAGTTTGCACCTGTCAAGGTGTCTAGGATGTGGTGAGAATGGAAGATGCTCACTTAGGAGCCAAACCTCAGCATGGTGAAACATCACAGACAACCATCCCTCAGTCCACTCACTGAGTAGGTTTGGAAATTGTCCCACCCAGCTACAATCACAGGTAATATTCATGGGATTGATTTCTTTGGCAAAAAATATGTCTCTGGTCAAGTACAAACTTCAGATCGACAGGCCGTTCTCCAGAGCAAGACAATTGTTTATACCTTAGTCCTGACTTTTTTCTTTTCTTTTCTTTTTTTTTTTTTTTTAATTTTGTTTTGTTTTTCAAAACAGGGTTTCTCTGTATAGCCCTGTCTGTCCTGGAACTCACTCTGTAGTCCAGGCTGGCCTTGAACTCAGAAATCTGCCTGCCTCTGCCTCTCAAGTGCTGGGATTAAAGGCGTGCGCTGCCACCACCAGGCTTAGTCCTGACTTTCCAGAACTTGTATTAGAAGACTTTGCACTGGCTAAGAAGCATGTTCCAGACAGACAAAGTTAGAGAAACCTCAAAGATGTAGACTGTGCCACAGAGGCCATTCATTGTCCAGTGTTCCCATGGATTCTCTCATTACCTGCCAATGAGCTGCATCTCTCAGTATGCATGCCTGCAGATTTGGGCACAAAGATGCAAAGAGCAAAGAAGGAAGCAGCCTTGCATCCTGGTGGCAGGAGCTTGAATCTGTGTGTTGTTTTCACCTCTCGATGCTTCCCTTTCTAGTTGACTTGTTCTCATTGCCAAGTACATGGACTTTTTTTAAAAGTTAAATGAAAGGAGCTTGCAGAGAAAATGCATAGGCCCTGACCCACCCCTTCTACCTCATGGTCTTACTTCCTAAAGGCAACTGCTTCCGGCTCTCTCAGCAGCTCTGTTTCTCATTGGCCAGCAGACATTGCTACTCTTTAGTTAATATCAGACGCTGGTTATTATTTTCTTTGGCTCACAGTAGGTTAAAGTTCTTTCACAGCTCTCTGTGCAACCTCACGAGTGCATGGACACAGTCAGCTTACTTCTTCCTTTTCACTCATCAGACAACCTTTGTAGAATAGAATAGTCTTATTATGTACATTCCATTTGTGAAATAATGACTATTGTGTGTGTTTCTTTGTATATTAAAAAATCCCCTTGTCCTTTTATTTGCTTAGTTTTTCTGCTTCCTATCAGTAACTCCCCTTACCCTGTATTTTGTCAGCTACCTCAAAAGCCTATTTTTGCTTTTTTGTTGTTGTCATCATCATTGTTGTTGTTGTCATCATAAATTTGGATGACTTAGAACTCTCTATGTAGACCAGGCTTTAAGGACTGAGAAAAATAGTTTTTCCTGCCTTAGAAAATTCTAAGAACATGTATGGGTGAAATGAATCATGAAGTTGGGAAGAAGGAAGGCTTGAGTTAGGACAAAGGGGATATGATACAGGGAATTAATGATGGGGCATAGATGGCCAGCAGTTCAGCAGGCCTACAACACCAGAAGGATGACAGAGGGCACAGTGGGGAAGTAGTCCTCACAGAGTGCTAAGGTGGTTGGAAATCCCAAAAGGGCAGAAAACAGTGTCAGAATTGGGAATGAGGGTACAAAGTTACAATTCCAGTGTTTGGGAAACAGAGGCAGGAGAATTGTTGTAAGTTTAGGGACAGCCTGGTCTACATAGAGAGTTCTTGGCCACTCTTATCTATACTTCTAGGGCTTACTTGAAGGACATAAGCCAAGAATATGTCCTCCCCATCCCCCAGCAGGGGGAAGGAGGCTGGGACTTCTCATCTGTCAGGATGCCAGAATTTCCTTTCCAGTCCTTCCCTTCAACTTCTACTCCTTCTGTACATGGACACTTTCCAGGACTATCTATGCTGGCATCTGTGGTATATAAAACAGGGCCATTAAGATACTCTGTTTGCCTACCTCTATCAGTCTAGAATTCTTAGGAAATCTGGTTCTTACAACATCATTCTGATAAGCCCTAGCCTTGAAAATGGACAGTGGGGCTCATTGTCCCTCTCTCTAAATGACTTCTCTCCCCCAGTGAAACTCACTGTGCCTCTGTCTTTCTCCTTGGTGAGGAACTTTTGCATGTGTACCAATGGAGACCAGAGTCTCTTAGGAGGCCTGCAGTCTAACCAGTCTCTCCCATTAGAATTCTAATCTAAGGAAGCCATTTCCCATCTCTGTCCTTTAGAGTCAGGATTCAGCAGCTCTGCTCCCCTTCGATAACTAACTTAAGTTGTAGCAGTGATGAACTTCCCTACTGTTCCAAAGCCCTCTTCTCCTAGCTTCTCCTTGCTCTTCTCCTAGCTCCAGGTCTGCTGGGAATGTGAGGGTGTAGGGATCACACAGGAACATAACAGACTTTGTAGCACATGGAGGAGCTTCTTCACCTGGAAGCCAGGAGGCAATAAGACAAACCTCAGTACCCTGACGCTGGAGGGACATCCACTAGAATGGGGGACCCTGGTTCTTTTCCACCTCTCCTCCTCACAATATTCTCTTCCACACCCACTTGGTTGGTTTCCCAACACCAAGAAAACATGTCCCAGTCTCATTCTAAGTTCCCTTGATTCCAAGATGAAGAAAAAAACTCTAAGCACTCCATGCTTACATGCCTATACTGAAAGCCTCTGGCACTGTCCCTCTAAGGGGCATGATCTCCATGTGGGCACCCCCTTTGCATGCCAAGGCTCATCCTACTGTTCCAGGCTTCAGATTAAAAGCCATTGCCCTGGGATCCTCAGGAGTTTACAGAGATTTCATTCTCATGGTTACATATTAGAGTGTACATTCATGCCTTTCTAACCACTGTGCATCCTAACAGGATGTCAGCCCCTGAGAGCATGTAAGCTCCCACCAATCATGGGGTCCCCAGCTCAGAAAATCTTCATTTGTCAGAGAGTCAGAGAGAAAGGGGAGCAAAGGGTAGGGATGATATGGGAACCATAGTGAGCGGATGGGGCCTTTTAGTAATAAGTCTCTGGCTGGTTTGAAAAAAACTGAGGTAGTAACAAGTCAAAGGCAGGCTTATCTGCCTTGATGTCACATGATGGGGAGGACAGGGAGCTTGTGCTTCACACACATTGCAAAAGCGCCCTGCTTTGCTCTTGTTCCCACAGGATGAAGAACATCTCTCCTTCCATAAACACTTGAAACACAGGAAGACATAAAAAGTGAGAAGCTCAGAGTTGGAAGTTGTGGTTGTTTACTGTTTGGTCCTGGTCTCAGAGTACTCTTGGGGCAGAGCTGCGGCACTAGAGATCTTTATTTAAAGTTCCAAGACTTTGTAGATGAAATAATATAATGGATACGCAGTCTGAAAAATGATCTGCCTGTGACCAGAGTCCATTTCAGATGACTAGTTACCTGGACAGCCTTAGGCAGGGAGCTCTGCCTTGCTGTTGCCTGTTGTGAGCTAGAACAATTTAAGGAAGATTGAAGTAGCCTGCTATTGGAGCAGCTGGTGAGAGACAGTGGGGTGAGCCAATGAGACATGGGTCTTAGGCCTTCGTGGATCTGGGAACATGGCGCTGGCTTTGGGAAAGCTTATTACTGACTCTGGCAGACTGAAGGGTCCTCATTATTCCTTTCTGGAACCCCTGAAGGAAAGCAATCTTGTATTCTGAGAAAATGCTATAATACCAAAGATAACCATTTCTAGGCTTTTACTGTGTGCCAGACACTCTGCTTGATCTAGCTTTATCATCTTAGCTTTAAAATTGAGCCGAGGGATATTAAATAACTTGCCCAAATTCCTTCCGTGGCCGGTAAGTGGAAACGCCGGACTCTGATCCTGAGCCCACAATAGCTCTGTGCTGCCTCTTGGCTTTTTCAGTAGACTATGAAACAGGAAGGGGTGGGTTCATCTTTCAAGTGCTAATGCAACCCTAAGAGAAAGCAAGAAGTGCCAGGCAGGGAGGAAGACGATCCAGGATGTAGGAAGATGGTCCAGGATGTGGCTGGGATCATGTTCTTGGGGGAGGGAGCATCTAACATAGTGTCTATAGGATAGCAGCTGAGACCCTCCACATTCTGAGTATGAGGGTTCCCCCCACGATGGCCTGGCACTGGAATTGGCTGAATTACAGTGTGGAGATAGCTGGACTTGGCAGCCTATGAAGGACTCTTTGGTGTGGTGTTACCCTATGAAAGCAGGAAGACACTGTCACTCAGACTGAGGCCCTTCCAACAGGAACTCTGTTCTGTGTTCCAAACACACTAACTTTGAAAAGGGAGTGCAGCGCTTTCACAATCACTGAATGACAAAGGGAAGCAGGTTTAGAAGGATCTGTACATGTAGTTCTCAAGAATGTAACTGGGAGCACCTTTAAATCTTCAGATCATCATCTGCCTGCATGGTCCCCAGAGAAGCACAGTCTCAATAGCTTTGATGCTTTCTAATGTTAGCACTAATCTCTCATTGGCAAGCTCTAATTGGGAACTACACATGGGGTGGGTCTTGGAAAGGAGAGCCTGGCCTCTCTTCTTCAATGCGAGGCAGACCATCTATGGAGAAGATGGGAAAGTCCAGTCGAATACTGCCCACTCTTCTAGACCTTCCTATAACCTCAAGTTTTGAAAGCACTTTTTCCTTGTTCTTCTACTACCCAGAACTCATGTCCTTGGCTTTCTTGCCTAGGGAAAGAAATAGGGACCATTATATCTGGAAAAGCTTAGGTGTATGGTCAATCAAGGGTGATTTGTGAAAACAATTGAGCCCAGTCATCCCTTAGTGTGCCACTTCATTCTCAACCCTTTGATAAAGTGGAAGGTTTCTGATTGTCATCATTGTGAAGATTAGCAAACAGCACTTCTTGGGAATATATCTTTGCCTTTTCTTTCTTTTTTTTTTCTAAGATGTTTGTTTTTATTTCATGAATATGGGTGTTTTATCTGCATGTGGGTCTGGACACCAGGTGAGTGCCTGGCTGTCCTGGAGGCTTGTAGTGGGATTTAGGTATCCTGGAATTAAAGTGACAGGTGGTTGGTGAGTCACCATGTTGGTGCTGGGAAGTAAACCTAGGTCCTTTGAAAAAGTGTCAAGTGCCCTTAACTGCTGGGCCATCTCTCCAGTTTGCCATCTTCACTGAATTACTTAGTGTAAAGAAGAAACTTACACTGAATTACTTAGTTTAAAGTGTGTATCTTGCTGGTGAATGCAAAGGTACCGTGCTCCTGAAAAGGTTGTACCATCTCCAGCCATACCAGCATGATCTCCTCTAAGAAGATTGTGTTGTGTGAATCACTGTGTGCTCAGCCAAGTTGGTTAATTGATGGCATCATAGTGTTTTGGTGCTCTGCATTGGGAGGCCGCCTAGAAAGGTGCTCCAGTATTCATGGGTAATACTTGCCATGAAGTAAGAAAGGCAGCAGGCATGTCATCAACCTGCCTCCCAACCTACACCCATCCTCCATCAGCTATCACATTGCCCCTTCTCCTGTGAGGAGAAGTCGCTGACCGAGACTACAGTTGGGTATATCAGAATGCTATCCACTGCAGACAACAGAAACCAAGTTTAAATGAGCTTAAGCGGATATCTGTAAATCAAAAGGAGCTCATTATTTGATCACTGTTTCACATAACTAAAAAGGAAAACAAAAGAAACAAAGTGTTATCTGGTTTCAGGATCTAGGACATAGCAGAAGTCACCAAGACTCTCAATTTCTAGTTTTATTTGTGTCAGCTACAGTCTCAGTAGATGCTCTTCTTCTAGTGGTCTCCTTGAACCGGCTCAGCAAAGTCAATGGAAAGGAGAGTTCTTTTTTATCCCCCAAGGTTTCATCTGAGAGGCTTAGAGCTAGTTCCCATTAGCATAGCTTGGAGAACGATCCAGGGCAGAAGAAGGAAAGGATGAATTCCATACCTTGGGGACAGAGAGTTAGCTCTACAGCAGACCTCATGAACTAAAACTATAGGTATATCATTTCCTAAAGGAAATAATGGGGTATCGGTAAGAGTCAAGGGGCGATACCCTTCAAATAAAGGGCTCTATGTTCCCAGACAACAACATGCTCTATGCTTTCCCAGTCCAGCTAGAGTTGGAGCTGTCTCTGAAGACTCTTGGGTAAGCTGCTGACCTTTGCATACCTCTAGTTGCTGGCTTATAAAATAAATAAGCTGAAGTCAATGGTCCATTCCAACTTTCAGCCTTGACTCATCTATGCCTCAGCTACACCAGCTGCCCTAGGGTTAGCATCCACTGTCACCATCCTCAATATGTAAACTGGTCATCTCAGACCTGGATTATGCCGCACACTTATCAACAGCTAGCCTACAAACCTCCTAATATTGTTTAACTGAGATTTCAGAAAGTTCCAGAACTGGTTTCAGAGGACCACACCCCAGAGAAGTAAATATGATCCATACCGCAGATGCCTCTGCCGTGCTGAAAGCTTCCTGCAAGGAAGACTCCATTTGTTTGGTCGAGACAGCCCCCACCAAGCTCCTTTGGCGTGTATACTCTGGGTAAAAGTAATTATTTTTATGAGGCATTATTCATGTCTAGTCTTCCCGAGGGCCACCCCAAATTGTGTTTCTCTAGCTATTAAAGGCTTTAACAGGCACACAGAACCTCTAGGAGCCTCCTCTAGGGGAAAAAAAGCAGAATTTCTCTTGAAGTCCACCACCTTCAAGGGCAATTTGCTGCCCATTTCAGGACTAGGCTGAGAGGTTGGCACCTGAAAAAAGGGGCAAAATCTTTTTCTTTCAAGTGAAGCCGGAAAGTGGGAGTCAGGAGAGAAAGTGGGGAGTCGGGAGTGTTTCTCCACTGCGGCTGGAGTCACTTTTTTGTCTTGTTGTGAAACTGGCAGACTTCAACATGCTGAAGCAATGTTTGTCAGAATTCTCTAATTCTGAATATGGCCCTGGCCCAAATGAATGTAGATGTTGTTTTAATGCTAGGAGAGATTTATTTTAATGTACAGATGTAGCCACTACAAAGGCCCCTTTTAATCTACGGGAGATGGTTCCTTGCCCCCCTCCCCCATTTGCTCTCAGCTGTCCTCCTTATTTCAGGGGCCTGGTGGATGTTGTGAAACTGAAAGGCATCTGCCTCACCCCATCCCACCTCATCTCCTTAGGTGATGATGGTCCATGATGTGCTGACAAAAATAATTAAGACGCTTTGTGAAAGAAAGAGTTAGGAAGACTCCGTACCCTTCTCCAGCCTGCCAGTGATTCAGAGACAAGGCTGTCTGATAGGGTCAAATGTGCCCACATCAGGGCTGAACTCTTCAGCTCTTTACTATGAGGTAGCTCCCAAGAAAGGGGTTCCCTTATTATTCTGAGGTTCTCCACACACCAAAGGATCCTCTCCTTTCCTGCCTGGCTCTGAGATGAGACAGTCATACATGGAACTGTGACTCAGATACCAACATCTTGTGTCTTTATCAGAACCCAGAGGAATGAAAGAGAAGCAGAAAAGAAACATGCTAGCGTGTGAGGTTTACCAAAGCCAGGTTTATGCTTCAGGCCAGGACCAGCAAAGCTACAGGCAAAAGTCAAGGGCAGAGGAGAAGGGATGTGCATATGGTGCAGTGGGGAAGGAGATGCTGAACTGAGACAGTTCTTCATCCTTTCCCACTCAAGAGCCTCCCCCTCTTGTAATAATATGGACTATCTTGGCTATATTTCAAAATGAAATTAATATAAATATAACACATTTTCTAATATGCCATTAAAAGTAATCTACAAAATGCCCCAACTATAATATCTTTGTAAGAAACACAAAGAGGATAATTTATAATGGATGCCTTAATATGTAAATATCTTAGGCACTATATAAGGAGAAGGCAGACTGGAGTAGCTAGAAGGCATATCTCCACTTTGAAGCAGAAGCCATCTAACCCAATGACTTCTCTGTGGATATCACACTCTTGATAGCCAGCCTGTAGATAAAGAAAAATGGACCCCTTCCCTACTCCCAGGATCACAGCTAAATGTCTAGAGATACTTTGTTTCTACATGTGAATCAGAGTTGGAATCAAGGCTCAGATTTGGACCCAGTTTCCAAGTGCATTGGCCTCAGGCAATGTGCTCAAAGCTAGGAGATACATGGAATCATTTATTATAAGAGAATGACCCATAGATTGTGGGACTTCTAGACAACACTGGCAATCAGAACACTACCATAGAGGTGCAAAACATCTCCTTGGGAGTAATGCAAACCCCATTGTGAACCAAATAATTAGAAGATAATGAGTAATCAACTTCAGAGTCACGTTCATGGCTCAATCCTTGGATCTTGGACCTTCATGGCTCTGACTAAGTCACTCCGTGATCTTCTAGCTTGTGTGTGTGTGTGTGTGTGTGTGTGTGTGAGAGAGAGAGAGAGAGAGAGAGAGAGAGAGAGAGAGAGAGAGAGAGAGAGAGAGAGAAAGAGAGAGAACACATGGGGTACACATGTGAAGGTTAGAGGATGTGATGTCAAAAGATTTCTTCCATTACTTTCTTGTTTTTTGTTTTGAGACAGAATCTTTCCTTGAACTTGAAGTTCTCTCATTGGCTGGACTTCTTGGCCAATGAGCTCTAGATTCTTCAGTTTCTACTCTGCAGAAGTATAGTTACAGACATAACTATTATACCCGGCTGGGGACCCGAACTCAGGTCTTCATGTGCTGCCAACAGAGCCATTTCCAAGTCCCCTACCTTTTTGTTAAAATCAAGAAGCTTTTCCCTCTTGCTGATTGCTGAACAGTTAAATGTGATGGTTTGGGTCTGTACTGACTTGCCCATGGGCAGTTGGTGAGTGAAGTTTCCTATGTCACAGGACTAGTGCCTTCTGATCTCTTACATCCATGTATCCAGGCCCACTTCTCCCTAAGAAACCTGCTCTTTTGGATGCCAAGACACTCTCACTGTTTCTGATGCAGGTTTTCTGAGAGCTTGATTGTCCTTAGAATATCCCTGTGTGGTATTCTTTCTCCAGAGCTTGGGGGGCTTTGAAAGACACCAAAATTATCTCAATAGTTATTCTGAAGAGAGATTAGGTTGCACAGGTTAAAAAAAAGAACAAATCTTTAGAATAAAGTATTTGTAGTATTTGTGAGACAAACTTATACCCTGACCCATCTCCTGGTACCTACAAAGCAGCTGTCTTTTCTCTAGGCCTCTCAGTTCATTGAATATTCTTTGTAAGTGATTTTAGGTAACTTCTCATGACTTACTAATTTTATAGGGTAGCTCTTTGCATCTACTTTGTAGTTAGAAGGATGTGAGCTCAAATGCTGGTCTAGTTGGCATCCCTCTGTGTTTCCACATGGGAAATGTCAATCATCTATCCAAAGCTCTACCCTCCAGACACCTCCATGTCCTCAATGAAAACTAAAGGTGATGAAATCCATGTCACACAATGAAGACTCTAAGGATGATTCAGTACTCTCTCAGTGCTATTAATGTCTAATGCACACCTTGATATGAGGAAACATATAGATTGTGACTAAGAAAATAAGAAGTGGAAGGTAGATGTTATCAGATACATAATCTGCTGTGGACACGAAACTCTCCAAGAACTTGTAAAAATGGTATTTTATTTAAAGAGGGTTAAATGTACAGGGCATAGTGACACTGAGATGTTCTCGCTTTTCCCCCACCTATAGAACATTCTAGACTGCTTTAAAAAACCTTGAATACGTCTGAGACTCTGTCACATATTAGTCAGGTGTTCCATGGGTACATAAAATGTGTCAGCCTTACAGTAGAGCTCTGAGAAAACTCTATTTTCTCAAAAATCACCCCTTAGAATAGTTGGACACCCATGCTCCTTTCTCTTTTGAAGATTTTTGTCCCAAGTCAAAGGTCTGGTTTCTATGAAAACAGCAGCGGAATAAGCACGTTTTACACTTTGGGATCTGTTGTTTTCTTAGCTTGTCCGTGGAAACGTGAGCCAGCAGTAGGGATGTGCCCTTACTTCCTCTGCAGCCCATTGGTATCACAGTATGTTAGGGACTGGAAGGTTCAAGCTGCAGCTCTTGGGTCTCTTTGGGTATTAATTCTACATAGCCATGGGAAGGGTGCTATGACTTGTCTGAGTCTTGCTCTGAGGTCACCCACCTTAGTTAAGAACTCTATTGTTTTCTTTGTTGTTGTTGTTGTTGTTGTTGTTTTTAATGTCATGAACACATAATGACCATGACTTGCAGTGTATGCCTTTCAAGTACTCATTCAAGGGAGCTCTACCTGAACTCTGTTCAGCTTCCTTCTGAAGCCTCTGCTGTTCTGATGGCTCTACACTCTCAGTGAATTCAGCTTCTCTTTCCCTTCCCTCCGAAACTCATCCTGAGCTGAAGGGGGAGAAGGCTAATCACACAGGCATTTCCTGAATCACCCAGGCCCATCTGGTCTTCTGTCTTCATGCCATACTCAGGCTAGTGCCACAGCCTCCTCATTCCAGGGATGGCCACCTTCAAGTCATTTGGCTATTCTCAGGCCTCACCATGGCAAGCCTGTTGGGCAAGGACCCTCCTCCTTTTGGGTTGTCTATCTGGGGACTCTGAGATCCTGTCCAGCAATATCAAGGATGATAGAGAGGAAGTCCAGGGGTCCTGTTGCCTTTCAGCAGTGATAAATGAGTATGAGTTTTGGAGTAATTGTCTCTATACTGGAAGTTCCATTCAGGGGAGGAAGTGGGCACAGTATGATACGCATTTGTCCCTTGGGTCAGCCATCTGTCCCTTAGCTATCCTTGGAATGTCTTCCTTTCCAGCCCAGGTTCTCATTCTTGCCCAGAAATCTCAGCGGGACCTGAAGGTTGACTGGGGAATACCAGAGGGGCCTAAGTAGTTCCTCTATTCTCTCTCCTGTCCTGAGGCTCCTAAGGGCCTCTGCTTTAAAAGACTCAAAACCCCAGATTTTGTTCCTTTGGTCTCTGAGTTCTTCTGTGTCCTCCCTTCCCGGAGGCCAGAGGCCTGGAATGCTTTAGTTGAGGGAATGGAGAAGAGCCAGGGGGTGCCAGGAAACTCTGGGAGAAAGAATGCTGCTAACAAGTGCCTTTCCAACTCTTATCCCTGAAGAAAGCGTGAAAGGAAGCTGATTAACTGCCTCATGGCTGCACTGCTCTATATTGGCTTACTCCTTCCTTCGTTCTGTTTTTATTTAAAGTCTCTTGGGTCTCAGATGCTCTAGGGGATCCGTGGGAATGGAGAAAGTTGAGGTACATAGAGATCAGACATCCAACTCATTCCTAGGGACTCTTGTCTGTTGAGCAGGGCCCTTAGGTATGGTACTTGCTTTCAAAGGCTCAGAATTGCCTGCCCATCAATAGTGAAGGCCCGACCTTTCCCCACTGTCCACCTCAGGAGACCTTCCCAGTGCAGACTGTTGGAGGAACTCTGAGGAAAGTCCTACAGGCTGCCAAGCATGTGTTTGGGAGCAATCTCTTAATGACAGGAGATGGCTTTTCCAGTCTCAGCATCTGACTGATTAAACTATGGGACAAAACTAGTATCCATCACTCCAGGGCTGAATCCCAAACATCTCAAGGTCCTGAGATTCCAGGAAGTTTGAGAGAGCATGCTTGATTACTCCAGAGCACTGCCTGCCCCTCTTGTTAATGCATCCGGGTACCCTCCGCCCTCCCGACTCAGTTGCTTTGTGTGCAGCTGTTCTGGGAGGCTCTTTTGCAGCTGGACACATCTGCCACCCAGGTGCTTGACTTTGGAGACCAGAGGGAAGCAGGCCCATCCCATATATACATGCTGTTCTTTTGCCTGACTCTGGTGTAGTCATCCTTTCCATGGTAAATGAAATGGAGATTCCGGATAAAGATAGAAATAGATGGTCTTGTTGACCCACCACCAAGAAGGCAATTCTGCTGATGACAGGCTAGCTCCAGAATGATCACCAGCTTTGTTTGCACTTCCCTATTAAGTCCCGTCCCTGTCTTGTAAAAACTAGGGACATTCAACTTTGTCACTTGTGTCAGCACACAGATGGACATGTGTTCTCCTACTCATCATTTTGCCAGCTTAGAATTTTGCATTTGACCTAAAATGCTCTCTCCATCTTTCTCATTCTGGTTGATCTTCAAGGTTATTGTGAATTTTCACTCATACCAGGGAGCCTGTCTCTTCAATAAAGACATCCGTGTAAACTTTAGATTCCACTGGATGAGAGAAATCAAGCATAAAGACCATGCCCTTGTCTAAGAGTTTCAACATGTAACTTCCTTCTGTGATTCTTGGTCTTCTTAGAGTCTCATATGGCTGGGAACAATAGTCACTGCAAGCCTCCTGAAGATTTTCAGTGAGGTTTCTAAGGCTTCTGGATGATGCCTGACACATGGAAGAATGCCTAAAAACAGTATTAAGTACTCTAGTAATAGAAGTAAAGGGACACACATTTGAAATCTCTGTACTCAGAGCACTCAGGAGGATTTGAGGTTCAAGGCTATCCAGTACTACATAGTGAGACACTATCTCAAATCTGAAATGCTCGTGATACTTCTACTATTATGAGCTATTAATTTTAAAAGATGTATTGATTGTGTAAATATGTGTACATGATATTATGTACACCTTATGTATGTGGGAGCCTATGGAAACCAGAATAGGGTGTTGGGTCCCCTAGAACGAGGCTTATGGATGGTTGTAAACTACCCAGTATGGATAGCTAGACCTGAACTCAAGGCCTCTGGAAGCATAGCAAGTACTCATAACTGCTGAGCTCATCACTCCCTAGGCCCTGTGTTTTCAATTTCACAGCTTGATTTATAAGCTCATTTTCATTATGGACTGACTTACAGAATATGGAGATATTATTGCCGAGCAGTGGAAAATGTTTCATGTGTTCATTTATATGGAAGCAAAAGCATGTTGAAATTTGCCAAACTAAAATTCTTGAGCTTTCAGGTTAGTGGCATGTGTTACAGAGGGCAGGAGATGGCATAGTATCTTGCCTGAAGTCAGCACCTCTGATGCTTTACAGAAGAACACAGATCTTCCCGTATCCAGCATGGTGGGAAGCTAAGGAACAAGGGCAGGAACCCTGAATCCTCTTGTGCTTAGCTCACCTTAGCTTTCTTGCCTCCCTGACTCACACTTTCTCCAACCACAAGTTCAACCCTCCAACAGCTGGCAAAGAGAATCAAAACCATAAGTGTTGTATGCTGTAACTTAATGCTAGCCCTTGGTGAATGCTAGGAAGGAAAAGTAACCCTACTGGAACTATTGACAAGGACATCAAAATAGTCTGTGGCTCTAACAGTCCAATTGTTCATTACTACTGTTAGCGCACACCCTCGGTCTATCTGAAAGAGAAGCAGATATTTATAAGGTCTGAGAATCTGCTCAGGATCCCCACCAGTAGGATATTTCAAGACAACTGGAACCAAGCCTTACTTTTTTTTGTGAATCTTGGTAAAGCAATCATTGTTTTAAAAATAGGCAGTTTCCCTGCCAAGCCATACCACCCTAAAAAGAAATGTTGTTACATTAATCTCTTGTTTAGATACAATAGTTTAGGATAAATTTCTTTTAAAAATACTTTTGCATACCTTATCTTTCTGGATAAGATTTTTGTTTTGTGGGACACCTATTTATATCATTTATATCATTGGAGTCATGTTAATACAGGTGCCCTTGGCTCCCAATCCTGAGTTAGGCTGCTGATGAAAATGTCTTAGCCCTCCCAAGGACTTTGATTGCCACAGAGGCCACTGTAGGTCACTTTGTGTTGTACCATGTGACCTTCGGGTTCTGGTTACCAGATTTAGCAAGTCAAAAGTATTTTATCTGGCAATTTTGTTCATCATTCACAGTGCATTTTTCCTAGTAAGTCTGAATTTTCAGATTCTGCTGCAATGTCAATAACTTGGACATCTAAATAGCATCCCCACAAGGCATCAACTGAACCAGGTTGAGCCCTAGGGCTTTCTTTCTACCCACTGGGCATGGGAGGGAGCCTAAGTTACCTTATGTCCTACACACCCCTAAAGAGAACCAGAGTTTGGAAGCTTTGCAGTGGACTCACCATCTCTTCCAGGAGGGAAGTGTGTCTGGTCAAATCCCCTTTCCTTCCACGTGTCCTGTAACATGAGCTTTGAAATTGGATGACTGTATCATCTCTCCCAGCCTTGTAGGCTGCCCATGAGGATATTTTACTGTTTCTTTGTATTAAACACAGTAACAAATGTTCAGCCCAGAGATGTTTGGCAAATGCATGTGAGTATTGTATTATGGGTTTTGAAAACTTGCGAAATTTGACCTCTGGTTTTGTTACAATGTCTTTGGTGAATGTTATTAGGTGGTGACCTAATAAGAATTATTGACTAGGGAGCTATAATGTGGAAGCTTATAATTTTCTTAATAGGCATTGATTTGTGTAGTCTCGATTAAAATACAATGAAACCTGAGGCCTAAGTGTTTTCTTCTGAAAGGGTGAAGGGTTGAGAATCAACTCTTTATGAATTGCCTTGAAATCTTCATTGAAATCATATTATTTGAAGAGTTTTGTGAGCATAAAATGATCTGACAAAAACCGTTCAATGCCAGGTCTAACAACCTTGGAAAGCTGGGGGAATATAGGTTTCTTCAGATGAAGTCTGCAAAATGCTTCCAGATTACCTCGGGGGTAAAGAAAATAATTATTATTCCATTCCATAAGTCCTATTAATTCTTTTCAACATTGATTCAGTCAGTAATTAGAACCCAAATGGAGGACACATGTACAATTCCCATTTGTTAGACTCTGCTAAAGGTGACTGTTCCCAAGAAACCCTGACCAGAATGAAAAGAGGTCATGAAACAAATGTGTGAGCCAAAGACACCTGGCCTTCCTCCACGTGTCTCCAGAAACCAGGCTCAGACAGTAGGCAGAGAAAGTTCTGGATTAAAAGAGATGTGTACAGCTATGAGTCTTCAAAGAAAATTCTCTATCATCTTCTTGTCAATTGAAGGATCGCATGAGCTCCCTCCGTTTCTGCCCAGACAAACATCATGCAGCTCTTTGTTCTTTAAAAGCATTACTATACTGTATGCAAAAGTTTACCTCCCACATACCACAGGGAATACTTCAGAACTGAACTATGCATTTGGTAAGGGAGCTAAAAGCGCCTCCTCCCCTTTTATCTTTCTGTTTCTTCATTTGGCATCAACTGAATTATGTGGAGTGTCTGCTTCTATGAGATTTCTCCCTTGTTTCTGAAACAATACCAAACTTTAACACTGAGTGCCCAGACTTTACTAAGATTATGATGAATGCATATTGCTTCGATCTGTATTTTTCTGAAGGTTGTTGATACTTGGTCTCCCTCACAGTATTAAGAAAGCTCTTGGGGTTGTCAGCCTGACACCCAGGGGGACAGTAGAACAGCTGCCCTCTCTTTCCCCCTCATCTTTGCAAGGGTTCTCTGTTCTCAGTTTCACCCAAATTAGTCCCAGGATTTCAGTTGTCTTTTTCTGCCCAACATTCCATCATGCGATTCATTAAAGTCTTCACATGAAATACTTTGCAGATGAGCTATGTCATAATTCGCATTATAGTTTTCAGTTGTTATTCCTGTGAGAAGTCATTTCTCTGGACATCCACAAACCTTGCACTGATATAGCAAAGGTCAGAGTTCTGTCCTTTAGCACTCCAATGCCACTAGTGGCCCTGTTCCAAAGCCTGGGTTAATCATGAAATAGTCTAAAGAAGCAACATTCCAATTCCTTGTTAGTTCTACTTGCAATTAACTGTTTTGAAAACAAACAGAAGAAAACATTTAAACAAATGCGGCTTGGCTAGCAACTATCACAGTGGTGGACTGTTAATTGAGGCAACTTGGAATCCCAGGATGCCTGACTTTTTACTTTTCTTTTCCTATCACAGCTAGCAGTCTTTGCCGTTGTGTACAAAGCGATAACAATTCAGGGACACTGTCCAAGTGTGGGCTGGGACTGGACAGGAGACATTAACTCAGGCATCATCTGAGCCATCACTTTGTGTGAGAAATCTAACCAGCAGGGGGCTGTTTTTCTATAGGAGAAAATCTTGATGGGCATTTGGTTCCAGAAAGCCCAGATCTACTCTCAAAAGCGGAGAGGTGAAGAGGAGAGGTACAAGGGAACCTTCCACATTGGGCACATTTATTACTTTACTATACTTTTGTTTTCTCAAACAGACAGCTTCCTGTCATAGACCTCTACTCATTGGTTGGAATCTGTTAGACTTCTTCCATCTGTGGCCATGTGAGCACAGAGTCACTTCAGGATGTGACCACCGCTTGTGAGCCAGAAAGAAATGATCATTTTCTCCCACTACACTGTCAGTAATGTCCACGTCTTTAAAAATCTCCATGATTGAATACATGGCTAGTGAACACACAGAGCTGGTGGTGGCCATAGTGGTGATAACGCTCCTCTTCAGTCCTGTGCTCTGACCCATCTGGCCGCTTACAGACTGCACCATTCCAGGGCAACAACTGACAGGGTCTGATGGTGGAGTCTTCCTCAATACTCCTGAAGGGAAATGATCCATCTAAAGAGCTTGCTTGGAGTGGTGATCTTGTAAAGAATTTATACCCCAATATTACACTCTACTGAATGTTTGGGTCTACAGACAGTTTGGATTTACCATACATAGGTTCTCTGCTTAGGCACAACATAGTCTCATCAAAGGTGCATTAGTTCTGAAATATAAGGGAATCAAAGGTCTGGGGATACATTTTGCCATTAAGGTAGTCAACACTGTAAGCCCGTGAGAGTATTAGAACACACTTCATGTTATATAGTCTTATCCTTTGTCTCACATTTATTTTTTGTCCCCAGAAATGAGGCAATGAGACTCTCCATGTGGAGAAAAGAAGTAACAATGAAGTCCTCAGGGCTCACAGCAGTAGTCTTAGAAACGAGGCTCACAAACAATTCTTTAGCCACACACTTTGGTTATAAATCACTGGCAGTTCTGGGACGTTCTTTGGTCTCCTGGATAAGCCTTCCAAGTGCATGTGAACAAATTCTATGGCTGGAGGGGCAGAGCATGTTTGGAAACATGGGTGTTTGTTGAAGCTTCCATGCCAGGCATGGTGAATGCTATTTTATAAACCGGATTTGGGCTCCTAAGGGTAGATTGCAAGTTGAGGCCCAGCCTGCAGAAAATGATTTCTAAATGAATACAATATGAAAATGTTATTTTATTTCTAATTTTACATGTGACATTGTTACTTGGTGAGTTTCAGATTACACTTGAATGCGTGTCTATTAATGTGATATGAGATGCAGGCATGATTTCATCTTGAGTGCATTTGAATATAATAGCACTGGAAATGTAATTTGTATTCTCAAATTTTATAAAGCAAAAGAAATCAATCTTGGGGGTGGTAGCCACATTGAACATATTGCATTAATTTCTTTGGGGGTTTTCTCAAGATAATTAACAACTTCCCTTTGCAGATCCAAGTTGGGTCATGATGGCAGTCCTATCTCATCTGAACTCTTTGAACCCTCCATACATATGCCATCCTCATTTCTTTCATATCTAAGTAGCAGTAATATGGGCTGGCCTTTGTAGAACATTACCTTCAAATCCTCTTGTGATTGCTGTCCAATAGAACTTCCTGCAAAGGTAAAAAATGTTCTAGATTGGACTAGTGACCACGGCAGCTTTTGGGTTCACAGAGCTATTGAACGCTTAAAATGTGATTCATGCAACTAAAGAACTCAGTGATAAATGGTACATTTGAATAGCACAGAATCAGAGCACCAGAAGAAGTTGCCTCTCCTATATTCCAGTGAATGAATCACGGGCATTCTAATAGTCTAATGGTCAGGAGTGATGTCCTGTGATAGCCCCTGTCACTCCAAACTTGGTTCTGTTGAATGATTGGATAGCCCTCCACATCCTCTAGCCCTTGCCTATTGTATCTACATCTTGATGACAACAGATCTCCTGCCTAACAGCTACTGGGCTTCTGATAGAAATTGAAACAATAAGTAAGAGGATGGGAATAGGTGAAGGGGATAGAAGCTACAAGTTTGGGAAAAGAGAAAAGTCTAGAAGGAAGGTGTCTGTGGAAGGTCTCAGTTGTATGGTATTAAGTTGATATGTACCCAGGCCTTCTCACAACGATGGCAAATGCTGCAAGAGTTATCACCTAGAGAGTTCAAATCCAAAGAGATGCTTGTGCCTGAGACATCTGAGTACTTCCTGGGAATAGGCTTGGAACTCTTCATAATGACAATTCTTTTAACAGCAACTGGGATGTTTGCCTAATTTCTAAAGACTACCCATATATTTTCAGGCCATTGTAGGGAGAGGTACTTTGGGAAGAATGGTATGAAATACTGTTTGGGGGCATGTTCAGTGTTGTATGCAAAAACAACCTGTGTTCTCATGACAGATTACGAAGTAGGAGCCCTGGAACCTTCTAATCAATTGGAAGTGAGGAATACCACAGACTCCAGGAAAATATGTTCATGATTTTCTGGACTGTCTAAAAAATTTCAAACCCACAGAATGGTGTTTTTATTTTCTGCACTCTCCTTGGGATTTGGGTTTCACTAAAGCATTTTCTGCCCTTGTTTCCCTTATTAAATTAGCAAGACCGACTGGAAGCAGAATACACTACTAGGGCTTGAAATGCTGTTGAAAGAACCAAACAGATGGGCACGCAAAATAGCTCAGGTTCCACTTAGGTCATGGAGAATGGTGTATGGGGCAGCCTTACCAAGGTAAAATGTTTTCTCTGATAAAAGTAGAAAAGGAAAAACATGTGGGACAAAGCACAGGAGACAGAGTGATGCTCGGCCTCAGGCTTCACCCTTATCTTTATTTTTATTTTTTATTGTTTGGTTTGTATTTGAAATAATTTCCATGCTCAAGAAATGGTGAGCTGTATGTTCCATTGGCCAAAGGTTGTGCACTGTCCTGCTGCCCACTGTCTGGGCCCTTGGCCTAGCATTTGTACTGCAAGCTGGGAGTGGGTGTTCAAAACTACAAAGCTGGTCCTGCCAATTCTGTAAAGATATCTAGTAGTACCTATAGCAAATGTCAGCAGTGTTTCACTGTAAAGGGACAGAAAGTAGATGCTTAGGATTTGTGGGCCATTCTGCCTCTGTTGTAATTCCTCAACTTTGGCAATATAGACCCAGACAGTATGTAAACAAATGACTGTTCCAATAAAACTTTATTTACAAAATGAAGCTGGATTTGGCCCTGAGCTAATCCCCAGTCTATGAGAAAGTCTTCATATGCCTTGGCATAACACTTAAGGCCTCTTATCATTTGACCCTGCGCCTGCTCACCCAGGTTGCTGGCTGTACCCACTCTTCTCAATCCTCAAAGCTCTGTGGTCTTAAAGGCTCCATGCAGTTTCTTCCATTTGAATCCTTGTTTCCTCTTGATTCCTATCTGGCTTTGAGTTAGATCTCTGTGCCATCACATACACAAAGCCCTTGGCCAACTCTTTGTATTCTGCCTGTAGTGTAGCTCTTACCATGTAGCTATTTCTCAGCTGGATTCTCACAGGGTATGTGATCACATTTCAATTAGCACCCAACCTAGCACTGAGCACAGTGAAGGCCAGAGAACAAATGGTCATTAGCTCAACCTACCAATGTGACTGTGAATCTTTGAACCACAGAGAAGTATCTGAAACTCTAGGGGAAAACCCTGAAAGTCTAAATCTGAGATATGAACCAAAGCCAAGGCCATGCTGTTGGAGAAGGCAGGGGAGCAGCCAACAGTAACACAGCAAGATGGATCTGGGCAGACAAGTTACCATCAGGATACTAGGAGCACTGGACAGCAGCCGAATGGCCCAGAGGAGAAAGGGCCAGGAAAGCAGTGTCTTGGTTAGGGCATCAGGCCTAGGGCAAGGATGCAGCTTGTTGGAGGAAGATCAGAGAAAGTCGGCCTGCCTGTATGATTAATGGGACAGAGGAACTGACTCATGAGGAAAGATTAAATTGCCTCAAGGAGCTGGGGTACAGGACCAATAGAGGGAGATGATAGCAGACTCTAAGTATGTGGGATGGATAAACACCCTGCAGGGAACAGCTAGATTCACTAGAGAGGTGAATGGGGGCCCTGCCAGGGGATGGGAGGGTGCTCAGAAAGGGTACAGGAAACTGTTAGGGAAACACAAGAGCTTTCAGGTAGATAGGACAACTCTGAACTCTTGGAAGAAGAGACACCATGGAGATTTGCTGTGGAATGACTATTTCAGGAACTCTTGTGTTTTCATCCTATAGGTCCTTGCAGCTTCCTATGACCTTGGCCTTGGCCTAAACAGATGGCATTAAAATCACTGCCAGAAAAGGCAGCAGGGAACCATGAAGTAGAAGACAGAAACTCTTCTTGATCCTCCTAGATACCAGTTGCCTGCTGTCATGGCAACTCTGGGGCCCTCTTTTCTGAAGTCAGTTGCTGTTAGCTGCTGCCTGACTTTGGTAAAACCATAGTGTTCCTCCCAAGCCTTTCTGAAGTGCAAGATACAGCCCTCAGCTCCTTACACACCTGACTGAATCCCACCTGCACTGTAGTATGCACCCTGGTTTGATCCGATATTCATTTTGAAAGACAGGTTTTATTTGAAATGCTACAAATGTTCCCCAGACTCCATGAGCAGTTTTCTTCAGGTTTTCAATGACCTTGGCTTCAAGGCAGAAATGAGCAACTCATCTCATAGTCTGACCAAGTATCAAAAGGGCACATTGTAGGTCTGTAGAGCCAACACATTAAAGACTCCAGAGCAGAAACACTTTATAAAAGGAAAAAAATCGCCTTTATGAAAACTCCTCCTCCTCCCGCACCTCTGGAAAGTCTGAGCTACATGAACTTGGCAGAGAGAGGAAGATGCTCTTCATGAGTGCTTTTCTTCTCCATGTCCCCCAGGAGCTTCCATTCTGCTGGGGACCAACCATGACCAGCGATTTACTTAGGGTTTTCCTCTTTCCCTGTAATTCTAGCTATACTATCATCCAGGAATTTTTTTTAAAGCCTCTTGGTTTTATTATTTAGATTGAAGTTACCATCAGTGTTGAAGGAAAGACAAATAGCATACAGGCAATGTGCAGACACCACGGCCAGTCCTGGAAAGGCTTTATACACCAGTCCAGTGTGTAAAATTCCACTAGGGTACATCTCCTTCTGCCCCCATCTGCCCAGCCCTATCATTCTCTGAACTCCTGTAAAGTATGAACAGCATCTGATGATTTTTGGGCTCTTGACCATTTTGCTTTGCGATATGTTGATGTAACTTCCCTGGGGGAAATGTGATGAGCCTGCTTGTGCTTTAATTGGAAGGTCCCACCAAATGCCACTTCCTAAAGTTTCCATCAATATCTGTCAATGCGGCCAGCCTTTACTGTTGGATTAGGAAGATTTCCACAGACACACAGAGCTGTGTGTTCTCTTCTTCTCCCAGGGAGAGAAGAGGCTTGGGATCTGGACACTAGGGGCCAGTGCAGCCAGTGCCATCAGAGTGAAGTGACTCTTGCAAATTCAGAACTGCTGCTGCCTTTCAGATGTTGTATCTCCAAACAAGCAGACAAACAAACAAACACCATGCAGGATATATTGAGTTTTGAAAGTAATAGCTCAAAAAAAAAAAAAGAAAGAAAGAAAGAATGGAAGAGATATTTATTTAGCTTCTAGATAGTTTTATGACAAATGTCGTCAGCTTGTGCTGGTGCTACAAATGTATAACCTTTAGAGATGCACACTGAAGTAATGCCACTTCAAAGAACATCTACACTGACTTTAGTTTGTGATAGAGGTCTAAGTGCAAGGACCCTTGAGATTTCCTTACCCGAAAGAAGCAAGTTCAGAGCTGGAGCTCTGGAAGATCATGGGTGTATGGGTCACTGTTAATATTTTTTTTTCTGGTATGCCTGTGTCAGCAATCTTGCCATGATGGATAAGTTCCAATGACAACCTGAAATCTGAAAGGGTTCTCTGATGCTTTCTTTTATTTGTAATCTGTCCCAGCTGTAGGCATTCAGATGAAACTTGAATTCTTCCAAAGGAAGTTCTGGACTGCCAGCAGACAGGTAAGCTCTAGCCGGTATCTCGAGGCATTAGCACCACTGTTATTATACAGGTGTCCCAATATGGGTAGCTGGGGCAAAGAGTGCCAGATTTCTGATGAATGTTTGTAAAATGAACTGCCAGCTCCTTGGATTACCTTCCATTTTACTGTAAAACACAGGCTGTCAGCACGTTTGATACCACATGCTGGGCAAAGCAGAGGATTTGCTCCTAGGAACTACTTAAATTATGGAATCAACAGAGTGACTTTACAAAAGGAGTCTTCCCCTTAATATTAGGACCTTCTGTTATTTCACAGTGACTTACTGATGATCATATTGTGATGTCCAGATAGTTACTTGTGCTTCTCCTTATTTCATTGTAGAAGGCCATCCTATGACCTGCTTGGTCAAGACATGTATCTACCTTTCTGCCCAAAGAACATCAAGGGGTTATTGCACTTGGGAAATCCAGGGAAAAGCCTCCCCATTGCTATGGCCTATGAACTAAGACATGTCAGGGATATCCATCTAGTGTTCAACAGAATCAGT
This sequence comes from Mus caroli, assembly GCF_978045245.1. NCBI lineage: Eukaryota > Metazoa > Chordata > Mammalia > Rodentia > Muridae > Mus > Mus caroli. The sequence continues at coordinate 21,872,505 of NW_028227267.1, read as the reverse complement.
AGCCATGGAGTTATTTCTTCCACCTGCCTAGTTCTAAACATTAGAAGTATAGTCCCAGCAAAAGTGAGATCAGCACACAATAGGCAAACCAGCACTTGCATGTTTAGTGTGCACTCATCATAATATGGTACCAACCTAGAGACTCATTCAAGGGTGGATACATAAGGAGCTTATCATTTCTTAAATTATGATACATAGGAAACTATAATCTAAGAACATAAACAAGGGTTTCCTTTTAAAGTCATTGAGAAATAGTTTTAAATTAAATAATGACATAATTATATCTTTTGTTACCAGAAGATCTGAGATCTTTAAGAGATACCATCAGCGTTGAATGACAACATAAATTAAGAGGGATGGGAAGGAACCAGCACTCCCTACACTGTCTTTTATAGTATGATTCTGAGTTCATGTAGACTCTAGAGAACATGGCCAAGCCTCATCTTGAAGCGTCCCCTTTGGATGAAACCTGGTATTTGCATCACAGGCCATGACCTCCTTAGCTAAGCAGCAGCTGCATCACATGCTGGGATGAATGACCCAGTAACATGATTCCCCTTGCTTCCTTCCCACAACAGTGTGCCTCGCTGGATGGCAAATGCTCCATAAGCTGTGATGACGAGGTAAGGGACCTTCCTGGTCCAGTTTCTGGCCAAAGGGAAGTGTTAGACAGCGCAGTTAGACAGAGAAATGCTACTGTGTATAGAGCCTGGCCTGACACATTATTATTCTGGGCCACCCTCCGGAGGGGGGAGGAGAGAGACACAGATAGACAAACAGACAGACAGACAGAGAGGACATTTGTTTTGTTCCCCACCCGTAATCACATAGTTTGGTTCGGAGAGCCAGGGAAATATGCTTTAGATGTTTCCTAGACTGAGGCAGTAGAACATTCGTGTCTTATTTATAGGATGTAAGAGACATTACTCATATTTAAAGATCATATTACATTTCTCAAAGCTTTGTGGCCATGCTTCATCTTCTTCCCACCATCAGAACAACAGGTTAAATAGGTAGGAAGTATTGCCGCTGTTTATAAGAAAACAAAAGGCTAAGTGGACCAGTGAGGTGTAAAGCTGTAATCCCAGAACTCAGCCAAGAGGTGGCGGCAGGAGGGGATCCTAAAATCAAGGCCAGGCTGGTCTACATAGAGAGTTCCCAGCCAGCCAGGATATATAGCAAGACCTGTGTGTGTGTGTAAGAAGTGGAAGAAAGAAAAGACAATCAAAGAGGAGATTGAGATGAAAGAGTGGTTTGATTCATCTCATGGAATTAGTAAACTGTAAATCTGGAGGGAAGAGTTTTTTCAGTCACAGTTTTTCATTCTAGCATAGCTATTTCTACCTAAGATGTCTCTATCATTTCCCCTTCCCCTCTCCCTTCTCTGTAGTGAGGGATTTGAATCATTTAGGTCAGCAATAGAAGAAACTAATGTGTTACCCTCTTAAGCCCTCCCATTGGATGTACCTTTGGTCATAGCCAGAATGGTACCTCTCTATCCCATGGTTTAACTTTATAATCAGATATTTATAATCCTGGTTACAAGGATTTCAGGAACATTTTCCAAACATGATTTCAACCCAGAAAGCATAGGACAGGAGTAGAGTTTTTAAAAGTAGACAAATGGAAAACAAGAATGTTTATATAAAAGGGAGTCCAGAAGAGAGTCAGAAAAAAATTTTTTTTTGGTTCCCAGTGGTCTAGCTGCCAGCTTAAAAGAAAAATTGTTATCCTACTGCTATCATACTATGAGTCACCATATCTGCAGAGCAAAAGCCAATCCATCATCTTTTCAGCAGAAGCCCAACTTTTTCTGATCGCCAGATCAAAAACAATTTCCCCCTAAGAATGTTCAGCATCCTTTTTAGGAAGCTTGGGGATAACTTTTATAGGCTAACCAGGGGGGCTCAGATTTCCCTTCTGGCTTTAAGGCATGCCAGCATGTTAGTAAGAGCTGTTGGATTCAAACTCCATCCTCTTGCCTCTCTGGAGTGCTCAGATGGCACCAAAAGGTGTGTCCTAGACTACAGTGGGTATTGCTGCAAATCCCAGCTTCAGTAAAAGAAAAGAGAATGCCTGGTTGGCTAGCTGGCTGGAAGGATGGATGGTCATTAGGAAACTTGGTTAGATGAATGAGTGGTTAACTATACATGTGCATGACTATTTAAACAGTTTTATATAAGCAAGAGGTGGTATTTTTATTTTCCTACAACTCATACCATGTAGGTGTATCCCCGTATAAAGACAGATGAAGACACATCTCCTTCTAAGCTTGGAAATAGCTAGTGTTTGCACTTTGAATGATGGGGAAGGTAGCATATTGTGGTATTTAAAGACACGAGCCATTAAGTTAGACTGTTGAGATTCTGTGACTCTGAAATTAGGTACCACTATAATCTTGGACAATTTTCCAAGCCTTTCTTTTCCTCTGCTTCTCCAACCACACAGCCATGGGTGTAGAAATTTCTAGAGTCACAGGGAAGAATGTATGAGGGAAAAATGAAAAATTCTACAATGTCTCCTATAAAAGGCACACTACTGTTGGCCCTAAACCGAACATGCACCAAAGTGTTCCTCCCAAATGTGGTTGCTCCCTGGGCCTGAAGCCCTAGGTGGCAATGGCTCATACACTAGGGAACAATAAATGTATGCTGCAAAGTTCTCATTAGTACCATGGTCTTTAGGAACCCTGTGTCCTAAAGGTCACATACTTTGAAAAGTAAGCCTTAAATTGATCTTCTTTTTAAAAATTGATCTGATGCTCATGCCCAGTCTGTCCTTTAAATTTTCATCTATTCTGCATTTGACTGTTAAGTTTTGGCTCTAGGCAACCAATTGCCATGCTTTCAATGAAAAACCAGCCTGCCTTCCCACTTGGACCCAATGCCATTTTTTTTTCCTACAAACTCCTGCCATGTGTCACTCTTTTCATAACTTTTAATTAGCCACATAGAGTTGTCTCCCGTCCTTTCTCTTCCCCGGCTGCCCCCAAATCACCAAGTCCCCCATTAAAATCAGCTTTGGGGCTCATTCTGAACCTGTGACTCTGTCTGCACCACCAAAGAGAGAATGGTCTACTTTTTTAGACTGCTCAGACACATGATGGCTGAGAGACCCTGAAAGTCCATTGTCACCCCATTAGCACACACTGGGCCCCAGCAAGTGTGTCCTGTGAGGGTGGATAGGGTATGAAGACATATTTCTACCTTGTAGGAGGACATCTTTAGTTTGCCAGTAAGAGCTGGAAGCATGTGATTGTCAGGACACAATCACGGGGGCGCAAGAAGGGCTGTAAAAAGTTCCACTCCACTTAGGATAAATGTCAGCTACAGAGCCTGCAAAAGAACCATTCAGGCACTCATATGCTCCCTTATAATGTGTTGACTGAGTCCTTCTTGGGAATAAGTGTCTGGCTAACTGCCAAGGACAGCGTAGGGAGATGCTGACTTCATGGCACTTATGAGTAGCAGGAAAGATACACATATCTTTTGGGGTTTTGTTTGTTTGTTTGTTTTGTTTTGTTTTTAACCAATTGGAATATATGCTGTGAGGAAGCTTATGTACTCTGGTCAGAGATGACACCTCTGAGGAGGCAACATTTAAATCAGCAAAGATGGAGGAAGAAATTACATTGGAAGTGATAACAAGGCATAAAAACGAACTTTCAGGCAGACAGTACTCCTGCAAGGGTATGGGGCTGATAAAGGAGGCATGGATGGAAAGGCCATGCCCACTTCCCATTTCTGTGTGACCCAGCAGTCCAGCCACTTTTGCTCCACTCACCTGTCCATCAACTTCACCACCTATTGACAACACCAGTGTTTTGTGAAGACAGAAGAAAGTTAACTGCTGTCCTGTGAGAGGCCAAAATCTTTATGACAAATGAGGCTCTATGCTCCTTCCAATGAGATAGAGATTGGTGTGGTCTGTGGATGACAGGGACTTTCTGAGTCTTGGTAGGAATGTCTTCTGGCATATGAAAGATGTCTTGAATGATAAACGAGCTGAACAGGGCTATATCCTAGCAACTGGATAGATCAGAGGATTGTTTAATAGCAGGTATGAGGAGGGACACAGGTACCTCCTACCAAATGTATATTTTTGGAGTTACCTCTTTGCAAGCCGTGATTTTTTAAAAGATTGTAACTGCTTTCATTTTTCTTTTTCTTTTCTTTTCTTTTTTTTTTTTTTTTTTTTTTTTTTGGTGTCTGTGTGCATGCATGTGCAGTGAAAGCCCCAGGTCGATGTCAGGAATTGTCTTCCTTGGTCTTCTGTCTTATTTATTGAGCTATGGTCTCTCAACCAAACTTAGGGCTCATTGATGTAGATAGTCTCCCAAGCCAGCTTGCTGTGGGGATTCTCCATCTCTGCCATCTGAGGCTGGAGTTATTGAAGAGCTCCCATGACTGCCCAGCAGTTGCTTAGGTTCTGGGGGTTCTGAGCTTTAACCACTGTTTCCTCTCCACATCCCAAAACGTGGTATTTTGATTTGATGGTTGGCTATGAGAAGACACAGCAAGTGATTGGGAATGTAAGGTCAATCTGCTTTCCATTGACATACTAGGGATCCTGTCGGGAGACCTGGAGAAAAGGGCCTATACTTCTATGTGCCAGAGACTCAGAAATTGAGGCCTCAGTAACACTCAGAAGAAAGATCTCTCTCGAGTAGGACCACAGGCCTCATCCGGCCGGATCAGCGCCAGGGTAGCGGGAGCGCAGGGTTGCCTGACACCCGCCAGCTACCCACGACCCCCGCCGCAGGATTTTGGGACTGCTGGTGAGCGGAACACAGCTTCTGCTCCAATCCAATTGCGCGGGACCTGAGACTGCATTAGTTAGGGAAGCAGAAACCGGCCTGAGTAGGGCCACAGGCCTCACCCGGCCGGATCAGCGCCAGGGTAGCGGGAGCGCAGGGTTGCCTGACACCCGCCAGCTACCCACGACCCCCGCCGCAGGATTTTGGGACTGCTGGTGAGTGGAACACAGCTTCTGCTCCAGTCCAATCACGCGGGACCTGAGACTGCTCTGGTTGGGGAGAGAGAAATCCGGCCCACACAGGGCCACAAGCCTCTTCCGGTCAGAAAAGCACCTGAGCAGCTGGGGCGCAGGGTCTGCTGACACTCGCCAACTACCCACAACACCCGCCACAGGATCTTAAGACTTCTGGTGAGGGGAGCACAGCTTCTGCTCCAATCCAATTGCGCGGGACCTGAGACTGCATTAGTTAGGGAAGCAGAAACCGGCCTGAGTAGGACCACAGGCCTCATCCGGCTGGATCAGCGCCGGGGTAGCGGGAGCGCAGGGTTGCCTGACACCCGCCAGCTACCCACGACCCCCGCCGCAGGATTTTGGGACTGCTGGTGAGTGGAACACAGCTTCTGCTCCAATCCAATTGCGCGGGACCTGAGACTGCATTAGTTAGGGAAGCAGAAACCGGCCTGAGTAGGACCACAGGCCTCACCCGGCCGGATCAGCGCCAGGGTAGCGGGAGCGCAGGGTTGCCTGACACCCGCCAGCTACCCACGACCCCCGCCGCAGGATTTTGGGACTGCTGGTGAGTGGAACACAGCTTCTGCTCCAATCCAATTGCGCGGGACCTGAGACTGCTCTGGTTGGGGAGAGAGAAATCCGGCCCACACAGGGCCACAAGCCTCTTCCGGTCAGAAAAGCACCTGAGCAGCTGGGGCGCAGGGTCTGCTGACACTCGCCAACTGCCCACAACACCCGCCACAGGATCTTAAGACTTCTGGTGAGGGGAGCACAGCTTCTGCTCCAATCCAATTGCGCGGGACCTGAGACTGCATTAGTTAGGGAAGCAGAAACCAGCCTGAGTAGGGCCACAGGCCTCACCCGGCCGGATCAGCGCCAGGGTAGCGGGAGCGCAGGGTTGCCTGACACCCGCCAGCTACCCACGACCCCCGCCACAGGATTTTGGGACTGCTGGTGAGTGGAACACAGCTTCTGCTCCAATCTTTAAATAGTGACAACGATAACAACTAACCCCAGAGATTACCAGATGGCGAAAGGTAAACGTAATAATCTTACTAACAGAAACCAAGACCACTCACCATCATCAGAACCCAGCACCCCCACTTCACCCAGTCCAGGGCACCCCAACACACCGGAAAAGCTAGACACGGATTTAAAAGCATATCTCCTGATGATGATAGAGGACTTCAAGAAGGACGTTAATAACACACTTAAAGAAATGCAGGAGAACACTGCTAAAAAGGAAAAAGACAATAAAGAGGAAGCACAAAAATCCCTTAAAGAATTGCAGGAGAACACTGCTAAAGAGTTACAAATCCTTAAAGAAAAACATGATAACATAATCAAACAGGTAGAAGTCCTTACAGAAAAACAGGAAAACACATCCAAACAGATGATGGAAATGAACAAAACCATACTAGACCTAAAAAGGGAAGTAGACACAATAAAGAAAACCCAAAATGAGGCAACACTGGAGATAGAAACCCTAGGAAAGAAATCTGGAACCATAGATGCAAGCATCAGCAACAGAATACAAGAGATGGAAGAGAGAATCTCAGGTGCAGAAGATTCCATAGAGAACATCGGCACAACAATCAAGGAAAATGTAAAATGCAAAAAGATCCTAACTCAAAACATCCAAGAAATCCAGGACGCAATGAGAAGACCAAACCTACGGATAATAGGAGTGGATGAGAATGAAGATTTTCAACTCAAAGGACCAGCGAACATCTTCAACAAAATTATAGAAGAAAACTTCCCAAATCTAAAGAAAGAGATGCCCATGAACATACAAGAAGCCTACAGAACTCCAAATAGACTGGATCAGAAAAGAAATACCTCCCGACACATAATAATCAGAGCAACAAATGCTCTAAATAAAGATAGAATACTAAAAGCAGTAAGAGAAAAAGGCCAAGTAACATATAAAGGCAAGCCTATCAGAATTACACCAGATTTTTCACCAGAGACTATGAAAGCCAGAAGATCCTGGACAGATGTTATACAGACACTAAAAGAACACAAATTCCAGCCCAGGCTACTATACCCAGCCAAACTCTCAATTAACATAGATGGAGAAACCAAAGTATTCCACGACAAAACCAAATTCACACATTATCTCTCCACGAATCCAGCCCTTCAAAGGATAATAACAGAAAAAAACCAATACAAGGACAGGAACCACGCCCTAGAAACAACAAGAAGGTAATCCCTCAACAAACCTAAAAGAAGACAGCCACAAGAACAAAATGCCAACTTTAACATCAAAAATAACAGGAAACACCAATTTCTTTTCCTTAATATCTCTTAATATCAATGGACTCAACTCCCCGATAAAAAGACATAGACTAACAAACTGGCTACACAAACAAGACCCAACATTTTGCTGCTTACAGGAAACTCATCTCAGAGAAAAGGATAGACACTACCTCAGAATGAAAGGCTGGAAAACAATTCTCCAAGCAAATGGCATGAAGAAACAAGCTGGAGTAGCCATTCTAATATCTGATAAGATTGACTTCCAACCCAAAGTCATTAAAAAAGACAGGGAGGGACACTTCATACTCATCAAAGGTAAAATCCTCCAAGAGGAACTATCAATCCTGAATATCTATGCTCCAAATACAAAGGCAGCCACATTCATTAAAGAAACTTTAGTAAATCTCAAAGCACACATTGCACCTCATACAATAATAGTGGGAGACTTCAACACACCACTTTCACCAATGGACAGATCATGGAAACAGAAACTAAACAGGGACACAGTGAAACTAAGAGAAATTATGAATCAAATGGATCTGGCAGATATCTACAGAACATTCTATCCTAAAACAAAAGGATATACCTTCTTCTCAGCACCTCATGGTACCTTCTCCAAAATTGACCACATAGTTGGTCACAAAACAGGCCTCAACAGATATAAAAATATTGAAATTGTCCCATGCATCCTATCAGATCACCATGGACTAAGGCTGATCTTCAATAACAAAATAAATAATAGAAAGCCCACCTTCACGTGGAAACTGAACAACACTCTTCTCAATGATACCTTGGTCAAGGAAGGAATAAAGAAAGAAATTAAGGACTTTTTAGAGTTCAATGAAAATGAAGCCACAACATACCCAAACTTATGGGACGCAATGAAAGCATTTTTAAGAGGAAAACTCATAGCTCTGAGTGCCTCCAAAAGGAAACTAGAGAGAGCACACATTAGCAGCTTGACAACACACCTAAAAGCACTAGAACAAAAGGAAGCAAATTCACCCAAGAGGAGTAGACGGCAGGAAATAATCAAACTCAGGGGTGAAATCAACCAAGTGGAAACAAGAAAAACTATTCAAAGAATCAACCAATCAAGGAGCTGGTTCTTTGAGAAAATCAACAAGATTGATAAACCCTTAGCCAGACTCACTAGAGGGCACAGGGAAAGCATCCTAATTAACAAAATCAGAAATGAAAAAGGAGACATAACAACAGATCCTGAAGACATCCAAAACACCATCAGATCCTTCTACCAAAGGCTATACTCAACAAAACTGGAGAACCTGGATGAAATGGACAAATTCCTAGACAGATACCAGGTACCAAAGTTGAATCAAGATCAGGTTAATGATCTAAACAGCCCTATATCCCCCAAAGAAATAGAAGCAGTCATTAATAGTCTCCCAACTAAAAAAAGCCCAGGACCAGATGGGTTTAGTGCAGAGTTCTATCAGACCTTCAAAGAAGATCTAATCCCAGTTCTTCACAAACTATTCCACAAAATAGAAACAGAAGGTACTCTACCCAACTCATTCTATGAAGCCACAATTACTCTGATACCTAAACCACAAAAAGACCCAACAAAGATAGAAAACTTCAGACCAATATCCCTTATGAATATTGATGCAAAAATCCTCAATAAAGTTCTTGCTAACCGAATCCAAGAACACATCAAAACAATCATCCATCCTGACCAAGTAGGTTTCATCCCAGGGATGCAGGGATGGTTCAATATACGGAAATCCATCAACGTAATCCAGTATATAAACAAACTCAAAGATAAAAACCACATGGTCATCTCCTTAGATGCGGAAAAAGCATTTGACAAGATCCAACACCCATTCATGATAAAAGTCTTGGAAAGATCAGGAATTCAAGGCCCATACCTAAACATGATAAAAGCAATCTACAGCAAACCAGTAGCCAACATCAAAGTAAATGGTGAGAAGCTTGAAGCAATCCCTCTAAAATCAGGGACTAGACAAGGCTGTCCACTTTCTCCATACCTATTCAACATTGTACTTGAAGTCCTAGCCAGAGCAATTCGACAACAAAAGGAGATCAAAGGGATACAAATTGGAAAAGAGGAAGTCAAAATATCACTTTTTGCAGATGATATGATAGTATATATAAGTGACCCTAAAAATTCCACCAGAGAACTCCTAAGCCTGATAAACAGCTTCGGTGAAGTAGCTGGATATAAAATTAACTCAAACAAATCAATGGCCTTTCTCTACACAAAGAATAAACAGGCTGAGAAAGAAATTAGGGAAACAACACCCTTCTCAATAGTCACAAATAATATAAAATATCTTGGCGTGACTCTAACTAAGGAAGTGAAAGATCTGTATAATAAAAACTTCAAGTCTCTGAAGAAAGAAATTATAGAAGATCTCAGAAGATGGAAAGATCTCCCATGCTCATGGATTGGCAGGATCAACATTGTAAAAATGGCTATCTTGCCAAAAGCAATCTACAGATTCAATGCAATCCCCATCAAAATTCCAAATCAATTCTTCAACGAATTAGAAAGTGCAATCTGCAAATTCATCTGGAATAACAAAAAACCTAGGATAGCAAAAACTCTTCTCAAGGATAAAAGAACCTCTGGTGGAATCACCATGCCGGACCTAAAGCTCTACTACAGAGCAATTGTGATAAAAACTGCATGGTACTGGTATAGTGACAGACAAATAGACCAATGGAATAGAATTGAAGACCCAGAAATGAACCCACACACCTATGGTCACTTGATCTTCGACAAGGGAGCTAAAAACATCCAGTGGAAGAAAGACAGCATTTTCAACAAATGGTGCTGGCACAACTGGTTGTTAACATGTAGAAGAATGCGAATCGATCCATTCCTATCTCCTTGTACTAAGGTCAAGTCTAAGTGGATCAAGGAACTTCACATAAAACCAGAGACACTGAAACTTATAGAGGAGAAAGTGGGGAAAAGCCTTGAAGATATGGGCACAGGGGAAAAATTCCTGAATAGAACAGTAATGGCTTGTGCTGTAAGATCGAGAATTGACAAGTGGGACCTCATGAAACTACAAAGCTTCTGCAAGGCTAAAGACACCATCAATAAGACAAAAAAACCACCAACAGATTGGGAAAGGATCTTCACCTATCCTAAATCAGATAAGGGACTAATATCCAATATATATAAAGAACTCAAGAAGGTGGACTCCAGAAAGTCAAATAACCCCATTAAAAAATGGGGCTCAGAACTGAACAAAGAATTCTCACCTGAGGAATACCGAATGGCAGAGAAGCACCTGAAAAAATGTTCAACATCCTTAATCATCAGGGAAATGCAAATCAAAACAACCCTGAGATTCCACCTCACACCAGTCAGAATGGCTAAGATCAAAAATTCAGGTGACAGCAGATGCTGGCGAGGATGTGGAGAAAGAGGAACACTCCTCCATTGTTGGTGGGATTGCAAGCTTGTACAACCACTCTGGAAATCAGTCTGGCGGTTCCTCAGAAAATTGGACATAGTACTACCGGAGGATCCAGCAATACCTCTCCTGGGCATATATCCAGAAGATGTCCCAACCGGTAAAAAGGATACATGCTCCACTATGTTCATAGCAGCCCTATTTATAATAGCCAGAAGCTGGAAAGAACCCAGATGTCCCTCAACAGAGGAATGGATACAGAAATTATGGTACATCTACACAATGGAGTACTACTCAGCTATTAAAAAGAATGAATTTATGAAATTCCTAGCCAAATGGATGGACCTGGAGGGCATCATCTTGAGTGAGGTAACACAATCACAAAGGAACTCACACAATATGTATTCACTGATAAGTGGATATTAGCCCAAAACTTAGGATACCCAAGATATAAGATACAATTTGCTAAACGCATGAAACTCAAGAAGAATGAAGACCAAAGTGTGGACACTGTGCACCTTCTTAGAATTGGGAACAAAACACCCAGGGAAGGAGCTACAGAGACAAAGTTCGTAGCTGTGATGAAAGGATGGACCATTTAGAGACTGCTGTATCCAGGGATCCGTCCCATAATCAGCTTCTAAACGCTGACACCATTGCATACACTAGCAAGATCTTGCTGAAAGGACCCAAATATAGCTGTCTCTTGTGAGACGATGCCGGGGCCTAGCAAACACAGGAGTGGATGTTCACAGTCAGCTATTGGATGTATCACAGGGCTCCCAATGGAGAAGCTAGAGAAAGTACCCAAGGAGCTAAAGGGATCTGCAACCCTATTGTTGGAACAACATGATGTACTAACCGGAACCCTGGAGCTCTTGTCTCTAGCTGCATATGTATCGAAAGATGGCCTAGTCGGCCATCAATGGAAAGAGAGGCCCATTGGACTTGCAAACTTTATATGCCCCAATATAGGGGAATGCCAGGGCCAAAAGAATGGGAATGGGTGGGTAGGGAAGTGGGGGGCGCTATGGGGGACTTTTGGGATAGTATTGGAAATGTAATTGAGGAAATTATGTAATAAAAATATTAAAAAAAAAAAAAAAAAAAAAAAAAAAAAAGATCTCTCTCATTCTCTGTCTGTTTATCGCCCTCTCTCCCTTCCCTGCACCTCCCCACTCTTCCCCAAACATGCACACACACAAAACACCAAAATTGTCATGCTGCACCTTGCTGGACTTAAGTGAATTCCATCCGTCAAAATAAAGAGAAGGCACCCTCCCAGAACAATGCAAAGCCCCCTACCCCCTGACCCTCCCACTCTGTCCCAGGACCTTCTATTAGAAACTGTGTCACACACCTACCTTTCTGAGAAATGGTAGCACTGTGCCAGGGGAATGCTCAGACAAAGGCTACATGGTAGGGGACCAGTCATCCCTGGGGGATGGATGTTATACTTTCCTGAAGGTGCTTAGCCTTCCTTCACAGGGACATCCCATCCAGCTTTCCCACTCCTCCGTGGAGTTGCAGTAGCTGCTTTACTACTTCCTAGGACACCCAGGTATTGTTGAAGGTCACACTGATAGGACACTCAGAGCCTCTGGTTCCAAAGCTAGTATATCAGCCCCAGGCTGGTAGTGCCTTCCCCTTAACACTGCAGTGAACCCTATGCAGACACACTCCCCACCATTCCTTCCTTCCAGTCTTTAGTTTCTGAGGACCCTTACCAGGGTTTCAGAGTAAACGCCGAGTGTGTGCCTCAGTTTACCTGAATCAAATTCTCTGAGCAACACTGAATCGGCAAATCATTGTAGAAAGATTATTTTAAAAAGAAAGAAGAGGAAAAAGAAAAAGAAAAGAAAACCAACTTTCTGCCTCTCACTCTCCATAATCCTTTTTCCACATTTTGACACCAACTTCATCCTGCAATGTCCAAAGATGGCTGTGGAGTATGTACTAACCCTGTGACTCTGAAGGTGAACCTCCCGATCTCCCGGAAGCCTTGATTCTGTTAGATCCTTAGGAACCTGGTGGTGTGCAAACATCTTCCAAGGTACCAGGATTCATTTAGGGGGAGTGACATCAAGAGGTATGGCTAGGGAACTATCCCTGTTTCTTTACACTGGAAAGGCAATTGAATCATATTTGTTATTCATCTATGTGGCAAAATCAACTATCAGACCCAATTGTGGGTGATTTCACCCAACCTGTTCCCAACACTTAGCACTACACTCTCTCATTCCAAGTGCAGACTCCAGGCTACTGTATCCTTGGCTATGATTTAACTTACAAGTTGCTGACAGGTTGTTTGGGCAGTCATAGCCACTAAAATTACTTCTCTGTATTTACAGGTAGACAACATAACAATGCCTTGTACTCAGAACATAATGACACCTTTTAAATCTAATAGCCTAGGTCTCCATCAGTGAGGGACACCAGAGAGTGTGACACAGCACTCTAACTTCCTTGGTGGCTTGACAGCTCCAGTGTTGGCAGCACTTGGTTCTTGACTACTAGAGCGAACAACTCTTTTGATATTCAGCAGATCCTTGAAATTTAAACTTGCCCACAAACTAGCCCAACAAGGCATAGCTCTCCTATCCTGGTGTCCACAAGGAACCTGGAAAAGGTACATCTAAAAGTGAGAGCAAGATACATGAAGGAAATACCTATGTCCCCCAGGTTCTCGGTGTTCTCAGAGGAAAGAGATGTGCTCCCTGGAATGTACCTAGCAGTGCATGTCGACTGGAGATAGTATGTGATGTTTTTTGGAGACTGAACAGCTGGGGCCTTCTGGGTTTACTTTCTGTCCCTATCTGGTAGGATACAGACTAAATATGACTGTGATCCAGAATCAGGTTGTGTTTTTATCAATTCTAGCCTGCCTTTGGCTTTTGTGTCTTCTTCCATAGTTTGTTCCTCAGCTAGTGGAAGGCACACACAGAAAACCCCCTTAGATCTATCTGATTGTTCTCTTGGGTTCAGATATTAGTTTAAGAATTACTTTGCAAGCCGGGCGTGGTGGCGCACGCCTTTAATCCCAGCACTCGGGAGGCAGAGGCAGGTGGATTTCTGAGTTCGAGGCCAGCCTGGTCTACAAAGTGAGTTCCAGGACAGCCAGGGCTATACAGAGAAACCCTGTCTTGAATAAACCAAAAAAAAAAAAGGAATTACTTTGCTCAGGGATCTTAGCAACCTGCCATTAAGGTCATGACCTGACCCAGCAGACCCAAGCACAGTCTCTTTTGGATTTTTGCTTGCTCTTAAAACTATAGCACACCAAGCAACTGATGTGGAGATGGCCTGACTTTTCTGCTTTTGTTGTGATCTTTTTGTTGCTCTGTGGTTACTCTGGCAGACCAGGTCTGCCTTAGCTGCCTAAAGGTTAAGTGTTTTCATTCTTTAAAGAAAGCCTTCCATGAGCAAGCAGGACCTGAGGCCCTAACCATACCTTCTGGACAGCAGAGGAGCCATCCCAGACATTCTAGAAACAGTAGGTCTGAGATCAAAGGGCATGGGTGTGCATCTCCTGTGCTTGGTCATGTGACCTTCAGACTCTTCTCTGTCCATACAAAGTTTCTTACCTGGTCATATAAAAAGGAAGGCTTATATGAGGCACAATTGCCATCCTTCTTCCTGTTCCTCCTCCTCTTCTCCACCTTACAACCATATTTAATGGGGAAAAAAAATCTTTCCTGGAGAGTTGTAGTCAGTTTGCTAGGCTTACCAGTCCTCTCTTTGTAGATTGTTTTTTTTTTTTTTTTTTGAAAATAAAATTTGTAAAGTGGAGGGAGCTGGGGAAATGACTCAGAGGGTAAGAAAGTTTGCCAAGTATGAAGATCTGAGTTCAAATCCCAGCACCCATGTTAGAAGCCAAGCAGGGGAGGGAAGTGGAGACAGGCTGATGCCTAGAGCTCCCTAGCCCACCAATCTAGATGACACAGTGAGTTTCTGATTCAGTGAGAGACATGTCTCAAGGCAATAAGGCAGAAAGCAATACTTTCCTCCAGCCTCAGTGCAAATGTGCACGTGCCCCATACAAATATAACCCACACTGCACAGATTCTAAATTAAGGAAGAGCCTCCACCTGGGATACAGAGCTCTCACTCTGATCTTTCCACCCCAGAAAAGAGCTGAGCTTTTTGGACATGTCACATGCCTAAGATGCCAGCTAATATCCTGGTGTGCCATCTTCTTCTAGCCTGCACTGGCCACTGTGAGGACAACGGAAAGCAAGACTTGCAAGGAACAAATGTTTAATCCAACAGCAAGTTTTAGTGGTGCTTTGTTCTGAGGAAGAATTACGGAAATGTGTTGATTTTTAGAATTTGGGTGTAGTTCCAATTCTATTTTCCAAAGAAATAAATAAGGTAGGGAATAGGGCCAGTGTGGTAATGGGGTATCTCTTGGTCCCCTTTCTTTGGAAACTATTCTTGTTGGAAGCATCTTCCGTGCCTCCTCTATAGTGACAGTTTCCTTCCGACCCATCCTAATCTGTCAGGGGCTTCCCAACTGAGGGCACTTTTTTTTTTCTATTCTTATTCCTGTGGACTTCATGACATCATGCCCCTCTCTAAAGATTTCTAGTTGATTTTTATAAAAACAAAACAAAACAAACAAAAACCAATTGCCTTGTCTCTGTATTATGTTGGCTAGTATTTACAATATTAGACAAAGAAATGGACCGGAGATCAAACAGTGATGTCAGGGATGTTTGGCTTAGAATTCGTCATCTAAGGAGGAAATTGAGGCAGAAATTGTGGGAACATCTCTGTGCCACTGGGAGGAAATGGCTCATCAGTAAATACATATGGAATTCAACTCTGTACTGAATACACATGAATTGAAGGGCATGAGCTAACATCATGACATTGGAATCAGTGCGGATGTGGATGTAGCCATCTGACTCAATGTTAGCAGAGTAGTACTCACAGCAAACAACCCCAGTGCCGATGCTCAGGATAACTCTCTCCAACAACGGACATGCAAAAGCACAGCCACTAAACACAGTACTTACAGTGCACCGAACTGTAACTCAGGTAATCTATGAGTCTTCATTTTACCCAAATTCCAACTAAATTTCAAACAAACCCAAGAGAGCCTGTAGCTACCACTTCAGACGCACAGCTTTAGGAGATGGCTTCTTGAATGCTGTCTGCTTAGAAGACCTAGAGTTTATTGTGATCACTACCAAGATGGAGGTAGTGTCCCTAAAGCCAAGAGCTTCTTCAGCAGCAAGAATGAGAATGGGTGGGATGCATCCATCTGACCCCTCAGGTAAATGGAGCCAAGTTCCACCCTTCAGCTAAGCACCCAAGTCTGCTCTAAAGAGCTTTGGCTGTAAACTGGGAGGTGGTGGCACAGGCCTTTAATCAGGGAGACAGAGGCAGGCGGATTTCTATGAGTTCAAAGACAGCTGGTCTACAAAACAAGTTCCGGGACAGCCAGAGTTATTACACAGAGAGACCCTGTGTAGAAACCCCACTTTCCACACCCCATTCCACCACCACCCCCAAAAAAGAGCTGTAGCAGTACTTTCATGTTTTGTCCAATCCCCAGCACTGACAGCCCTTGGCTAGGAAGATAAGCCAGATCTTTCTGACCCTCACTGCTGTCCTTTCATGCCTGACAAAAATCCAACCCCCATGTCTAGGTCAGTGTCCCAGCAAATGCCAGCCCCATGGTGGCCTGGAGCTAAGCGGAATTTAGCTCAGGGTAAAGATATGTTACAAATTAAACGTTGCTGTCGGTATGTAAAGCTGCAATAAATAGAAACTGAGTTACATCAAGGACGGAATTAAGCCTTAAGTTTAAACTCCACAGCACTGTAATTAAAACTTCGCCTGTAGCAAGCCATTCACAGGAGATTAAAGGATCGTGGGGGAAGCAGAGGTTTGTTTGCCTTACCTTGCTCCCTACAATTTATAAGTCTGAGCTACCAAAAAGCTAGGAGCCCTGTCCCCACATCCAGCTCCCAATTAAAAACACAGTTTGAAAACCTTTAGGAGGCCTGAGGGGCCCCTTTTACAGAAGGCTACCCCTTCCCCCATGCCTCAGTCCATGAACAAATTAAAAAGTATTACCTGGTCCCCCGATGGTCCCCTGAGCTGACACGGTGTTTTCATTAATACATCATTAGAGTAATGACATTGTGCTGGCATTTGGGTTTCCAAATGGCCGGTGCTGCAGCCACTCCAAATAAAAGCCTGGGGGCCTCTGAACACTTTCTTCCTGGGAAATAGTCAGGTCCCATAAAGAGAAAACCGAAGACAGACTTTAATTCAGCCTTTTCTGGGCATATCCATTGTATGCCGATGCCAGGCTTTCAAGGTCACTTCTCTTGTTTGTTTCCTTCCTTCAGTGTCCTGAGTTTTGCAGAGTCAACCCTGGGGTTAGTGTAACCATGACCCTAACTCACTGAGCCAACAAGTATTTTCAATTCCTGGGATTCAACTCCCCTTCCCAGCAAAGGGATTGGGGGCGTCTCTGAGACTAGAAACACGTCGTTCTGTGTAAAGGCCGTCTGGGGCCTGAAAGTAAAGTGTGTGTTCTGATTTTCTAGACTGTGAACTGTTACCTTATAGACAATAATGGATTCATTCTGGTGTCTGAAGACTACACACAGGTGAGTGAGGAGACCCCCAACTCCATGTAAAGGGATAATTCAGATGGCACTGGGTTCCCCGGGTAGAGACAAACTATGGGGTTAAGACTTGGAGATGATGGTCCATATATAAGAGGCAAAAGCATGTTATAAATCAAATGTTGCTCTGAATGCCACAGCCTCATGTCTCACCTCAGTGCTGCCAGAGAGTCTGAGTCCAGCTGCTGTTCCTGTGCTCATAAAGGTTAAACTTATGGAGTTCTTTGCCTCAGAGTTGTTTGGGCTACAAAAGCAATTTTGTATGAGGCTGGGGTGAGGTTCACTGGCTAAAGAACTTGCTTCAGTTCAAATCACCAGAACCCAGAATGTAAAGCTGGGTGCCACAATGTGCACCTCAAGTCATGGTGTTCCTTTGCTGAGATGAGAGACAAAGACAGGCAAGTCCTGGAAGTTTGCACATGTAACCAACAAAGAATGGCAGTTTCTACAAGGTAAAGGGCAGCCATCAACACCTTAAGGTTGACCTGTTTTCAATTCTGATGCTGTGGCAAACACAGGTGCACATGTGTGAGCGTGCACAAGCACACCCGAGTGCATGAACACACATACACGCATACACATACACGCGTGCGCACACACACACACACACGCACACACACACCAGATTTTTTTTTTTAAAGAATTTTTGCCTGAAGGGCATTGGTGCTTTAAAGAGTTTGGACTACTTTAAGGAGAGTTTCCCCCTAATAGTTAACATTCATGCATACACCCATACACACTCAAATTCTCTTTAAAAATCATTGAAATGCTTCAGGAGTCAATGGTTTGGTGGGTCCATTCATGCTCAATAAATAGTTCAATCTTTTTCTATATGGCTCTGTGAGATCCAGGCATAGAGATGAGTTCATTTTAGAAATAGTGACTTCAGAAAATGAGGAATTGAACTATATTTCTGTTCTTCTCCCCCAGAGTGTTTAAATGTGCTCTAGACTCCTGATGCCCATGCACAGTCTCATTGGGCATTGGGCCACTAGTAGCATTGGATAAAATAAATGAGCCCATGAAAGATATCCAGTCTCTAAGACAGCTGAAAAGGCCATCAACCTAAGGACACATGCCCATCTGACCCAGAGGAACATTGAGAGACTGAAGAACCTATGGGGCAAGAACCCAAAGTCCTTCCTCAGGAGGACTTTCTGTAATTCTACCCTAGCCACACAGGGCCGAGATGAGACTTGGTTCTGGGCTCAGGAAAGGTGGAGTGCCCCTCTTCCCATGGTAAACCCTAGCCTGGCCAGGAAGCTACTCAGAAAGCCATGGCTTCTCCAGGAAAATTTTCTCCCTCTGTGAAATAGGGATCCTGCCAGCCTGCTCGGCTCAGGCTTGTTTGATGTTGTCTGGCTTCCTGCACCCCAATTAGGATAATTCTTCTCTATCTAACAACCAGTTCCATTGACACTGGTATATTTACACACATAAAATATAAGTGTCCTTCTTGCTCATAGCACCCGCACATGCCTACAGAATGCCTAGAGCACGATTGAGCGTTTCCAAGCTCCCCTGAAGGAGGGAGTGCTTGATGTTCCTTCTCGGCTCCTTCCTGATTTCTTTTCTTTTTTTTTTTTTTTTGGCTGAAGTGCAGAAACATCCTCCCTCCTTTCTCTTCCCCTCCCCTCCATCCTTCCCCCCTCTCTACTTTCTCCCATCTCCCTCCCTCCTTCTCCCTCTCCCCTCTCTCTCTTCCTCTCTCATCCCCACCCTCACTGTCTATGAACCCCTGGAAGTTATGATCAAGGTCACTAAGCTAAGCTTGATAAAAGTGGGGTTTCATTACCACCCCATTGCCTAAGGAATAAATGTGTTTCCTCTCTTATTGTAACACCACCTCCCTCCCCTCACAAGCTATATACCCAGAATTGAGATGGGGGTTCTCTATAGCTCGGCACTGGCTCATTCTGGGATGCTGGCAGAGGAAGGCTGTTACTGCAAGCCTAGCTTCTTTGCCATGCTGTGCCCTCACTCTTGGGACACTTCTAGCTCAGTGACTCCAAAAATCTGGAGAGCATGCAGGAGGATGTTAATCCTTCATTCCACCATGCAAAGTTTATAAATTTCATCACAGCAAGAATTAGACATGCCAAAGCTTTAGTGTAACCATGTCCTGAAGGTAACACCAAGTACAGGGATAAGCCATTAGGGATATGATTAGCTATGTTGTCTATCCAAGGACCTGTGCAGTCTTATTCGTGGTTACTATATTAACAACCCATAGACAAAATTAGAACTTTCTTCAAAAGGCGGTTTTGAGAAAGGATGGATTTTTGGTTTTAAGAACTTTATAAGGTTGAGTAAATGGACTCTTCTAGTTCCGAGAGCAGATCATCTAGGTATTATAGACCACTATTTTTATCATAGCTTAGGAAGCACTTCCAGGGGCTCATTTTGTCTGTATGAAGTAGCATTTTAATCAGAAGGGATTATGTACAGATTAATGCCTAGCCTGTCCAAGTATGTATGTGTGTGTGTGCGCGTACACACGCACACATGCTCTTTGTACCCACATGTGTTTCAATTTCTGCATTAAGCACATGTTATGCAACATCCCCCATGTATTGTGGAGACATCCCCATCTGCTCACTGGTTTTGTAACCCCACAGCTGCTGTGACTCTTTCAGCCATTCCCAGTTTTTTGTAACAGTAATCTTAAAAACCTGCCTCTGCTTTCCTTCAGCTAGTAGATACACATGCTCACTCCCTCTCTCTCTCTCTTCTCTCTCTCTCATATACACGCAAACACACACACACACACACACACACACACACACACACACACACACACACACACAACCCTGCCCGCTTTTCATCTCTGCTGCTTCTGCCCTTCCTCATGTGCCTTCTTGTTTTCCCTACAGACTGGAGATTTTTTTGGTGAGGTGGAAGGAGCTGTCATGAACAAGTTGTTAACAATGGGTTCCTTTAAAAGGTAAGGATTGGATGGTGCTCTCAGTTTACCCGAGTAAGATAGACCAAGGTCAAACGATACAAGCCTGGACTGACCAGGAGCCCATCCCACTTGTTGGCACACATCAGAACTCTGTGCATGGTGCTGCTCATCACAAGTGTTCTGTATATTCTGGGTAGAACAGAGGGCAGTACTGAAATGAGAGTCAGCAGAGTCTGTTGATTCTGTCGCCAAGGAAGGGGAAAGTGTCTGCCTGAGCAGAATTGGGGACAGATTTGTCCCACAAGCCAGGGGAGGCACTCCTTGGCAGTTGGGAGCTTAGGAATAGATGGTGGTATTTTGAGACTTATTAATACAATTTTTTAAAATGAAGAGAAGCTTCCTCAGTCTTCTCCTGACCATCATACCACCGAAGTCTACTGGTAGAAACATGGATGCGGCTGAATGTCATAGGTAACGGGCAGGGGTAGGAAAGCTTTTCCTTGGCCCCACGTTCTTCAAGGCTATACCAGCCGTGCTTCTGGGACACTAAGGTCTGTGAGGAAAGCCTAGGGTGAATTTCAGGGCCTCTTTAGGAGTTGTTCCTGCTCTTGTCCTCCCAGAAATAATAGGGGCCTTTGAAGTAGAGCTTCCTTGGATGTATTTGAGGCTCTTAAGTATATAATAGCAGGAAGTATAGAGATGGCCCTGTAGCTTTCCTGTGAGATCCATGGCACCTCCATGCCAGGTTACTTCATAACTTTTCCTGTGGCTGAAGCCAGTCAACAAGAGAAATTGAGCACTGTGCTAACAGCGGAGAATTACAAAAGGACGGGCCAGTCTTTGAACCTCCATAGCTTATTTGTGACAGTGTAGGGAAGAAATGCTATAAATGTGTCAGGTGGTCAGCATTTCTGCCATCTCTGATGCTCTCATACCTGGAGGCTTGCCAGGCGGATATGTTTCCCTGCCTGATTCCAGCTCAGTGAGTCCAAGATGTCTAGCTTGACAGGGTTCTTTCTCACCTAGGCCTGGCTTTGAGCTGTTCTACAATTTTCTGTGACTTTCTACAAGCTTCCCAAATCAGTTCCTGGATGGATGATCAGCTATCAGAGCACAGCCATTTCTGTCTACATTTCTATCCCTGTACACATTTGTGCAATGCTAACTTGTTTCTCAACTCTGAGGGTCAGGAGACACAAGGTGAAGACTAATCATACATGTGTTTCTCATTTAAAAGTATATTTTTCGACTTCTTTAACAATTGCTCCTCACTCCCCACCCCGTTTTCTTGGATGTTTGCTTTAAATTGGTGGGAGAAAGAGAAAACTTATACTGGGATTTTAAGGGTTTGGTCTCCTCCTTGATGTGCGATAAGTATGGTTGGCATGAATCTAGAACTTGCTTTTATTGTTGCTCTAACCAGCCTCTTTGAGAAATGGAAATGGCTACAGGCCTGATTGGGTTAAGACAGCAACTGATGCCTCCGGGAGCTACATGACAGACCTCATATGCTTTGTCAGAGGCCCCCACCCCTGGGACCAGAGGAGCAATGAAGAGATGGATTTTGGAGACACACACACTAAGGTCAAAGCTAGACTCCAACATTGACTAGCTGCTTAACTTAGAATATGTCAACTGACCTTGCAAAGCCTGAGTTCCTGTGTGGTACATGAAGATGATTAGGAGTCATGCCCAAGGGTGGCCAGTGCTGGTGAGATAAAAATGAGTGTGATGTTCTCAACCCATGCCTACTGTCTACTGAAGGCTCAGGAGTTGCTAGCTGCTGCTGTGATGGTTGTTGACCTTGGCTCAGCCTTGGCTTTGTGTGTGGCACCAGTTGATAGAGCCTTTCTGACACCTTCTGATGGCTCTTGACACTTGAAAGTAGACATGGGTACCAATACCCTTTCTTCATTAGGTGCCCATGCCCATCCCCCATTCCTTATTTTCTGGAAAAATAAGAGTGACAACTCTTCCATTTGGGAAGAGTTATGGGTCTTAGAAACAGTGAAAGGAGATAGAGGAAACTTCTGGGTGTCTGGGACAGACCCCCCCCCCACCACCTCCCACAAGCTGAATCACATTACTTTGGAGGCATGGTCTGCTTTGGTAGGACAAAGGGCAGTGTGTCTAGCTTGCCTTTCTCTTTGATACCTTGGATGCTGCTGTTGGCACAAGGATTCTCCTTTTGATCAACCTCTATCCTTTAATGATTATCATTCACTTGAGACAAGGTCCTCTCCAGCAGTGAGCTGGAAGTCAGACACCTCCCATCCCTCCACCAGTTTTACCTTCTGCTATTTCCCAGGTTGGACCTTGCAGCTCCTCCATCTGGGGAGAAATGGTTTCTATAACTGTTTAGGTTCAACTTTAACAAGTTAACTATCACCTAGGAAATTGCTGAGGGCTTCCCTGAGTGTCTCTGTGGGTGTTTCCAGAGATATTATGAGGGTTCTGTCCTCGCCAGTGAATTCATCCCTTGATTGATTCATAAGAGGCACCACTGTTTTTGGCTGCTAACGAGTGGGAGGATAGGAGCAAGTAGGCCATTGGAGTTATGTTGCTTGGAGATGTAACTTTCCCTGGCCCCATCCTGTATTCCTTTACTGTGCTTTCTGGCGCTTGTCATGTGAACTGGTCCACTCCATCATACCCTCCCCACCATGCTGGACTGAACTTTCTGAAGCCATGAGCTAAAATAAATCCTTCACCCACTAATTTACTTTTCTCAGTATTTGGTTGCAGCAATGCAAAACTCTGACGCTATACTTACCTAAATGGCAATGGGTCTTTCTTGGCTGTGACTGTTTTGCCCACTTGTCTGGTGGCCCAATGGCCATGGTACACAGCAGCGCCATCAGAAGAAAATAATCTCTACTTCTTGAGTCTGTGATTTTTTTGGGGTTTTTGATTTCAGTGAATAAACTGTTTTCAAGACTTGTAAGACAGCAAGCCTGCGAAATTCTTTAAGGGCCAAACTCATTGCTATTGATTACCTTAACTGAATCTTTGGCCTGAATATATCCCACCTGCTTCTCTATGATCTAAGAACCAGGAGCCAAGAACAGATGCATCAGTAATGTGGGAGATAAAGAAAAAAAGAGTAGAAAATGGCCATCTTTTCTTTTTTTAGATACTTGCCACAGCTGAGCTGGGTTGGTCCACCATCTTCCCTCTGTCTGTTTGTCTGTCTGCCTGTCTTGCCCAGCTGAGCTGGGTTGGACCACCATCTTCTTTCTGTCTGTCTGTCTTTTCTTTCTTCCCGTTCTTCCTTCCTTCCTTCCTTCCTTCCTTTCTTTCTTTCTTTCTTTCTTTCTTTCTTTCTTTCTTTCTTTCTTTCTTTCTTTCTTTCTTTCTTTCTTTCTTCTTCTTTCTTTTTTTCTTCTTTCTTTCTTCTTTCTTTCTTTCTTTCTCTCTGTCTCTCCTCCCTCCCTCCCTCTCTCCCTCCCTCCCTCCCTCCCTCCCTCTCTTCCTTCCTTGCTTCCTTCCTTTCTTTCTTTTGCCTGCCTAGAAGAAAGGCAGGCAAAAAAGAAAAAAATAAGAAAATTATTATATAATTATATTATAGTATTATTTAATATAATAAAAATAAAAAATAATTTATTGTTATTTTCCTCTAAAAATAAATGTTTTTAATCCATGTATCCTTCCTCTCCTTTTCTCTCCCTCATTCCTTTCCTCTCTGCTCCTCATTTACAGTGTAGCTGCCCACACTGCTCTTGAAGCCATCCTCCAAAGTACTGAGATTATAGGTATGCATAGTCCTGTCCCACACAGATCGTTGTGTTTAGAACCTTCCAACAACATCATGAAACAGGACCAGTGGCCCAGTAGCCAAGGACGAACTAGAGATGTTAGACCTTTGCTCAAGAGTTTGTAGGCACGTGTCAGCAGTGCATCTAAGCAAGTCTGAGCCTGAATAAGTAAAGGGTTCTGATTCAGGCTACAAATCCAGGGATGGGGGGCAGCCTCAAGGATAAATATATCACACATTAATCTGTAGATGGAGATGATCAGGATTGGAATGACCAAGAACTTAGCCCATGTCTCTGTAACAGAGCTGAGTTTCAGCATTCTGTAGTGTGGAAATAAGACTCCAGCATCCTGTAGTGTGGACACAAGACTCCAGCATCCTGTAGTGTGGACACAGACTTCTCTGCCCTCTTCCCTTGGTCTGTCTACATCAGTGCTGTGCTATGTGTACATCTAGCAGTGTGCAGAGGTAAAGGAAGGTGTTGGCTCAGCAGTGTCTTATCTGGAGAGCAGACTTTGCAGGATGGGAGACCAGCTGAGTGAGGAGATCACTCAGTTGAAATTGACAAATCCTCTGACCTGCCATGCCCGCAGGCTGTACTTTTCTTTATCTTATGTGTCACTCTGTGCCAGCTCTGCTTTTTGTGTTGCAAACAGAGAACTTCAAATATGTTTTTGATCTTATTACCGATAGTAAGTGGGCTCCCTGACTGGTGACTCACTGGGGGTGGCTTGTGCTGCCTGTTTTCTTTTCCACTTAAGCACCTGTCTAGTAAAAGCCTTACACTTGCATTTTTCAGAATTGATGCTCTGTATCTCTCTGTCATCAGCCATAACCTTGTCCCTTTTGCAACTAACCATACTAGAATTCATAGGTCTCCTTCTCCCCAGTCCAACTTCCAAGGATGCTAATGCAAATTATTTTTATATATTATATTTATATAATGCAAATTATTTATTTTATATCAATTATATTTATTTAATAAATAATAGGCATGTAGGAAAAGGTTGAAGGAGTTTTTGGTTTGTTTGTTTCTCCTTTCTTAGTGCTGGGATTATTGGCATAAGGTATCATGCCTGACAGGTTCCAAATCCTGGTGTTAAAGCAAGACTTCATGCTGAGCAATAGATTTGCAACCATGTAGCTATGCACAGGTCTCTCAGTCTCTCGGTATCTAACTTACTTCCTCACTAGGGACCTGGATGCACGGGGGAGTTGTTGCCTAAGAAGGTAACATTAGCTCTTCATGAAGGTATCAAACCACAGATATCTTGTTGGTGGCTTAATGGGAATTCTGGGATTCCACTGTACACCTTGAAGGCTGACAAGAGGTGTCAGGACTTTTATACTTCAGTGTCTGACATGGGTAAAGCAAGTCACACAAGCATGCACAGCTCTGCTCAGAGTTCATCCCAAGAGAATCATCTTACATTGGTGGGGGGAAAGGAGCCCCAGCATGTGGGCATCATACGTGCCTTTGTGTGGTTCTCAGGTGTAGCCTGTCACTGCTCAAAGCCAGTGTCAAGAACCACTGTGAAAAAAGTACCCAGTCCCCAATCTCAAGTCTCCCGTGTAGGAGTTGCCTGAACCAAACCACTGAACCACCAAGTAAAAAGCACCTAGGCACCAGTCTTGCGGCTCCTGCGTGGGAGTTGCCTGAGGTTTTGCAGCTTTCACTTGAAATCATTTTTCTTTTCCTTTTAGCAAAATGTAGACCATAGAGTCCTCAAATAGCCATAAACAAGAGCTGAATGGGATGATGTAAGATATGTCCCCAACTTGAAGGTATATTTGTATTATAGCCTGTGCTCTGAAGCTTGGGATACTCTGGTTGTCAGTACAGGACAACATATACACAGACATGTGGCTGACATCACTAAGCCAAGATGAGGGCTAGTGCATAAGATGCTGCCATATTCCATGTCCTCTATTCCTTCTTTTATCCTTTCTTTGTTCCTTCCTTCCCTCCGTCTGTCTGTCTGTCTGTCTTTCTGTTTTTGTTTTATTTTTTGAAACAGGATTTCTCTGTGTAGCCCCGGCTGTCCTGGAACTCACTCTGTAGACCAGGATGACCTTGAATTCAGAGATCTACCCACCTCTGCCTCCCAAGTGCTGGGATTAAGGGTCTGTGCCATCTCTGACTTCTCTTCCTCCTCTCTCAAGTTGATTCCTTTCTTCTTAGAAAGGCCTTGGATCTCCTTGTCTTCTAGTACTGTGCCTCCACCTGTTAGTCAGTTGTATTAGCTATTTTCCACACCACTGGGATAGAATACCTAACAGACATATGGCCATGTGGTTGGTGGTTTCAGTCCACATGGCAGGGGAGGCATTTTGGATGCAAATCTGGTGAAGATGGTTCACAGTACATTGTGTGCATATCTTGCTAGACCAGAAAGCAATGCAGGGCTATACTCCTTATGGCCCACACCTGGCACCCTACTACCTAGGCCTCATGTCTCAGCTAGACCAGAACTCTCAAACAGTGTTATCAGCTGTGAACCACACGTCCAAGCATATGAGCCTGTGGGAGACATTTCACTTTCAAACCAAAGCAGGTATGACGGGAATCAATGTTTGAAGGTGATTTCCCTCCCAGGCATCCCAATAGGTCCTTCAACCTTCCTAATGTGGCTACCCTTTAATATAGTTCTTTATGTTGTGGTAACCCCCAATCATAAAATTATTTCTGTTGTTGCTTCATAATTGTAATTTTGCTACTGTTATGAATCATAATGTAAATACTGGATAGGCAGAATATCTGATATGTAATCTCTGTGAAAGAGTCATTTGACAAACTCACGCACAAGGGGTCCCAACCCACAGTTTGAAAACTGCTGCTCTAGGATCCCCCATGCTAACTAGAACAAAACACCAGCTATTCAGACAGAGGGAAGGAGGCTCAAGCTTCATCTCAGGAAGGGCAGCCACGACGGAATCTTTAGCAGATTATCAAAGAAACCTGGTTTCTCGCCTACTAGCTCATCTCTTTCCCTTCCCACCTGAAAAGGATCCTCTTGAGCCCCAGTAAGTTGGGCTACTACAGCTTAGCTATGAAGTGCCAATTGTAAAGGACACGTGTAACTTGGAGGATATTGGAACCAGGAAGATGGAAGCCAACACTAAACAAGTTCGTGGTGGTTTGAATAGGAATGGCCATAGGCTTATGTGTTTAAAGGCTAGGCCTATAGGAAGTGGCACTATTAGGAAGTATGACCTTATTGGAAGAAGGGTGTCACTTTGGAATTGGGCTTTGAGGTCTCATATACTCAAGCTACACCCAGGGTGACACATATCCAGTATTATTGCTGCTTGTGGATCAAAGTGTAAAACCCTGGGCTCTGTCCCCAGGACCACGTTGGCCTTTATGCTGCCATGCTCAGTCTATGACAATGATGGATGAAGCCTCTGAAATTGTAAGCTTGCCCCAATGACAACGTTCCATGTGGGACCCAAGGACTCCATGGCAGTTAGGAACCACGTACAACATCCGTCTTCACTGCAGGATATGAGAGTGGTGTTGTTGATCAAGTGCCAGGGACTTGAGGGTTTGCCCTCGGATTTTTGTTCTTATCAAATATTCTTGTGGTTTTTGGGAGGGCCAGGTCTCCCTTGTTCTTCATGCACCTAATTCTGCTTGAAACTAGAAGGAACCAACATGGATGTTCTTGGCCTATAGTTTACAGGGAAATGGGCTGCGGGCAAATAATTTTAGTGTTTTTGAACTGTCCATAGAAAGTATGTCTATCAACTATTTCCCCATCCTATCTTCTTTTTTTCCCTTTCTCTGTTACTATGTCCAGTGTGTGTGTGTGTGTGTGTGTGTGTGTGTTTTGGTAGGTGGTAGTGGTGGTTTTCTTTGTTTCTGTGCCTAGACTTTTCATCCTCCTCCACCCCCTGCAGAAGCTGTACCCCTATTTATCCAGAATCCTTTGTGATTGAAATCACTTTCTAAGTGGTGAGTCATCAAGGTAGAATGAAAACTGGAGAGCCTTCTTCCCTCTGGCTCTTAGGGAGCTAGGAGCTTTCCCACTCTCCAGTGATCCTGTTACATTCCAGCCCACAACCCAAACTCAGAGTTGAGGGAGAAAGGAGAAGAGCGTTCTGCTTGGATGACTGATCTCCTTTCACGCCTACTGCCTCAGCGGAAGCCTGAAGCATAGCAGCTCCTGGAATGAATGCAATGGTTTCCTGGCTTCCTGTTGGCCTAGCCACTTCCACCGAAGTATACTTTGTCAGAGGTGACATTGAAGGGACTGAGGAGACAGAATGGCTGGAACCGGTGTTTCAGGGCCAAACTTTCTGGATTGCAGGAACATGAAGACTCTGACAGACCACTCGGTTAATCTCACAATGCTGCTGCAACAACTGCAATGGCTGTCTTGGTCTTCCTCATCTGGGCGGCCTGCCTCCATCTCAAACACTGACTCCAGGCCGCATATCGCATGCCTGCCCTTGATTCATGTTTTGTCTCAAGAGCTAGTGGAGTTTTACAAGGTCCCCAGTCATCTTGGGGACCTTGTGTTAGCCAGTGTGAGCCCACTTTGTTTGTGAGATCCACCGCGTTGTTTTCTACTTTCCTCCCTCTGGCTTTTCAACACAAAGTTGTCTGCTGGTACAGGAAAGCTGTCGACCAGCCACTGCTTCTGCAGGTCAGGATGGCAGAAAGGGATTCATAAGGACCACAAACGTTCAAAAGACACGGTTTATTATTTGTTCCCTAAAATTTACTTTAATAAATCAAACATTTATTAAGTAGCCTCCCTTGCAATTCTTCTGCTCAATTGGATGGCCTCATCACACTCCCATGCTACCTTGGGCAAAGTAAACATGAAGATACTTGGGTATTGCATATCAACAGAGTACCTAGGCACTGGGAGGAGACTAACCCTGCCTCCTCCCAGTACCTAGGCACTGCGTCCTCCAGACCAGGCCTGCTGCTGTCTGCTTTACTCCCGTAGTTCCTTTGAAGAATGAGCCCAACTTCCAAAAATCCTCAAGGAATAGTCAACGGCTTCGGCTTCATCCACTGATGGACCCAATAACTGAAGGGACTTTTGGGAGGCAGTGGGGCTATGGAGGGTGAGATCTGGTTGGAGGAAGGGAGTCGTCCTTAGAAAGATAGATCTTGGCTCCGCCCCTTCCTGGTAGTCTCCGCCTCCTGGATGCCCTGATGTAAGCAGCATTAGTTTCCTACTCTAGAAACCTGTTCTGTTCTGTGCCCCTGACATTGGGGAGAATGCCAAAAATTCCCAGGAGAAAATAACAGCTTTGGTCTTTTGGATACCATTAGCACCTGACAATGGGAGGTGGTAACTTCCTTACAGCACTATGCGTGAGCGATATGAGTGAAGTCAATCGGCTATGGCCCAGTGCACTGCCTCCTGGGTAATGCAGCAACACACAGCCTTGCAGAGTACGCTCCTCAACTAAAGCTTGTGCTGAGTGATCTGCGGTTAGACGACATGAGAGCAACAGGGCCTGGGTGAGGTAAATTCCTGGCTCCCATGTGAGTGTGCCATGTGGAAATTACAGTGTTCTGTGAGGAGCCGCTTCAGCGGGATGACCTGACTAATGCCGGGTTGTGGGGCAAGAGAGACAGCCCTCCATTCTTTAAGAATTTCATGTGTTCATGCTTCATGCCCTTGCCTGTGAGAGCGACCCCTACAGAGTGTGCTTTTAAGCTCAACAGGAAAAACATTTGTAGATGCCACTGCAGGTCAGTCGCTTTGCTTCTTAGAGGTTTAGAATAAAAAATGCTTACTTATATAAGCCAAGATGAGCCTTATGTCAGCTTCTAGGGTCATTCTTTTATGGCTATATTTATAAATATTAAGCTGTTTCAAGGTTTGTTCCAAAGTTGCTAATCATTGAACAAGGGATAGGGGACACTAGCATGATTAGGCATTATTATAGGTAAGTTTCCTGGACTTGGGGCACAGAGTAGGTATCTAATAAATGTTTGTCCCACAGTTACTAAGCAGACTACACGAGCTTAGCTTACCACTTTAAAATTCAACCTGCTAAGTATTAGAAAAAAGTATTGCTTGGTTGGAATCTTTTTCTTTTTCTTGGTGGAGAAAACATAACAAAACAAAACAAAAAAGACCCCAGTAACATCAAAATGACTATTAAAAAGTAGATTATCCTGTCCAGGGTGCATGGCAGGCTTTGAGCTGCTGCTTTGAGTTGCTACTTGGGACGGAGTGCCTGCCTCCTTCACAATTTCAAAGAGCCCCATCTAGGGAGTGGGTTGTTGCTAATGACAAGGTCTTAGGCTGTGGACAACTGTGGTTGAAGTGGTCTGGGGATGAAGTCATGGGAATTAAAGCATGTTATCTGTCATGAGGCTAAATTCCCAGAGCTGAGCTCTACAGGGCTGTACACGGGCTTGGGCTAGGCACAATTCTCGGGGCTTATTTTAGAGCCGAATGAAAGCAGGCAATTATCTTGTTCTTTGACTATAATCAGCAGAACAGGATGCAGGTAGCCACAAAGTGGAGTTATTTAAAACAGTAAAGAAAAAAAAATCAATTCCAAAAGAGCAATATTCTCAAAGTGTCCTTTTTGCCAGCATGTTGAGAAGCCAGTGAAGGCTGATTCTCTGACCTCTTTGGGAACAGTAGTACCAAACCAACCCCTTCCCCTTCCTTTTGCAATGAGAGGCAGGTGCTCAGGCTCTGCGGAAGCTTCCCCATGGTGATTCATTTTGCCCTCCTCCATGTCAGCTGGGGTCTCTGGAAAAGATCCAGGGAGAATCCTGAGCTTCCAGCCATCTGTCAGTCAGGGAGTTGCCATGGTTACCACCAGGCAGCTGGTCTTGTAAGCCAGCTGGGTTCATTCTGGCTGGGGACTGCTCAGTAGTCCCTCAGCAGGAGGCTCCAAAATGATCTAGGACTTTGGTTCTGGGAACCTATCTTAAGCAGCATTTGTTATGATATTCCAGTGAGAGCCTAGCCTCGATATAGATGCAGCTCTGTGTTTCTGAGAAGAAAGCAGACTTGAAGTGGATTCAGATTGGCCCTAGGATCATTCTAGCCCTGCCACTCATTAGCTCTGTGGATTTGGACATGTCAGGCTGCCTGAGACCTGCTTTGTACTTTTGGCAAATGGGCTGATATGCTCTGAGGAATCCATTGCTTATGGTCACCACCCAGAGTCCAGCCAACAGCAGCTTGGTACCTCAGTCCTCAACTCAGAATGCAGGGATGGAAGGTACTATAGCATGTCCCTCTCACCCCAGCTTTGGAGGGTGCCTTGGACTACAGTAATAAACATGGTGGCTTCCCAGTGAACTGTCCATCCTCTGGCCAGCAGATGGAGGCCTGGGTCTAGACTTCACCAAGGGTAGTGTGGATCTGGCTCAAGGTCTTTATTTCTACTCCCTAAGCAAAGCTGCATGTTTGTAGGAAGCAAAAAGTAGACAAATGGGAGACAGTTTCTGATAGAGAGAGTCACCCAGGAGTACATAGGTGATTGTGTAACCACCCTTTGTGCCTTATTGTGCCACTGTGTACCACTCACTGGTTGGAGCTGACCTCCATTGCAGTTCAGTTAGTACTGGCCAGTTTTCTTTTAGGCATTCATACATTGACCTGGACTTTCTCCGGGAAGCTGTCCCAATTATGTCATTATGTCTTGTGGCTCACCTAGATGAGTTTGTCAGCAGGCAGTAGTTTATGTATTTGCCTTGAAAAACAGAATTCCTTCTCCATGATATATACTGTATTAGGCGCTGGGGGGATCAGGGAGGTGAGAGACGGATACCACATCAGGCTGGCCATATAAAGTGGTAATATTGTATTATAGAAGTCTTTCTGAGCATAGCAATAAGTGTACCCAGTGTTGAGCAATGGACTGTTCTAGAAAGGGATTCTCGTGTGGGAGAATTCTACATGGACAAATAAGAACAAGTGTATTAAGCTATTTGAAATCTTTCCATGTCAGGTTGGACTTTGGTGGACTCCCCTTTAAACTGTCAGGGATTGTGGTGGGGCAGTGGAAGTCAGGGGATCCTGTCTCTGTCCACTGCTTCTGAGGATGAGACAAGGCACTTGCTCCATTTACCTTCATTAATTAAATTTTTAATTGTCAACGGGGAACTAACATACCTCAGACAAATTAGACAGAGTTGCTGGGGCTGACAGCTATACTTTTATCAGGAGTGACAATAAAATGTCAACATTCTTGTTTCACAAATGAGGCTGTTCTCAACCAAGGATGCACTCACTATAAAAGTGATAACATGGAGGATTGTGGGCAATAAACACGCCTCCTCCCCGCAGGCTTCCCCTTCCCATCACCTTAGGTCTTAACTCAATCCTGGTCTGCTTCCTCGGGCATGGGAACAGGCAGATGGTTTCGCTACTTTGTACCCTAAAGTGTCTCTTGCTGGGTCTCATGTATCAAACAAATCAGGGTCACCAACTCAGTCAGAGTAGCCTGGAGAGTATGGTGGTCCATGCCAACTATACTTGTTTAGAAGTAAAATGGAGAGAATTCATCAAGTTGGATAATTTTGTATCTTCCGGCACTCTTCAGTCCCTCCCTTTGTTAGCCTATATTTGCAGTGTGATTCTGTTCCAATTCACCACTATGCCTCTAATCATTGAGCCTCGTTCTGTTGTGACTATAGCTCATGTTGCTAGTGACTGCTCACCTTGCTGGCCCTAACTAAGCATTATGTAGTGGCCATATGTTTTCATTTCCTGAAGCCTCTCTGTATTTCCCCCACAGAATAACCTTGTACGACTACCAAGCCATGTGTAGAGCCAACAAGGAGAGCAGTGACAGTGCCCATGGACTCCTGGACGTAAGTACAAGGATGCTACCCAGGCAATAGCTGGGAGCTTCTGCTGCCTTTGGGACCTGTGGCTCAGACTTTAGGGTAATCAAATGTACCTTACTCAAGACCAAGAATGTTTAAAGGCATTTCATGACTTGACTCACTAAAAACTGTTTCTGCTTAAAACCGGGTCCAGTGATTATGTAAGTTAAAAATCAGGTCAGGCTCTTAGATGGATTAATGAACTGTCCCTTTTTTATAGACAAGGAGGGGAGGAGCTTTATTGACAGTTACATAAGAGAATTTGGTTGGTTTAACAGAAATTGTCCTTCTGAGGGAGTTGGTGAGATAGCTTAGTCCCTACATTTCCTTCCACATAACCTTGAGGACCTGAATTTGGGTCCCCAGGACCCACATGAAACCCAAACATGGCAGTGCACATCTGTAAGCTCTGAGCAGGTGCAGCATGGAGTCCAGAGAATCCCCAGTACAGTCTAGCCAGCCTGATCCCTGAACTTCAAGATCTTTGAGAGACTCTGTCTCAAAACCCAAGGTGAACTGCAACAGAGGAAGAGACATCTGTCATTTACCTCCCACCTCTGAATCCACAGGTACACACACAACTGAGCACTATACACATATACATGCATGCACACACAGGAAAATATCTTCCTTTTGGCTTGTAATAGTGCTCTCCGGCCAAGTGAACAGGTGGGTTCCTCTGCTCTTCTCAGTGCTTTCTGCCTGGGAGCTGCTTCCAGTGGGGTGTGGTGGTGGGGATATTGCAACCTAGGGTCAAGGCATACAGTGCTGTGTCCTTAGAAATGAGCTCCAGCCTGTCAGAAACCAACAATTGTCAGTTTTAAAATGTAATTTGCAGTGTACAGAAAATATCAATTACCTGAAAACTCAGAATATTTTTCTCCTTTAAGGTAGACCTCAAGATAGCCCACAGATGTATTCAAACGTAACCCTTGAAATATGATTTTGGGAATACTAAAAGCCATCTAAAATGTTCATTTAAGGACAAGATTTCAAAGCTGTCTTGGTGAACTTAGCAGCCTCTGTGAGACCTGAGACCTTAGCAGGGTGCTATCTAAAAGCCACATGTTTAACATGGTTCTTCTACACACAGCGAGCCAGAAAAGGCTGAGATACAAAGTTTCTGAGAAGCAGCTAAGAAGTTGGACTTTATAGAAAACACTGCTCAATGGAAACTTTAGAGGAAACATCACTTGGAATCCGGGCTTTTTGTTTCCAAACTGGCTTCCCTGCACTTAGTGTGATTTATTTCCAGATTTGAAATCTTCCCAAGACAGGTTTCTTCCATTCCTTTTAAAAAGTTCAATGACCCCTTGAGTCCCCAGCGATTGTTTCCACTTACAACCTTAATCCCTATTTGCATAATCCCTTTGTTTGCTCAGATATCCTTAGAGTCTGGGTCTAGCAGGCTCTGCCTGAGTTCCTTTCCCCTGGCCTCTGGTGAGCCAGTGCCAAGCTACACAGCCTTGGGATTCCTCTTAGGTCTCCCTCAGCCACCCATTTCAGGGGGAACACAGATGCAGAATTAGCCCATGGTCTAACTCCTTGGCTCTTTCTGGGGCTCCAGGGAAGTGATGGTTTTAATGTTATAACACCTAATGAGCAGAGCATGGCGATTTGAGGCATTTGGTTTTAAGAAATTGTTGAAGTTAGTATCTTTCTCTGACCCTAAACATGGAGGAAGAGGGTCCCCTGGTTTAGGGACTCACTTGATGTTGATGTTGAAAGCCTTACTCAAATCAAATAAAAAATATACAGCCTTGCAAAGCAGGGTGGGCTGGGAATAAGCCCAATGGGTTTCGTTTGTTTGTTTGTTTATGCTGCTCTCTGCTGCTTTCTGGCTTGAGACAGGAACCTTTCAGCAATGTTTAGGACACTATAAATTTATTCTTGTTTTATTCAAAACTGGATCATTCCTCCATTCCCAGTTCTGGTTTTTATAATTAAAATGCTCAGAGAGGAGGATTAGGCAGCTGTCGCCTCAGAAACCAAGATCTGGCACGCTTTTTCCTAATGGCAGCCACAAAAGGTGCTGAGGGTTTTCTGGACCTGCCGTCTGGAGCCCAGCTCTCTGCCAGTGCCATCGTCTGCCTTGCAAATCTGCACACCACTTACATATCTGGCATACCTAGGCACAAAGAGCCAACTGAGGAGGACATGGTATTTTCCAGAATTCAGGAAATTGAATTATCCACATAGGAAATATCACAGAGTAAACAATCCGACTGCTTTTTTTAATTAAAATATTCTGAAATAAAGATTAGGCTGTCAATGCCTTCTTTTATAGCATGCAGGGGATTTTCTGAGGGGATAAAATCACATGTTCATATGGTTATCATTTTTTCAAGTCCAAATATGTAAGTGCGAGAAAGGGCAGCCCAAATCCTACATAATTCATGGAAGGCATTAAAATCAAGTGTGTTCAATTTGTGCCTCTCTCAATGAGCGATGCACAGTGATGGAGAACTGCGAGTCACCTTTCCAAAGGGGAGCCGTGCGAATTACCATTTGAAATTAGTTACATGATTCTAGCCTCTCAGCACCAGGCTGTGAAATATTAGCCCCTAGAGGGTAAAGGTTTAAGCTTCGTGTGCTGAACTTCCCCCTTCCTCCCAGTGATAACCCTTGTATTAGATCAGGTTTATTTTACTTGTAAATCACATCTCACTACAGGGGAGTTCAAAGTTTTAAGATGTTAGTTTTGGGATACAGTATCTAAGCATTTTCTTCCTTTAGCTAGACCCTCCCTGGTTTTTTTTAACATGATATCCATCTCTCTAAAAGAATAACATTGTCTCTATGTAAAACCTTAAGTCAAACTACAAACCTCTTATTTAATCCATTGTTTTAACGGGGTGAATTCTTCCCTCCAGCCCTATAAGGCCTTTCTCTCTGCAGCCAAGTGGATAATGACGGAACTTGTCTTGTAAGTACCATCGGCTACGTTCTTTTCAACAAGTGTCCTGATCCTGTTGCTCTGATAAAGCAAATGGGGAGCTGGTGCTTCCTGTTCTCTGTGACTTAGATCCATGGAGCACCTCAAAGTACTGAACTCTGAGACTACAAAGTTATCTTGTTTTAGTGTTGGTCCTTCGCAAGCACTCTGCAAACCTCCCTGTCATCCTTGAGCAGACTAACAGCTTAGGATACACAAGCCAAATCTATTTATTGTGGTTACTGTTAAATTTAACACGGATGCCTGGCTGTCTTAATGCTGCCTGGGTGGGCTGTGGTCAGGAGAACACACAGCTAAGCTGTCCACTGTTGCTCTGATGTCTTGGCTTGGGCAGGAGCCAGGCTTACAGGGGCTACAGAGAGAGCTAGGGGTTCTTCTTGGGCATGAGTTAATAAGTTTACCTTATCAAATTGAGGATCCCGGGAGACTTCATGACTTAGGTCAGACTTGAAATGTGACAAAGATGAAAACTCTGGCCTCCGGATGAGATGATACATTGCAGCGACAGTGTATCCCAGGAAAGAGGAGAATTCCATGAGTAGAATGTTGACCAGAACACCAAAGTGTCATTCCTCTTTCTCCTAGCCAGGAGCTAGTGCTGTAGATTTAAGGCAAACCCCTTGCCATTTGATGAATGGACATTGCGATAATATACATATATATATATATATATATATATATATATATACATACATATATGTGTGTGTGTGTATATGTGTGTGTATATATGTGTATATATATATAATATATATATATGGATGTTGATGTAGATATACACACACATATACATACATGTTTGTATATATACATATATATACATAAAATATGGGTATATATTCATATGCATATAAATTTAATATAAATCTATATTAATAAAATAATGCTTATACAACCAAAGGCAAACAAGTGCAAAAAAGAGATGGAAGATACATTAAGGTTAGTGGTAGGATCTTCGTGGAGAAGTAGCTGTTAGGAATAGTAACCATGGGTCTGAAAAGTGCATACCTAAAACATTTTTTTTAATCTATCGCCATTGATTTAGAAGGTGATTATATCACCTTTGTTTGCATCCTTCACTAGCAACTGAGAAATTCTGGTTGTTCTGAAGTTAGATTATGGCTTGATTTTTGTTACAAGCTTGCTGAACTCCTCCGATATTGCTGCAGAGCATGGCTCTGACCAAGAAGAATGTTCTGTTTTGAAGTTCTGAAATAAGGCAAAAGGGTCTTTAGAAATTGGCTAAAGACCCTTTCCAAGTGAGCTGAAACCTAGTGGCAATTCAGTGGACTCTCAGCTAGCCACAGCGATGTCCCAACGTGTAATGTTATTTATTTCAAACGGGGAGGGGCAGCACAATGACATAAAACAGTACTGCTCTACCCAGGCTTAGCTGATCTCATAACCCTGGGCTTTTCCACCATTTCTTTAGGTTCCTGGTGGAGTTTAACCTGTGCAGTTGGTGGCACTCCGACATGACAGCTAAAGGTAGGTAGCAACTGGGGTTTCTGTTTCTTAGTGTGAGTGATGAATCCCAGGTCTCTGATGCTCTTCATCAGGGATCCACTGGCTTGCGTTAAATTAACCATGTAGGACAATGTGACAGTTCTTCAGCTCTGTCAGCAGAAAGCCTCTCTCTGCTGAAGCCTATGCCACATGCGCTGCGACACAGAATGGTACAGATCCTTTCAGGCCAAGTTCACTTTGACCTGTTTCCTCAGCAGGGGCAGAGGAGCCACCCTTTGTCAGGGTTTGAAACCTTCAGAAAGCTGACAGGCAACATGAAAGGCCAAGAGATGCAGACAAGCCACCACCCCTGGCCAGGCCGGAAGAGTGGATCAGCACTCTAGCTTTGTCTGCACAGCTGCAGACACATGAGTTAATGATCTGAGTGCTGGGAAATGAATACTCTCAAAGGCCCAAGTCTGCAGTATATCTAAAGTTAGGCTTAACTTTAGCAAATGAATCGATCTCACCAAGGCTCACTTTCTCTATAATTAGCACAGTGTCTCTGTCTTTCTGTATCTCAGTCTTTCGGACTCTTTCTCTGTCTCTGTGTGTGTATGTATGTGTGTTATAAGTCATATTGCCTGATTACCAGAGTAAATGGGACCTAAGATGCTATATAATTAATTAATTAATTAATTAATTGTAACGGATACTGGTAGAGCATCTTAGGTCCCATTTACTCCTAGTCTAGAAATTCAATGTAAGTAAGTAACTGAGATTGGTAAGAAGGTTGACAAGACACTCACAATGCCAAATAATGACTTGTTAAATATCTCCTAATGTGAACAGTTTAGGATTCTAATTCACCCACTGAAAGGTCTATTATACCGGTACTGCAAAATTTTTAATTAAATTTATAAAATATTGGTATGCTTAGCTAGCCAGATGCAAGGACTCATGCATGTAGGCCCCTCAGCTACTCAGAAAGCTGAGGCGGGAGATGCTGTGAGTTTAGGAAGAGGAGATTAGCCTGAGCCACAAAGCAAGATTCATACGCTTTACCAGAAATCATAAAAATATATAAAATGATAAACAAAATCCAAGACAAAAGACCAGTGATAGGGATACAGTCAGAAATCAACAGGAAGAATAGGAAATTAGTAGACAGAGCGAACTACGAATCATCGCGACAGCAAAAAAGACTATTATATCCACTAAAGAAATGTTACCTCTGGTATGAATTTGCTTTTGTTGATATTATTCACACTGTATTTTTTTAAAAGGTGGGATGGAGCAAAAATAAATCAGTATGGCTTGAGGGCCCAGGTTACAACTTGATTAGCCTCTCTACACCATCTTTCTATGGTGCCGGTAACTGGGAACAAGGACCCACTCCATTTAAATGAGGTTGGGCTGCCTCTGCAGTGGCTGTTTCGGTGGCAAGTTGGACCCTACCTGTGCAGGCAGGTCTGGGAACCTCTGACTTCCCTGATGCTTAATAAAGGTTAATTAGATATAGTACAGGTTTGAAGAGGGCACTGGAGCACATGTGCATGAGTCTAGTGCAAAAGTGTGTGTTCATGCTTCGGGGGGTGGGGGTAACTATTTCTTAAGAGTAAGCTTTGTGCTGAGGGTAGTAGATGCATCATCTTTTGGTGGATAATTTTTATCTTGGCATTCCTTTTCACAGTTGAGGACAGTTTTCTGTCAGTAGTTTTTCTGTACAGCTGAGAATGATCCCAAACTTTTGATCCTCCTGAATCTACATCCGCCGCTCCAGTGCTGGGATGTTGGCTTCTTTATTCAGTGCTGAGGACTACATCTTCCTGAATGGCAGACAAATAGTCTACCAACTGAGCTGCATCTTCAGTCCTCAAGAAAGGCCGTCTTTATGTCAATTCCACTGTCAGAGCTCCCATTCTCACCTTGTCCTGTCATCTCAAACATCTATGCTAGCTTTTCATTCCAAAGACTTAACAATTTCCTTTCCTTTCCTTTCCTTTCCTTTCCTTTCCTTTCCTTTCCTTTCCTTTCCTTTCCTTTCCTTTCCTTTCCTTTCCTTTCCTTTCCTTTCCTTTCTATATTTTGAGATCTCCATTACTGTGATCCTTGCTTTGTCTGGAGCTGTACTGTTTAACTGAAGGGAAGCTCTGTCTCCCAGCAGTCACTGCAATATCTGGGGACAGTTTTGATTGTCATAGCTTGCTACTGGCATCTAGTGGGTAGAGATCAACATGCTGCTAGACATTCTCCAACACTCATGACAGCAGCTACAACAAACGGATAGCTGAGTCAGTAGTGCCAGCATCGAGAAGTCCTGGCCATGATGGAGGGCACAGATCAGGGCACAGTGGCGTGAATTCTATAGACACTCTAGAAGGTTCCCACTCAGAGCATTACATCCCCCTATTTCTTCACAGCTTCCCCAACATGGGTGAAAATTATAATGTTCTGCCTTGAGAGTCTTCTTACACCCCACCTCAAAGATAATTTCCAGATGTCCCTTTACTAGATAGACCACCAGTTCTCAACCTGTAGCTCTCAACCCCCTTTGCGAGGTCACATATCAGATTTCCTGTATAACAAATAACTTACAATATGATTCATAGCAATAGCATAATTACAGTTATGAACTATTAACAGAATAATGTTACAGTTGGGGGCTACCATAACATGTATTAAAGGGTCTCAGTATTGGGAAGGTTAAGAATCACTGCTCTAGACTGTGCCACCTTCATCACACAGATTACAAGGAAAGTTAAGAAAAGCTGGTCCTTTATGTTGCTACCAAGGGTACGCTGGCATAGAGCATAATACCAGAGTGCTGGGAAACTTTCTTAGATCCCCTTCAAACTCCTCTCTCCACCTTAGCTGAAAGGTAACCACTGGTATTACATATCACCAGATCTCTCTGAAGACACAAGGCATGTAGATAGGTAAGAAGATAGAAGCAGAAAGTGAGAGGGAGGGAGGGAGGGAGGGAGAGAGAGAGAGAGAGAGAGAGAGAGAGAGAGAGAGAGAGAGAGAGAGAGAGAGAGAGAGAGAGAGGGAGAGAGGGAAAGATGGAGAGAGAGAGAGGGAGAGAGGGAGAGAGGGAGAGAGAGAGAGAGAGAGAGAGAGGGAGAGAGGGAAAGATGGAGAGAGAGAGAGAGAGGGAGAGAGGGAAAGAGGGAGAGAGAGAGAGAGAGAGAGAGAGAGAGAGAGAGAGAGAGAGAGAGAGAGAGAGAGAGAAACACCAGCCAGAGCCTCACCTCAGCTGACTTTCTTTGAGCATGATGTGGACCTGGATTCCTGCATGGGAACTGTCTTACTCAGCCCACTGCCACCTACTTTACTGGAAATTAATATGATTTTTGCTACTTTGTATATGAAGATGCTGAAATGGATGTATGTATGTGAATTCATCCAGGGGATGCTGTTGTGAGAACATTTTGTTAAAAGTCTGTGTAAATCTTGAATTTCGTGCAGGGGAGGAACGGTCTCAGAACCATCTTGACTTGCAATTCATTCTAAATTTACCATTCTCTCACTAGATAAAGACTCTGAGCTGAGACATACGTCTTTGTTTTAGCTAAAAATGGAATCCATAATTATACTGTTTATCTGCCTCATTTCCTTGATGAGGGGACTGTGGAAGCCCGCTTCTACTTGATTACCACAAAGGTCTCATTTGGGTGAAATTTCACAAAGAGAATGGAGCTTGCTGGCACCCTGTTATGGATGGGGATGTATCCACAGGACAAAAGGAGAGGGGAGCTATTCAAATGGCAAATCTATCCATTCCCGATTGCCTGCCCTTAATTACTGTGAACCTAGCTGGTTATTCTCATCAGGGACATTTGTTGCTAAGGGGAAATTCAAGCAAGCTGATTGTGTTCATGTCCCATTGAATGCTCTCTGGGGAGTGAGTGGTGGGTCATGGTGACTTCAGCTTCAGACACCCCTGTAGCTGGAATGGGAGACAGATCAGAGTATCTGCAAGTGTGGCTCCCGGGTGAAGGTGCACACTCACAGCTGCCTGCCTTTGAGCAGGCATCTTACTTTCACAGATTTTTGTGTCTTTGTCTGCCAAATTATGCAGTAGCAGAGCTTTGCTTATTGTGTGGTAATGAAGGTTCTGTTCACAGATGCACTGCGGCTCTACGTGGAAGCACATCCCGACATGCTGGTGAAAGGGCTTAGTTAAGTAAACTGAGATGGTAGAAGGGTACCGCATAGTGTAGAGCACTTGCCTAGTATAGAGCATGTCTTGGATTCCTCCCCCAGCATAGCAGTCAATCCATATTTACATACATAAGATTATGACAAACCATTCTTTGTAGAACTTAAGGCAGACTGTGTCCAGATTCTGAGCCACATCTGTCTCTTCTGGGAGAAGAAGTGACCTAGGCCAGCATCAGCATCTTTGAGTATCCTTACCTTTGTTAGATCACAAGGTTTAAGTACCCAGACTTAAAACAGAATTCAGTAAGTAGATTGCTGGCAGCTTTGGATATTGGTTTGAAATTCCAAAGATAAACAGTCCTGGCTGGCACATATAGACGGTGTTTTCCATGTGCTCCAGACAGAAAGGTCCAGGTTAGTTATAGTAAATGTGGCTATGGCTTTGTGGGATAATTTATAAAATTGCAACTTCCAGCCTGTCTACAGTCATGCTGTAAATAGAGTCAACAGTTATCACTCTATCAGCATGAGTACCCTACAATTGTCCAAGGAAAAAGAATTTCATCTCCAGAGAGGATCAGAGCCAAATGAGCTTTGCCGTGGACATTTTGGACCCATTCCATTATAATAGGGCCTGGACAATTAGAGTTAGAGATGGTGAAATTATCGGGCTTATTTGAATCATGTGTGTGTGTGCTGTCTCCCCCAACCTGCCTCAAAGACCTCTCACTTTGTGCCATTGGCCTGACTTCACAAAGCCATGAAGCATATTTATGTTGGAGCAAAATAAAAAAAAGCCCAAGTTCAAAAGTTGTCTCTGCTACCTACTCCCTGGGTGACTTTGGACAATTTAATTCAGTCTCCTCCCTTCCACCTACTCTAGGAAACAGAGATTTTTAAAAGAAAAAAGGTTTCTACTTCCTAGTTCATTTCTTAATCTTGTCATTTTTGTTGTTGTTGTTGTTGTTGTTAAATAAATTCACGTGTACCAAGCAGAACAGTGCCTGGCACACAGCAGTTCTTTAACAAACTGAGTTTTTGTTTGTTAGCAGGTTTTACATGATGCTTGCATGTATGTGCCTTATCGGCTTATAATCTACACTGTTGTGCATTTAATCTTTATTTCATTTAAAAAAGAGCCTTTTGAGATTCAGATAATTTAAATATAAGAAAAGGAAGCTGCCTAAATTGGACATTAGAATCACTTGCCAGGCAGAGAAAATTAATTGTGAAGAACTGTGAAAATAAGATGTGTTGCCAAACTATATCCAGATGGCCCCACCTCCAGGTAAGAGGAAGGGGAAAGAGAGGTGACCCAAAGGGCCCAAGGAAAGCTGCCTACTCTCAGGAAAAGGTGCTTCTGCACTTTACAAGACAGAGGCACCGAGGAAGTTCTGGGCATGGGAAGGGAACAACTCCCCTTCTCCCTCAGGGACAAGCAGTTTGTTGCAAGCAACTGAATTTCTCCCATTTGCTTTATCTGTTGAGTATGCTTAGAAAAACAAACAAAAAAA
The DNA here is from genome assembly GCF_978045245.1 of Mus caroli. Lineage (NCBI taxonomy): Eukaryota > Metazoa > Chordata > Mammalia > Rodentia > Muridae > Mus > Mus caroli. The sequence goes on along the minus strand of NW_028227267.1, from coordinate 21,829,640 downwards.
CCAAACCAATCAAACAAAAACACTGTCCAAGGGGAGATGATGGAGAGATGGAGACATTGCTCAGAAGTTAAGAGCATTTGTTGTGTGTGTGTGTGTGTGTGTGTGTGTGAGAGAGAGAGAGAGAGAGAGAGAGAGAGAGAGAGAGAGAGAGAGATTTATCCTGAAAAGCAGTGTGTGCATTAATGTTCCCTCCTCAGTCCAGCCCTGTGAGGTGACCTCAGGTCAGTTAAGTCACATGTTTTAGTGAAAAAAAGCTGAACTAGACTCTGAATTATTTTATTTTAAATAAAAAAGCATATTCCAGTATACTATAACTCCAAATATTTTCCTCAGTGGAAAAACACATATGTTAGACACAGTTGTGCTAGAATGTAAATGCATTGGACACACCTTATGGATGCCCTAATAATTTTTTTTTCTTGGAGAAAAAAGAGTATATTTCATCTTATATCTTACAGTACATTATGAATGATAGTCAGGACAGGAAATCAAACATGAACTTGGAGGCAGGCACTGAAGGTCACACACAAGGTCATGAAGGAATAGAATTACTATCTTGTGCAGACTGATTTCTTATTGCAGCTGTTCAGGGATGGCACTTGCAATGTAAATCACTAGTCAAGAAAATACTCAATGATCTTTTGCCTACTTGCCAATCTGATGGAGACATTTTCTTAACTGAAGTTTCCTTTTTCAGTTTCACTCCTGTTAGAGTATATTTGATTAAATAAAAAACAACAACCAAAGAACAGAAGAAAAAAGAAAGAAGGAAGGAGAGAGAGAGAGAGAGAGAGAGAGAGAGAGAGAGAGAGAGAGAGAGAGAGAGAGAGAGAGAGAGAGAGAGAGAGAGAGAGAGAGAGAGATTTTTCTTAAAGAACCAGCTCCTGGTTTTGTTGATTCTTTGAATAGTTCTTCTTGTTTCCACTTGGTTGATTTCAACCCTGAGTTTGATTATTTCCTGCTGTCTACTCCTCTTGGGTGTGTTTGCTTCTTTTTGTTCTAGAGCTTTCAGGTGTGCTGTTAAGCCGCTAGTGTATGCTCTCTCCAGTTTCTTTTTGGAGTCGCTCAGAGCTATGAGTTTTCCTCTTAGCACTGCTTTCATTGTGTCCCATAAGTTTGGGTATGTTGTGGCTTCATTTTCATTAAATTCTAAAATGTCTTTAATTTCTTTCTTTATTTCTTCCTTGACCAAGTTATCATTAAGTAGGGTGTTGTTCAGCTTCTGTGTGTATGTGGGCTTTCTGTTGTTTTTGTTGTGGTGTTTGTTCTGTGTGTATGTGGTGTTTAGTCTGTGGTGATCTGATAAAATGCATGGGATTATTTCAATTTTCTTGTATCTGTTGAGGCCTGATTCATGACCAATATGGTCAATTTTGGAGAAGGTACTGTGAGATGCTGAGAAGGTATATTCTTTTGCTTTGGGATGAAATGTTCTATAAATATCTGTTAGATCCATTTGTTTCATAACTTCTGTTAGTTTCACTGTGTCTCTGTTTAGTTTCTGTTTCCATGATCTGTTTATTGCTGAGAGTGGGATGTTGAAGTCTCCCACTGTTATTGTATGAGGTGCAATGTGTGCTTTGAGCTTTAGTAAAGTTTCTTTTATGAATGTGGGTACCCTTGCATTTGGAACATAGATTTTTTAAAAAGATAAAGAAGGACACTTCATACTCATCAAAAGATGCCCTAATAATTATCCGACTGTTCACAATTAGGTATTTTGCAGATGTTGGTCTCATGGATCCTCTTAGATCCCACAGAATCCCAGGAAGACAATTTGCCCTGGTTCTGACAACCATCCATATGTACCTGGAGCATAACCTATATTCTATAAATCACATTTTAGAATTACAAATTAAACTTTATAGACAAGCTGAATTCTATGCCTACATCAGCCAAAACAAAACAAAAACTGGTGATTGTGGGGAAACTGAAGATAGCCACAGTACAGGTATAAATTAGTAGACCTACAATTCGTCAGTGCAGAGTGCCTGAGCCGCCAGCACCCCTACTTTGTAGAGTAGAATGCTGAGGACTAGCTAGAAGAAGCAGAGTGGGGGATCTGTTCTCCAGACTTCTCCTCCATAGGAGCCTATGCACTTAACCATGTGCTAATTGGCATCATTTAAAGTTGCAAAGCCAAGGACACTTGTGCCGCTTTGTTACTGTTATCACTCTTATAATTAATCAACACTTAACACTATGTACTAAGCACTTGTACTCAGTACTCAACAGTGTTTTACTCACTTCTCCCATCAACCTCTGAAAAGAGCTTGGCTCACTTCCTTCAGTGCAAATAAGAATATTGAGACTTAGAGAGAGTTTGGATCCCAACTACTAGGCAAAAGTTATCTAACCTAATTACCTCCAGCCTAAAGAGATTGCCTACTCTGCACTCATTCTCATATCCCCATTATTTAAACTGACACAGAGTCTTCTTGACTTAGAACCTCCATAATAATAAGGTTGGGTCTATGCTGTACTTCAAAGATATTATGTATTTTACTATACAAATACATTCACATTTCAATTTTCTTTAAATAATAGAACTATGCGATTGTATCATGACATTTGTCTTGCCCTCAATCGTATGGTAATATGATGCAGCTTACGTTTTTATGTGTGTGTTCAGATTCCCGTATGTATTGCTGCTAAGTTTCTGTGTGTCTGAGGTCAGAGACCCCTTGGCTGAAGTTGACCCAGAAAGTCGAATTCTTGTGATGTATAAATGATAGCTGATGAAGCCAATACAACTGCTTCAGGAATTATAGCTTACAGAGTTGCTTGGCAGATGAAATCACTGAGCTAATTAAAAAATAATGCATTGTGCTGTGCCTAGAAAAGTCGCAGAGCTTCTTAAAGGAGAACTGCATCTGAGATGGGTGGGTTGCCAGGCATAGCTGTGAGCCCGAACACCAAGCTTTCATTAGTTTCTTTCCTCTTTTCCCTGCAGCCCAGAAACTGAAACAGACCCTGGAACCTTGTGATACTGAATACCCAGCCTTTGTTTCCGAACGCACCATCAAGGAGACCACAGGGAACATTGCTTGCGAAGACTGCTCCAAGTAAGCCACCCCAACCCCAGCAGCCCACAGCATACACCTTTCTATTGACTGTGGAGCTTTTCCCATCGACCCATGAGACTGGAGCACAGACACACAATTGCACTGAGAGCCAGGAAACATGGCTGCCCTCTGGTGTGAGAGTATAATTTTATCAGCAGGGAAAAAAAGCAACCCTTGTTTTGGTATTCTTTTAAGACTGGGAAATGTTCAGAATGTATAACTATACAGTAGTATAGAAGAGTTTAGTCCAATATGATGCTATTTGGAGGAAGTCCTAACTGGTGTTTCCCCAGCTAACAGTTGACAACTCAGCAAATGTGCTTAGATGTGTTTAGAGAGGACAGAGCCCTTGTGTATGCCTGAATCCCACCTACAAGTCATGGTCTAATGATGAACAGATTTCTATCCTTTCTGATGTTGAGCATCTAAGGTCTGATGATGAACAGATATTAACAGGTTCATTGATCATTTAGAAACTTGGGTCTCTGTTCCTGTTGGGCGGGTGGCTACTGAATAGTTGGGTCCATTTTTATTGATTTAGGTATTCGGTGCCTCCAAGACTATGTTGTTAATAACTACAGACACTTTCTATGCGTCATCCTGCTCTTTGATCAATTCACTATTGGAGGATGACTCTTGATGAATGTAAGCTTTCCTTTGTTTATATTTTAATATAGTCCGCTTTGTCCTTTTCTGTTTTATGCACTGTATACCATCCCAAAGAAAATCTTTACCTTTCCTAGCCCAGCAGTGTTTGCATTTTTCTTCTGAACACATTCCTGCATGCTGTTTGTATTTCAAACTTGAACCCCATGCAGTTTATATGTGCAGCCCCGCACAAACGGACTTGTGACTTCACCCTTTTCCATATATTATACAAGTATAAACCTGCACGGACCGGGCACATGCAAAGGCCAGAGGGTAACTTTTCAGAATAGGTTCTCTTTGCCTGCCTTCACATGGGTTCTGAGGACTGGCCTACATTAGCAGTCTTGCACAGCTGGACCTTTAACCACTGGCCCATCTCAGCATCCCTGACATCCCTTAATCTGCACGTGTGTGTATCTTTGTGCATATGTGAGTATATGTGTGCAGTTGGGGATTGAACCTGGAGCTTCACACGGATTAGGAAGCCATTCTATCAACTTGCACTTTTTATGAAATAGTCTTTGATTCCCTTTCCATTGATAATGATGCTTATAGCCAGTGATCTGCAGAGCTGTTTTTGATGTTATATGCTGTCAGTATGTAGGCCTGTAGTATAGCTAGGAGATACTTAGGAGAGCCTGAATCCTTTCCTTATTCTTCCTCCAAGTTATTCTTGGTATTCTTGGTGCTTTAGCTTTTCATATTAACTTTAGAATTTACTTGTTAATTGCTGTGAATTCTAGGGTTTTCATGAACATTTCTGCAAGTTAGAGTCAATTTGAAGAGGATGATAATTTTTAGGATATCTGACCTCCCTAATCATAAATTAAACATATCTCCTTATTTGTATGCCTTTTCCGTGTCTCTTAAAGTAGGTATAAATTATATCAGATGTTTACCTAGCTTATTTGTGGTTTTTATTGCTTTAGTAGGAACACACTTAGAACTACTTTTCTAATGTATGACGGTAATACTTGAGGATAATAGTAATACATAACAGAAATACTGCTTTCTGTTTATTGAATATTATATAGACAACAGATTGCTCTGTGTGCTTTAGATCTAATAGTTCCTACATGGATTTCCTGAACTTTCTGCATAGGATATTTTAGAATTTATAAAAAGTGTCTAATCTCCATAATTATTGTGTTATGATTTGTGCCACTAGATACTATAGAAGTTTCTATTAACCATGTTTGACAATATTGTGTTAAATATATTTATTAGATTTTATTATAGAATATAAAAATTGTGAAAATTTTCATGTTAGCCATTTTTTCAAACCCCTTGTTTTAATTATTTTTAAAGAAATGACAGGCACGAATGTTTCCTGTTACAAAGAATGATTCTGGAATATTCTGATATTCCTTAGTAAGTGTCATAATATCTTTGAGAAATAGAAAGTGTTCTGAAGTTTAAATCCATATTACTTAAAAAATAATCTTTGACAATTTCATACATATGGATAATGCATTCTGGCAACATGCATGCCCATACTCTCTTTTTCTAACTTCTATCCATCAGCCCTCTTTATTGAAGATAGTAAATATTTAACACACACACATAGTGTGGAAACATTTATATAACCATTGTTATTGCTTACAATCACTATGGGTTCATTATAGGTCAGTACTTGCTAAGCTAAAGAAACATCAAGAATTTCTGTTGATGTCAGTATTGTTTGATACCTGGATAGATACTGGATTGTATTTAACATATTTATACTATTTAGGTCATTTATTCCCATGTTGTTCTGCTGATTTATTTAATTTTTTTATTTGAAATATATATATTTAAGTAATATGTATTGCAGGCATACACACAGGCATTGTACATGTGTATAGTCATGTGCTCCATAATGACATCTTGACTGATAATGGCCACCTTATGTTAACGTGGACCCATTAGATTATACCGACTAGTGACATCAAAGCGTCTTAGTTTGCTTCTGCTTGATGATATTCGCACAGTGACAACCTCACCAAATGATACATCTCTTACACATTATCCCAGGCTTAAAGCACATGGTTCTGTGTATGAATGTGGGTGTGCTGTACCTTTCATAACAGAGACCTTATTTGAAGTGAAAATCATACTTGATTTCTCCAAATAAAACTGCCATTGCCACTTACTACCAAGAAAAAAAAAACCAGGCTAAAACATATTGCTAAGTTCATTCATTCGACTTACTTGACTTATTCGACTTACATCTGTGGTCAAAAATAAAAGTGGCTAGAATTTTCTTTCCTTTATTATCACTTGGCTTTGTTGTTAAGTTGTTTGCACAAAATTATTCAAGGGATTCCACCACCCCCACTTTCCTCTACTATGTGAAACACTTCTTCTGAGATGAATGTATGTTTCTTATGAATTTGGTAAACATACAGCTTCCAGGAGCTGATGGGATATGTGGAGTAAGCATGTACAACTACTTAGGTCACTTTTTTTGTGTATGGATCTCTCTGGATTGTCTATTTCTCCTTTTATAAACCTTTCATTTTATTATTTTTAATTTAACATGCAAATTCATGGAGACTGTTATGACATTTTCATATGTACATATCATTTTCTTTTCATTCTCTTATTTTTAAATTGATTTAGTGATTATATTTCTTTTGATAGTGTTTATTTCATCTCATTTCCAAGTTTATTGAGTTCATTCATAAATGGTGCTTGATTTAAGATGTTAACATATTTGTTATTTTTGTCTCTTTTCCTTTCATTTGTAAAAATGATCTGGTATATTTAAAAGTATGCCTATTTATGGGGTACCATGGGATGTTTTGAGATTCATTATATAGTTATTTAGATTAAGATGGGTATATCTCCTCAAGTATTTATCATTTCTTAGTGTTAGAGATATTCAAAGTTCTCTCTTCTGACTTTTTAAGAAAGATATGCAATACACGGCTCCCTTTTCCCTGGTGGGTTTTAAATTCTCTGTCCCCTGCATCTGTTTCTGCCTATTTCTTCCTCTCTGTCACCATGCACTCTTTAGACTTCCAGGGATGTGTTGTTTGTCTTTGCTCTCTTTTGAGTTTACTCTGTTTTTAATCTGTAAGTATTTAGTGTTCAGTCTTTCTCTGTGTGCTATGCATCTCTCACTCCATCCCAGTACATCTTCATCAATGTAATGTCCAGGTTTTCAAATTTAGGCTGTAAATGTTTTCTAACTTGAAGCCATTTGTATCTGCACATATTCAAATGGTGGCTGAGATATTATAATAGATGGGTTTTGAGTGTCTTCTTGCTTATTATTGGTGTCTAATTAAATGGTGTTGTAGCCCACACCATGTCCTTTTTTTGTATATGTGCAAAATTGGTTACTGTAGTATTTGTTCATGGGCTTTGAAAGCAAGATATTTTCAAATATCTTTGTAGAAAGATCAGTATTTACCAATTGGACCAAATGTGATTAGTGTATTTCAAACCTTTGCTCATTTTTTTCTATTGTGTACATGAGTTTTTATTACAGATGTCATGTGATCTCTTCCCAGTGTTAGGGTTTTTAACCTATCATTCAGTTCATCTTACGATCTAGACTTTGAAATTATGTTGCCATGGAAATCCTTGTTTAGGTCAAGCTTGCTTCCTAACCATTCCTTTCTTTCTCCCAGTCTATATACAAGACATCTTTATAGATAAATACCTCACATCTCAGCATCATTCTGCTTACCACACAGGTCAGGGAGTGTTGCCTAAGGACGTGTCCCCTGTCCCTTCTTTTCTCAGTTCTGCTGGTGTCCTTTTCACACTGGGATTATGCTCTGTGCCTAGGATACAACTGGACTCGACATTTTCATTGACTCTGTCCTCTGCTAGATTGACTCTTGGACGATACTTTTGTGCTTTCTCAAGAGTTGGGGTTGATTCCTACCATCATTTGGGATGCTTTTCTTTTCCCAGTTTTGTTGTTAATTTTTACTTTTATTATTTTTTGAATTTTCTGTATCCAGCTTTCCCCCTTTGAGTACACAGGTATACCCTGCATCCTTCCAGTGACTACCTTTTTTCTGTGGATGTGCCCTGATTAGTTAGAGCCTCTTCCCTGCTCATGAACAAATAAAAACTTAAGAGACTTCTCCTGGCTCATCTACATAGCTCCCACATTCTATATTTTTTAATGTAGTAACTATTTGATTTAATATAGGCTGTCATTGGTTACCTCTGCCACTGTTTCTTTGACCATGGTTGCTTTAGGAGTATCATTTTTATTTTTGGTTGTTAGGAATGGTGTAGGAGCGACATATACTCCCATGGTTTGTTTATATATATATATATATATATATATATATATATATATATATATATTTTATTACGTATTTTCCTCAATTACATTTCCAATGCTATCCCAAAAGTCCCCCATACCCTCCCCTCCCACTCCCCTACCCACCCATTCCCACTTTCTGGCTCTGGCGTTCCCCTGTACTGGGGCATATAAAGTTTGCGTGTCCAATGGGCCTCTCTTTCCAGTGATGGCCTACTAGGCCATCTTTTGATACATATGCAGCTAGAGTCAAGAGCTCCTGGGTACTGGTTAGTTCATAATGTTGTTGTACCTACAGGGTTGCAGATCTCTTTATCCAGGGATCCATCCCATAATTAGCCTCCAAACGATGACACCATTGCATACACTAGCAAGCGTTTGCTGAAAGGACCCTGATATAGCTGTCTCTTGTGAGACTAGGCCAGGGCCTAGCAAACACATAAGTGGATGCTCACAGTCAGCTATTGGATGGATCACAGGGTCCCCAATGGAGGAGCTAGAGAAAGTATCCATGGTTTGTTTAAATTCCTCTTGGATATAGCATGAACACTGTCATACAGGCCAAGGCCACAGACTCTAAGTAAGGATGCTTTGTACTGACTCCTGTATCTCAGCTCGGGGATTTAGTAGGTAGTTTTCCCCCTCCTCCATTTCAATGACTTTCACAGAGTCCCTCCTCTAGCCTGTTCTGAAGTTTCATTGAGGTAATTTTCAATATCAATTTATCCTTTTTGCTTATTTGATTTATCCTTTGTGATTTTTTAAACTCAGCTTTCTTTTAATCTGCTGCTTAAAATGTCCACCCTGTTCTTAATATGCATGACTTTCTAGAGGATTAATTTGCTTCTTTTAAACATAGTTATTTCTTCCATACAGTCTTTGTTAGGTTCTCTGTGCTAAATGGTGAACTTTTAAGAGTGTTCTAGTCACATCCCTTGGAGAGCTACTGACCTTCTTTGTTCTTGTGCATGCTTTCTTTGATGGTAAATTCTTTACTTGTGTATTTTGTTACAACTCTTTAAACTCTGAAATTGTCTTGCATATTAATTATTCTGTGGCACTAGCACTGGGCTCAAGTTTCTATGGTAGCTGTGCCTCTGGGCTCCTCTCATGTATCTTATTGGTATTGATTGCCTGGGAATAAGATGTAAGTCTTCCTACATGGGGCTTCATCGCCGTATAATTATGGTAAATATTTTCCTTAAACACAATTCATTTTCAGTTGGAAGTTTGACTTCTGATGGGTCCTGCTGTTTTTCCCACTCAGAGCCCTGGTGCGGGTCAGATTATCAGGTCCTTATACTTACACAGTTGTGCCACCTGGCTTGGCTTCCCTCCTCCCATAAGTGCTCTTATAGTCAACTGCATTTTGTTTTCTCAGGGCACCACACGTGTCAGAGTGTTTATGACAGGACAGCTTTTATATTTGCTCCATCTGTCATGTCCCCAGGTTTTTCTTCTGATTGGGGACATTCTAGGGCCAGCATAAGAAAGTGGTGAGTCTGTGTAGTGGTTTAGCACAGAGGGCCTTGGAAGTAGAAAGTTCAAGATGTGATCCCTGCCTTCTTCATTTCTTTGTGATCATGGGCAAGAAAACTCAACTTGTAAAAGACTTTCTCTTTCTTGAGTCATTTGTGGGATAGTAATAGTAAGCTTATCATAGACTTGCTGCAAGAACCAAGAAAAAAATTATGCTATGGATTTAGCACTATGCCTAGAACAAACTAATATTCAGTAAATGGCCACATTTCCTGCATGGATAGTGCTCTGGAATCCTTGCATGTGTGTCCTCTGCCCCCAGAGTCATATGTCAGAACCAGTTTCCCAATGTGATATCAGTATGTGGTGTCCTTTAAGCGTTGATTATGACCAGAGGGCTGCACTGCCCACCCCTCCACCCCCCAGTGAAATTAATGTCCTTATAAGAGAAGCCCGAGGAAGCCTGTCTGCATCTCTACCCCATGTTTGAGCAGAGGGTGAGCTCTCTCTGCCAAGTCAGTCTGGTGGTGATAAACAGCCAACAGTTTTGTTTTACTTAAGGTGCTTACTAAAGTAGTTTGTTAAGTGCCACAGATGACTTAGATGTTTCATACCACACAGTCACTAAGTTTGAACCCTGAAAAACGTTCTGAAGGAATATGAATATTCCTGTCCCTAGTCTAATATCACTCTTGTCCCCACAGAAACTACATGTCAGATTTTAATAGCACACCTTAGAAGTTACTGAGAAACCATGACTTTGTGTTCTGGGGAAGTGTATATCACTAATTTAGCAATCTTACAGACCAAAGGGACACTAAAACCCCAGGTATCAAGATTGCAAACTCTTTGAGGTCACCCTCATGTCTTGTCAATCATACATATGTTATAGTTCTTATGGCCATCATACTTAAGCAAACAGAAGGAAATTCAAGACAGGAGATTCGTGAAAAAAGCAGCATTCCCTTTAATGCCTCAAAGTGAGGGACCAAAGATGCTGTTGGATTAAAATTACCTAAAAGTCTCAGAACAAGGAAACATTCACCTACCACTTTGCTACGTGGGAGACCATGACATTCTCCTGTGGTCCAGAGATTAGGTTGTTGTCATGGAGAATTCATGGGTGGATGGGATGGACACACCTGAGGTTGGCCTGGTGTGCAGAGCCATCTCTAGTTGGTTTCAGATCTTGAAGCCCTTCTAAGCTGGAGGAGTAAGGGGTGAGGCATTGAAGTGCTCAGGAGTATAGATGGAAGGGCTGTGGGTCTTCCTTTAGTTTTTGAGTAAGCTTTTTGATTGAAGCATGGTTTACAGAGAAATATATGCAAATCCTAAGGTTTCAGTTATAGGCTTGGGGTGGGGGCAGTCAACATTTCATTAAAAACAGTTGTATAATACTCTTCATTTTTTGCCATACAAATCCACCCTTACTGAATGTTAGAAGACCTCAGAGTACAGCACCAGCTCTCCAGCAACCCCTCAGTATATCCCCTGTTTGGCATAATGCCCACTTCCCAGGGAACCACCACTGTCTGGATTTCTGTGTTCACTGATGGTTTCTGTACCTGTAGCCTGTGAGATGATGGAGGAGTTAATAATATAAGGAGCTTCATGTCCTGAAGTTTGTTCCTAATGACTTCTCTCCAAAGAGAAAATGAACTGCAAAAGAAAATTGACTTCAGTAAATATTGTTTGGCTGTCTGTTACGTCCTACACACTGGACTGTACCTGAAGAAGCAAGGATGAAGGAAGCATCCATGATGGTAGGCTTTGCAGACAAGTCACCAGGCAGTTTGGATGCAAGTGGTTAAAGGAGAATGAACACCCAGGAGCTCAAAAATGGGAACGCTATGGTGGAGGAAATTACTACCTAATAAAAGAGGTGTGTGTGTGTGTGTGTGTGTGTGTGTGTGTGTGTGTGTGTGAACGGCAGTGTGATGCATCATAAAGAGATGGAGGGGAGGGGTTCTGTTGACAAATTGAGTTCCATTACTGTCTGCAGATCCCTTCCCATCTTTCCTAGTTCTGTTATATGAAATACAATTTATTAGAACATGTCCATGATCTTAATAGAAATATGTATAAAGATGTTGTTTAATCCTCCATGTGAGCATCTATTCCTGGAATTCAGGCTGTTAAGGAAGAAAGTCATGTGACTTAACTTTTGGCACCTACCCTTCCTTCCTGACCCACAGATAGCTCATTCTAGTGTCTCGCACAGTGGCAGTAAGAAATTTGTGTCTGCCCATGATGTTCTTTATGTGGAATTAGTAGAGAAAACTGTCACATTTTGACTGAAGTGAATATTTTCAGATGAAGTTATCAAGGGTTATTGCTAAATTTTGATCAACTATCCAGGTAACTTCAGGTCAGGGGCAATTCCATTCAAAACTAACACAACTGTAGCGTTTGGCCACAAGTAAGCTGGAAACTGAGTTTGGTTAAATTATAGTATTTCAGAAATTATGCACTAAGATCTTTTTCATAGAAAAACATCTCGCCTTCCGCAATGGAACACAGAGAACAGCATCCATCACCAACTGGTCTCAAGGCAATGATTACTTTCTTCCACAAGCAATGGCCAGCCATAGAGTCACAGTCCCCAAGAACCCTGGGCCTCTCATGGGAACAGGCATGAGCTCCGGGTGTGTCATTAACAATCTCCCATCCTTTAAAGGGGATCAGATGACCCTGGGCTGGAGCCGTTTGCTGGGGTTCAGGGATCCGTGACAGGTGGTTGTAGCCACAGTGTGAGTTTGGTTTTGTTCTTCAGGGAAGAAGAACTGCGCTAGACTCCATTTCTATGTGCAGTTTCCTGTATCACAAGATGGTCCAACATGGAATATCTCTCCAGGAATGACTCATTCTCTGTAAATAGAAACCTTCAAATTGGCAACTCCCAAAGTGGACATTTATCTGCCTTTAACACAGACAGATATATTATATATTATAGCACAGAGAGACAGTATGCAATATTTTTAAAAAAGGATTTACAAAAATATAGGGTTTATTAAGAATGCAGGAGCCTAAAAGAAAATAAGAATTTACATAAGAATGTCATTAGGGTTGGTGGTTTGGATGCCGTAAGCAATAATTTTCGTCATTCAATATCCCACTGATTATTAAATTAATCTGTTACTCAAACAGCAATCGAAAACAACTCAGCCCATATTTTCTGGGCATTTGTTACTGTCAACAAGTTCGCAGAAGTGAATGTCTAAAAAGAGTGTGAAGTTTTATGAATTTTCCAGAACATTTCCTTACCTCTTGATAACCCTACCCTCTTGGCTAAGGAAATGAGCTGGTCCACAGAGGTTTCCCTGGAAGAAGAACCAGTTGTAAAGTGTAATGCCTGGATCTTGCTGAAAGTAATTAATCAGAAATAAAACCTTAAGTACATGTCACCTTTAGAGGCTTGGGTGCCTTGTTTTATTTCAATGTTGGTAAGCTACTAATTCTTAAGGTAAAGTGGGCTTCTCTCTCTCTCTCTCTCTCTCTCTCTCTCTCTCTCTCTGTTTTGTTTTTTAGTCTGTGATTTTCATCTTGCTAACACTACTCATCGCTTTTCGTAAAAATTCTACTGCCATCATTTTCACTTTGGGCTCTGTGCAGAGATTCGCTCATCTTCCTGCAAGCTCCCAAAGCCTTGGCTCTGCTTTCCTCTCTCATCACCCCTACCCGCGTGCCTTTCATTTATCCCCTAGACTGAAGGAAAGTAATTGGTCTGGAAGCTGTGTTGACATGCTCTGTGGGCTATAGTTCAGAGGACCGTAGTTCAGAGATGCTGAGTTCTTAGAGAGGACTCCAGTTTCCCATCGAGGTCTCAAACTGGGTGGGCAGTTTACCCTGTGGGCTCAGACTTTCCCAGCAGAGTTTGCAGGTGTTCCTAACAAGCATGCCTTCTGCAAGTCACCTGTAGAATGGACACATTGCAAGAAGGAGAGCTGGACATTTCCCTAAAATCAGTGCCAAGAGGGTGAGCTCTGGGGCTGGACTGTAGGCTGGGCCACCACACTTAACAGCACAAAGACCTCAACCAGTTATTACATGTTCTGTTTGCTCACCTCTGCATGGGCAATGATTGTTTGTTGTTTGTTTTGTAAGATGTATGAGGCTGAGGGAGTTGCTTAGTTGGTAAACTGCTTGCCCTGTAAGTCTAAGAACCCACATTTTATCCCAATGACCCACATTAAAAAGGAGGAGGTGGGGAAGATGAAGAAGAAGAGGGGGAGGAGAAAGAGGAAGATAGCAGGATGTGTTAACGTACACTGGAGAGGTAGACAAGAGATCCCTGGGCCTTGCTGGCCAGCCAGCCTATCTAAATTCGTAAATACCAGGTCAATGAAGAGCCCTGTCTCAAAGGAATTAAACAACATTTCAAGGGATGACCCAAGGTTATTCCCCAGCCTCCACACATACGCATCCCCACGCATCCCTCTAACACACTTTAAAAAGAAATAATATGTGGTCCTCATCCTTAACACAGTGTTTAGCAAAGAGTAAATGCTTTGTAAATTGGAGAGGTTTTTTTAAACAGAGCACAGTTCACCCCAGGCTCTGTGTTGACAGGGATGCAGGGAAACCACAGGACTCCTGGCAGGCTCCTCTTCCCCAGTTCCCAGTGTAGGGTCCAGCTCTATTTCAGTCAGGAAGAAGAGATGAGGGTACTTTGCTGCAAATAGATCTCACTAGATCTCAGTAGCTCTTGGTTTCTTGCCCTTTTCTGGGTCTACTTGACAGCTCTCAGTTTAAAAAACTTTGGAATTCTGAACTTGAAGCTCCACACAGTCAGTAATATTCAAATACTTCATTAACCAAATTAGATACAGACTTTGCCAGTGGAGAACACTGGTGTCATGAATAATGTAATTTGTAGGTGTTAAAATGTAACAGTTTTTAACCACTTAATTTGGAAGCCTACACTAATTGGTTGAAATATTTTGTATCTTTTGTTCTAAAGAGCCTTGCCAAAGATCTGTCCCCAATTTTATGTAAAACTAGCAGCTACATGTGATGTGATTTGTTTGCCTATCACAGAGTCAGTAGGCTTCCCAAGGGGACTGCCGTTAATTTTAAGAATAAAACCTCTGCAGGAAGAATAGCACTGGTGGTACCTCTATGGTGACAGGGGCTAGATTTCTGACTTTCCTCATTGGTGAGACAAAATACCTCGTCAAAGAAACTTAGGGAAGGAATGATTGATTTGGGCTCACAGTGTGGAGGGGGAGGCATGGCAGCAGGAGTGTGGGACAGCTGGTCACACTGTGTCAACAACTCGGAAGTAGGGAAAGGTGGATGTTGGTGTTCAGTTTGCAGTGTTTTTGTAGTGTGGGATTCTAGCCCATGGGATGGTCCTCCCTACAGTTAGTGTGGGTCCTCCCACCTGAATGACCCTAGTCAAAAAACAGATCTATTCCCTAAGATTGTATTTTCAAGTGGACAGCATTAGCCATCACAGGTACACTGCATCTTTGTTCCCTCATACTGTCCCTTACTGTTCCCTGTGACTTGGAATTGGAGAACCAAAGGGATTCCTCTCTTTGAATTTTTCCCTGCTACACTCAAGTAGCCACTGAAAGATGGCAGCCCCCCAGCCCCGTGTGTTCTTGTACCTCCTCTTTTGCATCTCAGCAGGTAGATGCTAGAAAGATCTAGATCCTAAAAATGGGGTCATTCTATCACGAAAGATGAAAACGACAACTCTATCCAGCCTTTGATTTCTTCTTCTTCTTCTTCTTCTTCTTCTTCTTCTTCTTCTTCTTCTTCTTCTTCTTCTTCTTCTTCTTCTTCTTCTTCTTCTTCTTCTTCTCCTCTCTCTCTCTCTCTCTCTCTCTCTCTCTCTCTCTCTCTTAACAATTTGTCATATGTCAAGTCTCTGCCCCCTAATATAAGTCTGCTTTCCTTTTTACTACCGGAGTTGGGCGGGGGTTGGGGTGGGGGCAAGCTGGAATAAGTCAATGCTTGCTCTTACAATGACCAGTGTAATTAGAGCTGTATGTTCGTGGTTACTAAAAATGCCTTGGCTTTAAGTATTCCCAAAGGAGAATAGAGGCAAATGCTTGTCTTAGGAGTTTTGCTGTTGAAAATTTTGCTATAAGGATCTAGTCAAAAGTTGTGATAAAATAAGATTAAATACTAGAAACATAAGTGGATCTCACCTGCAAACCCAGAAGTGGGGAGGCAGAAACATGAGAATTGCTGTCCAAAGCCCGACCTGGACTACATAGTGAGTTTCAATCCAACTTGGGATACAGTGTGAGACCCTAGCTCAAAAAAACAAAACAAAACAACAACAACAAAAAGATAAATAAAACTTGAAACCACTCTGATGGCCTTTCTCCCAGTGACACTCTGTTCAGTGATGCTCGTCTCTGGCCCAGAGCACCACTGATGCCTGTCCTTAGATGCTCACAAGATGAAGGCGCACTCTAATTTCCAGGTGATTACAGCCTTGAGGAGCCGGGTGGTGTGGACAGTGTCGTAGGTGTTCCTGCCTTTGCTCGCTCTTTGATAAGCCCTGTTTGGAGAGGGTTTAATACAGGAAGTGATGGAAATTACTGTTTTCTCTCCTGGAGTCCACTGTGCAAAATAAAAGGAGTTCGTGTCTGTAATGATGGGGCAGGTCTGTACCTGATAGGAATTAGCCTTGCGAACAGTTTCCCATTTGTAAGTTTCTTAACGTGTGGGAAAGCAGGGTGGGAACACATGTACATTTGGCTGGGCTCACAACACAGGGAGGCTTTCCTCTTCCATGCCGGAGGGTAGGAGACCAGCAGAGCCAGGGAATATTTTTAGAATGTTTATTTGCATGTGGGATGGAGGGCACAGCGCTGTCTCCACACAACTGAGGTTTGCAAGTTGCTTTTTTGCGGTGCATTGTCTGCATCCGGGTGGTGGTGGGTGCCATGACCCCCGCCATCCCTCCCTCAAAGAGCAGTCTGTGTTCCCTCCCCTCCCCTGCCCAGGACTGCACCTGAAGTGGCTTAGTGAGTCGCTAGAACCCTATAGATGTGTGTTTACTGCCTCTCCAGCTTGCCCCCATTTGTTTAACTTGGAAAGAGTTGATATATTCCTATGGGTATTAAGACCCATCTGATGTGTTAAAGGAACTCAGGGGATCAAAGCCGCAATGGTACTTCAAATGCAGTACACTGAATAGAGAAGCAATTTCTAGTAGGCACAAACTACTTTTATAAGGGACATTCTGTGTACTCAAGAAGGGAATTCATTAAAAAATTTTTTTTTTGTTACATAGTCCTGCAATATAGCTCAGGCTGGCCTTAAACTCACAATCCTATTGCCCCAGTCTCTCAAATCTTTGGGTCTAAAGTATTTACAAACATGCCCTAAAGGAGTTCACTTTATTTTGAAGCAGATGTTGAATTTTTGCTCCTTCAGGCAACCTCCACATCCACAGTCTTGAGGAACTATTTTGACTTTGACAAGAAAACTCTGAAAACCAAGGCTGGATGAAGGCAGCAGTTTCTAGACGTGCTTCATGCTGAGAAAGACACACCAGGCACCTTACAAGCACACTGCTCCCTCACTATTAATAAAGTGCCTTTGAAGGGGAAGTGGGTGGGTGGGGTGCCAGACGAGTGAACTCTGCTGGGGACTGAGAAGCATCAGAGGCATTCTCTGATGGCCACAGGAAGAAGGAAGCACTATAAGATCATTAGGAAATAAAGTATGTATCCCCTTCCTGGTTCTGTTTGGGAAGTAGATCAGCCCCAGGACCTTTCTCACTTTAGGAGCTCTAAGCATCTGAGAACTTTGAGAGATGAGGACTATTTCTGGAATGCCTATTTCATTTCTTTTGCTAAGAGGATTGATTATATCTGTCCCCACATTTCTTTTTCTTCCATGATTTACTTTTAATTCTTTTAAAAATAATTTCCTACCCATGTACTATATTCACAGGATTTCTGTTCTTCTCTTTCCCCTGCCAACTCCTGTCATGTCTCCCTACTTCCCTACTCACACTCAAATGCATAACCTTCTTCTTTAGTTCTCTCTCTCTCTCTCTCTCTCTCTCTCTCTCTCTCTCTCTCTCTCTCTCTCTCTCTCTCTCTCTCCCTCCCTCCCTCCCTCCTGAATTGTTTAGTATGTTGTCTTCATGCACACCAGAAGAGGGCATCCAATCCCATATGGACCTCTGGACCATTTGGATCATTCCAGTACTCTTAAACATAGAGCCATCTCTCCAGCCCCTTACATGTATGTATTAAAGGCTGGCTTAAGGAATGCATAACAAACATGGAATATCATCTCTGGAGATGACTGATTCTCCCACTCTTAGTAGCCTCGATTCCCATTCTCCCACTTCATCTCCATTTTAACCAAGCAGAGAGCTGAGGCCCACAGCAGTGAAGTTGCCTGCTTCATCCTACAAAGTTCAGTGCTTGAGGTATAAAAGGTCTGCTCTGCTGATCCTGAAGCTGGGTAAAACACCCCAGTTGGTACACTCAGATGCTTTTCAGTCATGGTCTATGAGGGCACATCTGAACAGCAATGTTTACTCTTGATTTTATTTTTCCTAGTGAGATAAATGCAAACAAATGCCATATGTCCCACCATTGACAGACCAGTGCAATTTTACCAAAGTCCAACTTAGTAAGACTAGTGAATTTACTGCTTATAGTACACAGATGATTGGTTACTTACAGGAATGTAAACAACCCCAACTAGCAGCAAAGTCTTAACCCATCATGGAAGCAACCTCATGGAAGCTGTATCATAGTCTCCTGTGTGTAATCAACCTTTCACTTCTAACATAATGTAGCATCTCCTAAGACCACTTACAATGTTGGAGAGTGAGACTCTCGGATATAAATCTCCCTCCCCTCCCCTCTTCTGCTCACTGGAAAGTATTAGTCAACCATTAGCATAGACCTGGCTAGCACTGTGTTCATGGGCTCTAGTTGCCATGACTACCAGGAGCAAAGCCCAAGGTGATACATTATGTCCAGACATTCTGACTTACAATACTTGGCTAAGAGTGAAGCTCAATCTCTGTGAAAAACTTCATGATAACCCTATTGGCAAGAACTGTATGCTTTTAAAGCAGATCTCTCCCCTTGGCACTTTACACACATACACACACACACACACACTTCACTATGGTGCACTGGTCTTAGCAAAAATGCTAAGGTGTCTACAGGTTTTATGTGGCTATGACAAGGTATAATTATATGAGGCTTCATCTAGTCTTAGATTTAGTTAGTGTTCAATAGCTGGGAGGTCTTCTAATAGATAGACTATAGAAAAGATACACGTTTGTATCTCTAGCACAGAGAGCTCTTCCTTGAGACAAGATTACCTAGAAACTTAACCTTTGGAAGCATGAGCAGTGGGGCGAGGATGGGGTTAGTATTTACTTCTAGCAGTTGAGATGCCTGTTCTTTTGTGTGACGTTTAAGTACAAGGATCTGTTTTAACAAGTGGGAATTCAGATTCCCAAGAGCTGGTCAGAACTTTGTGAAAGTTGCTTAAGAATAGAGGAGGTTCACAGAAGGACATGGATTACCTACAACCGTAAGGGAAGAATCCCAGTGATGAGCCTGACATCCAGTCCATAGATTGTCATGCTAGAGTAATGCTTTATGTTAAACTGCTTTCACATAGCTGGTCATGTTAAAAAGTCTGTTAACAAACCTAATATATATATATATATATATATATATATATATATATATATATATATACACACACACACACACAAACCTGATACACACACACACACACACACACACACACACACGGACATGGACACACACACACGGGCACAGACACCCAAACAAGCAAACAAGGCAAACTCTGGAATGGAGAATTCTTAGGTTGCCTGTGCTATGGCCCAACAGCAGGCCCTGATTTATCTTCCTAATGTGGTTCCTCCCTGCTCTTTGCCATGCATGTTATGTTGAACTAAGTCACATGATGTAAAACTTCCCATCACCCCTAGAGGGTTATAAAGGGTCAGATCTTTCCTGTGCCCTAGGGATTTTGTCTGGGGAAATTCATTAGCTAACTTGCTCAGGGTGGTAGTCTGAAAGTTGTTCTTAAGAGCCTCTTCTGCCTCCGAATCCTTCTCATGGCTTTCTCTCCTCTCTCTCAGGCTTACTCTTAAAGAAGGTCTTTCCTAGGCCCTCAAGCAGTAGTCCTCAACCTCCCAATGCCATGGCCTTTTAATACAGTTCCTCATGTTGAGGCAACCCATGACCCCTAACCATAAAATTACTTTGTTGCTACTTCATAACTGTAATTTTGCTGCTGCTGTGAATCATAATATAAATATCTGATATGTAGACTATCTGATATGCAAACTCCAAAGGATGAGAACAGCTACTCTAAAGGGAAGTCACTCCTTCCCATTAAGCCCCATCATGTTTGATCTACATATACTGTGTTATTCTGTCTAATGCTCTCCTTTTCACCCCAGGGCCCTATCATGACCTTCTAGCTCTCTTATTTCAATAAACCCCATTGAAAGGAATTTTATGTCAGTCTCCTTTCTGGATGACTGTGTATAAATGTTGAATCCATGTTCACTGGGCTTGTGAAATTTGTGCTGGGGATGGGGCTCACTACCCATGCTCTCAGTATGACCACATATCAGTCTTGTTCAGGCTGTTGCAGGAAAGCTTGGGGGTAGAGCCAGCAACTTTTGGTTCCTGCTTGTTGATGAAAACATTTCTTTGAAAGTAGCTTGCCTTGAATAGGAAACCTTCATGCCTGCCTCATCTCACAATGGGCTTGTTTTAGGTTAAAGGTCTTCCCATAGGATCAGCATGGTAAAAGCTTGGGTTGGGGGATGGAAGTAGGGATGAGAGTGTGGCCACATTAGTGATGGACATGTGGCTTGGTGTCCAGTAGACCAGCTCTGGGGAGTGCTGATGGTTGCTGCTGTGCCCTTTGCAAATCTTCAGATGTCATTCAGATTCCCTTCTGTAGATGCATATCCTCATCTATGAATCATACAGATAATAGCTTGTGTGTGTGTGTGTGTGTGTGTGAAGGTGAAGAGGGAATTGCTCTTAAAAACACTTGGCACTAGGTAAACACTCCATAAATGCTGGCTATTACTGTCATTATTTATAAGAAAAGACGCTAATAGTTCCAAGGAAAGTATTTAACGAATTCCTGACTCTTCTTAAGGGATTAAAAGAAAATGATTCATGTCATAATTAACATGATTTACTGATGACCCTAGGAGAAAAAAAAAGAGAGAACAAACTTTGCAAAACTCAAATAATAGCCAAGTTATGAAAATACCCTTTTTTCTCAGCCCTTTCATAACTCACTTTTTCTTTAATTGAAAGGACATTGGGCTCCCCTGACTTTTTGTTTATGGGACATTGCCCTTCCCCCCAGTATGTCAAGCACACGCACACACACACACACACACACACACACACTAACCATTCCCTTCTACCTGCCTCGGGCTGACTATACTGAAGAACTTCCTACCCAAGTCGCTTTCAAGGTCTGGGTGAGCACTGTCAGTCCCAGCAAACCCTTGGAGGATAACTGGAAGGTAGCATGACACCCATCACTGATGCATTTTTGTCCTCAGTGTAATAAATCCCTTCTACCCTGCAGCCAAAGCTTTGTTCAGGATTTTTATGTGTTCTTCCCTATCAGCCAGCCAAAAATGTGATGCCATAGTATTCTAGTTGTATGCATTTAAAGAGAAATGCCTGTAATAACAAAATCTACCGATGCCATTTAATCTTGGTACCTAACTGTGGAAACAGGACCCATCCTCCACACTAGAAAAATGGAATAGAGGAGCCAGCTCTATACCAGTCTGGGTATTGGGCTGTCCCAAGTAGATCTGTTAAAAACCAGTTTTCTAAGACTCAGTTCCTTAAGAACAAAGTTTTCCTGACCACAAAATGATCAGCCAGGTGATGGCCTTGCTATGGAATTTAACAAGCAGATTGCTTAACAGCCTTTCGTTCATGGTGTCAGAAGCTTCAACTCAAGCAAGCCAAGTAAAAGGAAACATTGAGACATTGGCTTCAGGTAAGGCTTACTCTGGGTTTCCAGAGGTCAGAACCAAGACTCAAGTTTTCTCTAGGTATTTACCAGCAGGTATTTCCAAAACTGGGCACAGGGGAACAGGTAGTAGCTCCTGAGACATGCTTTCCTAATCAGGAAAGGCAGTTAAGCAATGCATGTCTCAGACTGAGTGAAATCAGGAAGGTGCAATACCCATCTCTGAATCCATAGCTTTCTTCATGAAGAAGAACTATATCCATTTGCCATGCCTAGGTGGCTAGCATAGACACGCTGGACTCACAACATGGTGGCTGCCTCGAGGAAGGGTGGGTTCCTGAACAAAGAGGAGGAGGTGTGTACCTACAAAAAGGAAGAGAGAAAGTGGAGATCAAAGCAAAGTTTGTATGGACACCAGGCAAGCAGAGATCTGTTTGTTTCTCAGAAGTCAGTTTGAGGCAAAAAGGCTTGGGATCTGGGAGAATCTTGCGAACAATAAAAGGGTCTAGAGGACCTAGACCTATTGTAGCTTCTGTAAAACGCATTTGTTCAGCAGCTTAAGATACTTTGTCTTCTGTTCACTCACGTTTTCCAGTGCTCATTGTTAAAAGGCAGCATTCCTGCGCTCTCTGATGACCAGGAGACAAGACTGCCTAAATAAAACAAAACAGTTATCTACCTGCTTGTCTATTCAAAAAGGAAATGTGGAGGGAGGGAGCGAGGGAGGGCACTTCCTGAGGTTCGCATGGAATTATGCTATTGCAACCTTTCCCACTGTCGCCCAGAAGCAACCACATGGGGAGGTCCTTCTGGGAGTGGCATGGTGACCAGGGCATCCCTGGAGTTGTAACTGAGCCCTGTAGTTGCTGTTCTGAGTGCTTGTAGCTTGCCTGTTTGGTCCAGGGCTTCCTCCTGTGTGTGCCTGCACCTCCCAAGCATACAACCCCCTCGAGTCTCTTGTTGAAGACACTCTTAGCTGTGCTTCTGCAAATGTGCTATTGCATTATACCGAAGGATGCTGGTGTCTGTCATCCCATCATCCCATTTCAGTACTACAGAAGAAAACATTGCTGTGAGCATTAGTGTGCACACCTATATGATGGTTTTATACTAGTGATACCAGTGCCAAACCCACAGCCTAGGAGACTGAAGCCAGATTTTCTGCTGTAGGGAGAGCTTCATGGAGGCAGGGACATTGAGTGACTCAGAACTGACTTTGATCTAAATGGGAGGAGGAGGCCTGCAAACAGAGCCATGGACATTAGGGGGGAGCAGAGGAGCAAGGCACACCACAAACTCACTAGTCTCTCAGACTTTTGGCCTAGGAGCTGCAAACCAACAAGATGCTCCATCCAGGTGAAAGTAGGATAAGCCGGAGAGACATAGGGGTCAATCACCTTATAGCATTTCCTACCATGGGACAGAATAAGGCCTTCTGATATGTCCTGGTGATGGGGAATGGGACAGGGTTCAGAGCCAGACTAACTAGAGATGTGTACACAATGGACCAAGATCAATGCCAGACCTGCAGAGCATCTGTGACTATGACTTGTGCTTTGCCCATTTTTTTGGCTTATATGTGTGCCTATGTGGCATGTATATGATTGTTTGCATTTGTGTGGGTACATATGTGTGTTCATGTATATGTGTGTGTGTGTGTGTGTGTGTGTGTGTGTATGTGTGTGAATGAAGAGGACTGAAGTTGATGTTGGGAGATATCTTCAATCATTCTCTACTTTATTTACTAAGACAGGTTCTTCTCTGGATCTGCAGTCTCCCAATTCTAGCTACTCTCTTTAGAGAGCCTGCTCCTAAGATTCTGTTTCTGTCTCCCCAGTGCTAATATTATAGATGTCAGCCAAGTTGACCAGCTTTCCAAGGGTCCTGGGGACCTGAACACTGGTCTTCATGCTTGCTCTGTAAGCACTTTCTCCACTGAACCATCTCCCAGACCCTTTATGATCCAGATTTTAGGCAAAGCAAGAATCAAAGATAATCTATAGAGGGTTAAAATCTATGAAGGGTGAAGACCTCAGTCTAGGCTTGAAGCATATAAGGTTTTATCTCACACAGTTGCTTTTCAGAGCCCAGTTCTGTTCCTATGTAGTATAAAGCAAGCCACCCTGGTTCTTGGCTGGATTTTGCTATTTCTGGCTATCTTATCTCCAACTTCCTGTTATCATTTGCTGGGGTGAGCATTGCGGAAGCCTCAGAGTCCATTTTCATGTGTGATCAGCAAAGGTCCCCTCAGAAGACAACATGTGTCTGTAATTCGCTCAGAAGAGACTGTCTGGAGACTGTATCCTCCTTCCCTTCCAGCTCCAGTTCTGTCTGCTGTGGAGGGAAGAGGTGGACTGGGTTATTTCACATCCAGTAATGGACACATCACTTGCTTCCCTCTCCCCAACTCCCTTCCCAATGATGGTCTCATTCACTACATCCATTTTGACCCATCTCTGCTTCTTGGCCACCACTGTGTTTTTCTCTATTGAACTGTTTCCCTCCTCAGGCTTTTTTGGCCCCAGGCAAACCCACCAGCCCCAGCAACTCTACACTATGATGTCAGCCTGGCTGTGGGGCCCAGCAGAATGGAGGTGTGCTTTATGAAGTTCAGCCATGCACCCTGGGCCATAAATACATGCCGAATACATAAATGTTCAGCTAACACTGCCCAGGCCCCTTCAAGGCACTATGTTAATAAGCAGACAGTAAGTCTTTTAAATATGGAAAAGCAGTTAATCTTTCCGCTGGTAAACGCGTTGTAGGGGGTGGTTTTCCTCTGCTTCAGGGCAGCTACATGCAGGATGCCATCTCCTAGGATTTAGGAACAAAATGGGGACATTTGCTATGGGGATTTATGGCAATTGTATTTAAAACTTTGTTTGGCCTTAAGTGTTTGTATCCAGTGAGCTTATGTGAGCCCCCCTCCCCCACAAAGCACTCCAGCCCTAATAGTTCAGTGCAGGACAGACAGTTTGCTGCCTACAGCAGTGGACCTTCCACTAGAGCCTGGCATGTTTGATCAAGTTTCAGCCCTAGTTATACTAGGAAGGGACTCAGCCTCACGCTTCTCTCTTTGTAAAGTAGGGAATGCTGACTTATTTTTACAGCTGCCATAGTGTTCACTCAAGCTCTGAGTTCTAGTTTTGTTGTTGTTGTTGTGTTGTTTTTAATGAAAATGTCCACATACCTTGCTCCTAGTATAGCACTTTGCCTCAAAAATGCTTAAGAACATATCCATACACGCTGCTTTTAAAGGCAGTTGGTGGTTTAGGTTAAGTCACTGTTGATAGTTATTATGCCTGGGTCATTATTCTCCATCCTCTGCTGAAAGACTGCCACAGTCTCTGGTCATTTATTATGTTCCATTCTATGTCTTAGTTATAGAATTGGAGCTTATAGACATGTGTCTTGATCAGTGCCTACTTTCTACACAGATGATAAGTATTTAAAGTTATCCAAGAAGTCACAGAATAGATGCACAAATTAATCAAGATAGCCGGAACTACAGTGCTTACTGGATTCGATGAAAGCACCCACATGCAGAAATGGAAGGCTAGGAAATGTCTTTACCTGTCCTCCTTAGGCTGCCAAGTTCACCTAACCTCTGCTGTTTTGCATCCCACCATTCCTTGCCTTTGCTCACCTCCTCTTTCCCTGGCTGATGGAATGACAAGGAGAATCAGAGAGTTAGGGGCTAGCTAGGAAAAGAGGCTCATCATCAGAGATGGATACAAGGGCGAGCTGGCCTGCCTATCATAACCTGCCAAGTGGCTGTGGTGCCTGTGAGTCAGGTGGAGAAGGAGCATGATCCATGGGCTGATTGAAGGACGACACAGATCAGCCCAGAGGCGGTGGTACCTGTGCCTTATAAGTATTACATTTCAATTGATCTTCATTCTTTTTGTCAGGGGGAGCACGCTTATAGTCATACATTCTTTATTTTGTTCAGCTCCATGAGCTACACTTGGTTTTGAATCATTGCTCAGTTGCTGACTTGTTATACCTACCTAGTCCATATGTTGCGTTGCATCTCATTTATGATTCTTGCTCTCTATAGTAGAATTAAGTATTGAGTGTTCCAATTTCCTGTTTAGTTTAACATTACCTTCCCACTGGTGATGTTTAAATGTATGTTCATGACAGTATAGAGTTTCCTCCTGCTCCTTCCTTGGTACTGTGTAGACCACAGAGGGAGCATACTGGAGTCGACCCAGATATTGGTGGTTATTCATGTAGGTTCCAGTTTTTTCCTTTCAAGAGACAATGCTACCAAAGGCTTCTCTAAACACCAGGTTTTTAGAGCTTTTCTCAGGAAGTACTTAACGGAGTGTCTAAATGGATTCCACTTGCAAATGTTTCATACTGGTTTTAAAATTTCACTTTCAAGACCGAGAGAGATGGTTCAATGGTTAAAAGCAGTGGCTGCTCTTCTAAAGAACCGAGGATCAATTCCTAGTATCACATGGCAGCTATTAACTGCCTATGATTCTACTTCTAAGGGATCTTACACCTTCTTCTGGTTCCATGGGCACCATGTACATACGCGGTATTCAGATATACACACAGGCAAAACACTCGGACTCATTAACATAAAATAAAAATCTGAAAGCTTCCTTTGCCAGCAGTGGTCTAGAATGCTATATTCATCTACAAACATTCTCTACTTTTATAATAATTTTTTCAGACTTTGTGTCACCCAGAGAAAGATGGGTTTCATTCTCCTCATGTCCTTTAAAGTCGAATTTCCCTGGCCTTTAGTCAGTTTACAACGCTCCCTACATATCTACTGTTCTCCCCTGTCTCGTAGACTTGCTCTTGGGTAGGGCAAATTCCTTCCCTGCTCTTTCTACAAAACCTGTTTTTCCTTCAATTTTCCAAATGACTTTTAATTTTAAAATCACCTCTGCATTGTCACCTCAGCCTCTGTATAAGATCCCTTTTGGTTTTTGGTTGAGATTACTTTGAATAGCAAAGTTAATTTAGGGGTATATATTCATACTCCTTTCCACAATAGTGTGCTTCCTTCCAGTTTTAGGTTGCCTGTTTATGTTCTGCAGGGTTCATCCTTTTCTACATGAAAGCATACATTTTCCTGAGTTTACTCCCAGGCCTTCACAGTGATTATCAGCACTATCAATGGGTCTTTCATTCTGAAATGCGTTCCATTGGTTATTGCCAATGTGAGGTTATAGTTTTATGTGCTGATGATATATCCAGTCAACTGGCTGGGTTCTTTTATTAGTTCCAGTGGCTGGTCAGTGGGTTTGTGTGGCTTTCCTAAGAACACAGCCGGATCTGTTCTGTGGATGCTGTGGCAGCTCTCACTCGAGGGTTGATTCCCAAAGAGCATTTCAGTTTTGTTCACTGCAACTGATCTGTTCCTGTGTTTTACAGCTTGGCTGCACAGAGATGAGTTGTGCTTGACTCCCCAAGGTGTGTTTTCTCTATGTTCCACATTGTTTGCAGGGAGTTCAGCATGGCCATTGAAGATGTTTAACTGGCTCTGTCATCCTTCAGACTTCTGTGTTATCCTGTGACTTCTTCTGTGATCAGGCGTGTCAAAAGTTGATCTGTGTTAAGATTGCGTTAATACGTAGTCCGATATCATGGCTTGTCCTCAGCACTCTGCTTGCTCTTTAGGCTTCTGCTTTCATTATTATAAGTTCGATCATGGAGTCAACAAATACTGACCTGGAATCTCTATCCCATACCCAGTGCTAGAATCTGGAGGTAAGGGAAGATACAGACACTCAGATATAACCTGGTTTCCATGAAATTTGTACTTTACTACAGAGGAGGAGGAAGCTGGGAAGATGAGAAGGCAAAGGAAAGGGCTGAAGTCACTGGTCCTTGGAGCCACTATTCCATTTGGGGTAGGAAATAATAGATGTAACTTAGAATTTGTACAAGAAAAGGAAAGTGGAGGTTATGAGAGAGGAAGGAAAGGGAATTGACAGGTATGTAGACAATAAGCACCGGCAGCTGAAGGCACAGTTTAAGGAGAGTGGCCTCTGCAGGTAGGTTGTGATGGTGTGCCTGTGGCTGAAGCTGGGCAGGGTGATGGACACACGAGATGATGAACTGGAGGCGTATCTGCCTCCTGTGCTAATGAGGTACATCCTTACAGCAGCCATAGCAGTTAGCTTTGGAGCAGAACACAGAAACTCATCCCATGGGGAAGAGGAGAGCAGGACGGGGCCACAGATGTAAGGTCATGTGTAGATGGTATGTAAATGTTATTTACTATTAGTTATTAATATGATTCGGCCAGACCCCCAGTAATCAAGGCAGAGTCCTATAGATCCTTTTAAATTAGCTTTAGCTCAATTCCTAGGCTATTCCCCCAATGGAGTTTTCTATGTGCTAGCCTGTTAATTCCCCAGCTGCATTCCCTGAGTCCTTGTTGTTTTAAGTTTCGTCCTCAGAGTCCACTTCTCCTGACCATGTGCCTATGATCCCCCCAGCATCATGGCAGCCTCTTCCTCTGTTCTTATTTCTCTTTCCTCCTCCTACTTCTCTCTCATAGCCTCTACCTGTGACCCCAGGCCAGTAACTGAAACTACACCTCTTTTTATTCTCCCCAGCCATTAACTATAGCCACTTATATTTAACCAATAGCTTTAAATTTAGGAGCAAAGTTTACACAGCAAAGACTGGTATAGGTGGGAATTTGCTCATCTGGGGGTAACCAGATCTTGGGG
The DNA here is from genome assembly GCF_978045245.1 of Mus caroli. Taxonomy (NCBI): domain Eukaryota; kingdom Metazoa; phylum Chordata; class Mammalia; order Rodentia; family Muridae; genus Mus; species Mus caroli. The sequence goes on along the minus strand of NW_028227267.1, from coordinate 21,801,480 downwards.
TACAGAATTTAGCATTTGATTATGTAAGAAAACCAGGCCAACTCCCAACAGCCAAGCTTCCATTTTCATTTTTCCAGCTTCATACATCAATAATTTTATCTCCCCTTCCTTTTGTTTTGAACATACAATACAAATTTGTTCCCATCTCAAGCTCTGGAGCACAGATGGACTCTGTTGGCTTATGCCAGCGTTTGTTTTGCTTTGTCTTTCGATTCTTTTTGCCATTCACTCTTGGCTATACTCTGCAGTTGAAAAATAGATATGTCTTTGTCACCAGTGTTTGCGAATCTTGTATCTGATGCAGGATAGACCTAAAGAGTTTTTACTCCACAATTAACTCAAGGCCTCATCCCTCTTGCTGTTTCTGATCCCCCATTTTCTCACATCACACGTACAAGGACTTATTTTGTTAGTGGCTCATGATGCTTTCTAGTAGGAACAGTTTGATTTGTTCTATGTTAATGATAGTTTGCTCTGATTAATTACATGGTAGCATTACTAACTTGCCCCTCTCCTATTCTCAGAATTTATTTATTTTCCTGCTGGTTCTTTTCATAAGACTGATTTAGAAGTCAATGCTTTTTAATATGCGAATCTAACAACTTCACATTCAATGTGACTGTAGCAATTTTAGACTCTGAGTAACAGATATCTGTCTTTATTAACATGCTATCTACAGATGTCTCTGTCTTTATTAACATGCTATCTTGAACTGACCAAATTTGTATTTCATGTGTCTCTTTAGTCATTATTTCCACTTAAATATCTAGTGACCATTTTCTTCTGGACTTAGATATGCCTTTGACATCCACCTTATTCACGAAATCTTCCTTTATCCTGTCTACTCTGAAGCTGAGCCAACCTTCATCCAGTTGAAAATGGTTTGTTATCAGGCATCTTTCTCAGCCTTGTTTTCTATTGTTTGAGAATTTGATACATGTATATAATGTGCTCCTTTTAAAATCCTACTGGGTCACAAATACATAGGTGCTACCTATGTATTTATGAATACAGGACCATCTAATGGATAGCCTGTAAGGGGCCACACCCTTGAAGAAAACTGATGCCCCTAAAGACTATATAAATTGTCAACAGCTCCTCAGGTAGGGGTGGGACTTTATGAACCCCCCCCCCCATTCTATAATGTGAGCTGGCTTGAGCTTACATAGGACCTAGGCATAGAGTCACAGCTGCTTTGTAAGATAGCAACTTACCTTAAAGTCTTTGTTCACTTCACATTGTTTTAATCATTTGGACAGAGTTTTGTCTTGTATCTACAATCTTCAGTATTGCATATCTTCTCTTTAAATTTCTCCTTCTTTTTTCCCTTTGTGAACAAGTTGACTCCATGATTATAACCTTACGTGAGTGACTAATTCTAATTCAAAGAAAGGCTTGTCCTCAGTGTTCAAATTTTGTAACTCTTACTTGGTACGAATCATTTTATCTGTCTTATTATTTTGGTACTATACCAGGTTAAAGCTTGCTGAAATAAACACATACTTTTGGGTTTAAAAGATATTAGAGGATAGCTCTATATTGTTTTTAGTTCCTTCTCAACAAAATGACTCCTTTCACATATGCCAAATATTATTAGTGCTGGGGAAAGACAAAAGGTCAGATGTGGAGAAATCAGAATCTCATAGAAGTTTTAGACCCAAGTCTTAATTCTTAGCTTATAATCACAATAAAGAAATGGCATTCTAGTGTCAGTTTCAATATTGTCTGTCCACTTTCCATTGGCACAATATGGGTATGCATGCAGTATTCTTCTGTTGCTCTGTACTGTGGGTGTCTGGAAGACTCATGGGCTTTTAAGTCCTGCCCATTTTCTGTAATAGGCTATTATCCCTAATCTTTGCACTAAGAAGTGTTGACTCTTCAGTTTTATCTGTAGCCACATTGTCCATAACCCTGACGAGCTGAAGTTAAGGCTCCTTTTCCACCTTAGAGTTCAGAAACAGCTTGCCCAGACTTCTCTTTTCCATTTACCCAATATATAATTTTACATTAAAAGGGTTTATCTTTTTTACTTCATTTTGAAATATTTTTCTCTCTTCTAAATAAAATCTTTCTCAGATTATAGAAAACTAAGCCTTTCATAAGAGTCTTAATACAGTATCTCCCTTCCAGGGTTGTGTCTTCTGGTTTTAATATTTGTCCAGTTTTGGTAAGCCCATCATGAATATTGTTGTCATTAAAGACTAAATGCTGTGTACAATTTGGATAAAAAATAATGTATTCAAATACTGGGCATCACATACAAGAGTCTGTGGAGTAGAAGTGCCTCTGAAGTAAATGGAAGTCTGAATTCACTATGGCTCTTCTGGCCTCGTGGCAGTGGTGGTATGGTCTAGAGCTTGGAGTCCATTGGGTTATGCCTATAAACTAGAGTTCATTTGGTATAGTTTGGTCTTACGCTGTGGAACATCCAACCATACCCTCAAAGTAACTGATAAACAGAGCAGGCTACATATGTTAGGAAACATACATAGCTGCAGTAAACTGGCTAATAGCCAGGCATTTGCTATGTCCAGTAGTTGCAAATGTCTATAGTAGCCAGACAGCAGTCAGTTGGTTGCATCTAGTTAGTATTTTTCCTTTTCTTCAAATATGTTCTATTGTTTTGGGTGTGGGGGGCGGTGATTTGAAATAAAGATGTCCCCAGGAAAGAAGTGATTTCTGGTAGGCTTAAAATAGTGACTTGACAATCAAGAATCTAGAAGCTTTCTTTACATTATACCAACATGAAAGGATCATTTTCTGAGACATATAAGCATGCTGGAGTCTTGTAAAGAGTGTGAATAAGTTAGAAGGCCTCATGGGGTCATGATGCATGAATGGGTGTGGTGGCATCACCTCTGAGACTAAGTTCAGCACAGTGTATTACATAGGGAAGAATAGCAAGCAAACTCTTCATCTTCCACAACCTCTAAGTGGTCAGCTGTAGTTAGGGTGGTAAGAGATATACTTTCATAATGAGCATCAGTAGAGGCACTGGAGGCCCACAACATTTTGTTTCCTTGGTCAGCATAGTGAACAAAAATTTTTCGAAGTCCATGTGGACACATCATCAGAAGGAGATGAGGCATGTGTGTGGGGACAAGAGTATAGCCATTGAATACTGACAAAGAGTCTTTTCCAGGGAAGCTGATGGAGTTTAGCATGAGGTGCCTCTGTTGATAGAGAAGATCACCCACTTTACCTCCCCCCCACTTGTTAAATCTGTTGTTTCTCAGGAGCTCATCATGGAAAGAGCCCAAATTCCAGTGTTAAGGACATTTTGATCTGTTCCTCAGTCAGTGCATGTCTATGGGCCAGCCCCAGGGCTAGGCATTGCTCTTTTTTAGAACTTTTAGAGGCCACCCTAGGAAGTCCCATAAAGAGAAACTAACAAAAACAAAAAAGATCACAACCAGTTCATGTTTCCAAGAGTTTTGAATCAAGACATGCTTTTTTTTTTTTTTCTTCCTACAGTAATGCCAATCCTTACCAAGCAAACTTGTTGGTAAAAAGAGTTTGGTTTTGTCAGAAAATTCTGTTTCAGAGCAGAAGACTGGGTGGCCCTAGAAATGAGAATGCCCTTGTCTAAAGACCATTCAAAATTGACAAAGAAATGTTTTTTTCTTTTCTTCATTTAATATTAGAATATAATTAATAGCATATAATAACAAGAGCTGTCAGGTTTCCAAAATTCTCATATAAATTCAGAACACATTAATAATTTACTTAACTAAATATAAACATAGATGTAACACATGTCTTCTGAATGCCAGAGTTCCGTGGAGATCCAAAAGTTAGCTTCATACCAAAAAAAAAAAAAAAAAAAAAAGGATTAAGTCTGGAATTTTTTAAGCACGTAAATGTTTCAAATATTTAACTGATTAGAGTCATTATAAAATAAAACCAAGGTGATAAAATGCAAAATTCACTTGAAAAACAGGCTTACTACAGTATCATTGATAGGCTTTTAAAGTATGCCACCTGATGATGCTGACATAGTTATATATGGCAAGGAACTGTAGCTGCAATAAGCACAGTAAGCTTGCCCATCACTCTGAGAGTGTTCCATGTCCCTTTGAATTACTCCTTCATTCTCTTCCCAGTGTCCCCTCCCCCATGGAAACCACTGCTCTGTAATTTGTCTCTAGAGATTCATTTGCATTTTATAGAATTTGTCATTAAGAGCACAATGCAAGCCATGTATTAATATCCCTTTGTCTCGTTTCTATCACCCTGCACAATTACTTTGAGATTCATCAATGTCAGAGTTTGTAATGAGGAATGTCCCTTTGTGTAAATACTTCACAATTGATTTTTTACACTTCTCTCTAGTTTATTTTTAGTAAGATACATTATTTGTACATCTTTGTGGGGGTATATTATGGTAATTCAACACATGTATACAATATTTAATAATCAAATCAGGACACAAGCATTTCCATCTCTTCAGCCATTAATCATGGTGAGCGCTGGAAATGTAACACTCCTAACATTTTGAAGAATGTAGATTACTTCATCATATAGTGGCACACTGTGAACACCTCCTTCCATCCCTTTAGCCTTTTATACATTCCTGTTTTTAGTGACCACTATTCCATTCTTTCTTCTACAGGCCTGACTTAGTTTCCAAAAATAGAGAACATGTGGTATTGTATTTTGACTTAGTTCATGTATTATAACACCCTCTAGTTCTATCTGTGTTACTTCAAATGACACAGTTCCATTTTGCAGCTGCTTAACGTTCCATGCTAGTTTTCCTGTGTGTATGTGGTATGTGTTCTTATGTGTCTGTGCAGATGTTTACACCCATGTGTGCAATCTAGAGATAAAAGTTAGGTGTCTTCAACTATCAGTGCTTCAGAAGGGGTGGCTGCCCAAGGAGCCTCTGTGATAGTCCTGTGTTCCTCCCCATCAAGGATTGGGGAGCCACACTATCATGGTTTGTCTTTATGTGGGTGCTGGGATCAAGTCATTGTGCTTGCTTAGCAAGTTGTTTACCCAGCAAACCATCTTGCTAGTCATTGATATTCTATTTTCAATGTATACTGTTTTCTTTACCCATGTATCTAAAGGACTTCTACTTTGATTCTATGTCTTAACAACTGAATTAAACTGCAAAAGTATTTTAGTATAATGATTCCATTGTTTGAATATATATGCAGATTTAGAATGTTGAATATATGATGGTTTTATATTTAGGGTTTTGTTGTTGTTTTGTTTTGTTTTTTGAGAAAGCTCTATATTGCTTTCTAGGGTGGCCATAATAATTCTCTCCAACAGTACATGAGTGTTCCCTTTTCTCAGCATTCATTGGACTGTCTTGTTGTTTGTTGTTGTTAGAATACCTGTTCTAAATGGGGCATAATGAATCCTCACAATGGTTTTCGTTTGCTTTTATCTTTCCTTCCTGGAGATAGGCCAGCACTCCATGCATGTCTGTTTAGCCATCTCCTACTGAGGTACATCTCAGTGTACTGTGGTTTGGGTTTACATTTTTACAAATGAATGAGACTGGGCGTATTTCCATGCCCTTATTAGCTCCTTGTAAGATTTCTTTCGAGGAATGAATATCTATTTAGTTCTTTTGCTTATTGTTGGATCTTATTTTATTATCCTAATCATGTGTATATGTGTCATGGGAACTTTATCCACATGAGTGTAGGTGCCCTTGGAATCCAGAAGAAGCTGTTAGATCCCCTGGCACTGGAGCTACTGATGGTTGTGAACTTGAGTCCTCTGCAAGAGCAGTAAATGCTTTGATGAATCATCTTACTAGACTCTGTTTACTATCATCTTAAAATCAGATATTATGATGATTCTAGCTTTGTATGTATGAGAGATTATTAATTTGCTTTTTTCTTCATGTATTTTATTTTTAAAAAAATATTTTTACATTTTGAGAATTTCATCCAATGTGCTCTGATTGTATATAGTCTTCATTTCTTTTCTCCAACTTGCCCCGGATGCTACCACAACACCCCCTTTCAACTTCAACTTCATATCTTCTTCTCCTCTTCCTTTTCCTTCTTTTGAAATTCTACTATATCCCATTAGTGCTTCTCATGCACACATAGCTACAGAGATGCAGGATTGTCCTCTGGAGCATGAAAAACCTACCAGTTGCACTACCATAAAGGAAACTGACTGACTCTCCATCTCCCCGTCACAGTAGTCTTCATCCAGGAGTGGGACCCCATGAGCCCCTGCCTCCTCCATGCTGAAATTTTGAGTGGATTGATCTTGCACTAAACTCATGAGCACAACAACCATGTAATCCTGTCCTAAAGGCAGCATGTCACAGCATTCTTCTATGTCTTCTGTCATTTACTCTCTTTTTACTCCCTTTTCTCTAATGTTCCTGTGTTCCTGATGCCTTGGGCATTAATACTGATGTCTTCCTTAGAGCTATGTACTCAGCCACTAACTTTCAGAATTTTGACAAGTAGGAAGTCTCTCACGCTCACTGCAAAAAAACAAACAAACAAACAAACAAAAAAAACCAAAAAGTATCTTTGCTACCAACCTTGAGAGCAGTTACTACTGTGGATAGATAGATAGATGCATACATACATACATACAGGAGTTTGCAACCAAAATCTTAGTAACTTGAACTATTTCTTCTTTTGCCTGATTTTGAGTCTTTATTGTGATTAATATATTTATTGATTTTTATGTATGTTACGATGATATGATATTTTGCTGATGCTTTACACCACATTTATTAATCTGAATATATTCAATCATCTATAAATCTCTAAAATGATTTTCTGAGCCATGATATTTGACATTTTGATGAGCTAGGGAATTTGGTTTGCTGGTTTTTTATTGAGAAACTTAGCATTTGTTTTCATCACTGATAGCAGTTTATGTTTTGTATATTTTTTTCTTGTTTGAGTATAATAGTGATATAATAAAGATTATGACAAAATTTCTTCTATCCCAACTTTTGGAATAGATTAAGAAGAACTGAGATTAGCCTTCCTTAGGTATTTCTACTTGGGATCATCAGTATATATAAAATAATATTTAATAAACTTACTTCTGTCTTTCTTCAAAGGAATGTGACTCAAACTATCATATTTATTTATTAGGTTCTACATAATTACTGGAAGATTACCCCTAATATACATCTCTAAGGCTAGTATGGCTACTACCACTTTGCTACTATCCTTTGCTGGATAATTTTTGTCCTCCTTTGGATGTGTCATAGTAGTATATTTGTATTGGTCTCTGTTGTTCTCTGCATTGAAAACAGTTTTTATAACTGTTTTTCTTACCAGTTTTCTTCAGCAGCTTTTATGAGTTACAGTGGCTTTGGATTTGGTTATAGGAGAGATGAACGGTAATAGCGTGGGACTCCTTCAGCTTCAGGTGATCTCAGCGTTGTCTGTCTCCATGGTCTAGCCTTGCCTGCAGCAGTTTTGGAAGATAGTTGCCTGACTTCGTGCTGGAGGAGGGCTTGGGGCAATAACTGCCACATCTCTGCTGAGTGGGATCTGGGGAGCTCTGTTCTTTGGTCTCTCAGAGAAAGAGATGCCAGGTATTGTAGTGCCACTGGTCATAGACTGAGACCTTCTCCAAGACTCTGAAGAAAAATATAAGAGATGATTGGGTCTGTGCTACCTACAACCAGAATGAGATGGAATGAGCTCAGGCCTCACTGGCATCTATCTGTAGCACTGGTCATTGTGGACCGTGGTTGTGTATTATGAGAAGGACCCTACCGAGGTTCCATTAGGAGATAGCTAATACTGGGGACTATAACACGCTTACCTGCTTTAATAAAGGTAAGGAAACCAGTTAGTACCCTGTGTAGGAAAGCACAAGTGGTGGCTTCCCTAGTTTCTGTAGGGAACATAGCAGGAAGATTTTGAGTTCATATCTATGGTACCCATCATTCTAAAGCTCAGTATGCTGAATGGCAGGCAGTCTTCCATCTATTGAGGCACACAGCGACTCAAGGCTTCTGAGAAGATCATGGGCTCAGCTACTAGCTAAGCTAAGATGGTACCTGTGGCTATTGGGCAGATCCTTATTCGCAACAAAGCAGTTTCTTCTCCAGTAGCCTCACCGATTTCATGCTTGCACGTGCCATGGAATTCTCCTGCAGCTAGGACTCTGACATACTGCTGTATTTGGTACTTGCCTTTTGCCACCATAGCTGAAGTGTGAGTGTTCTTTGCTTTGTTAGTCCACCTCTCCTAGATTTTGGATATCAGCTCTTCTTTGCTAATATTTAAACATTCTTTCTCTTCTTACACGATGGTAGACTACCCCTCAAGACATCTCTATGTAGCCATTTTGTTCTGTAAAAAAAAAGAAATGTAACACCATCTCCTATAAGGAGCAGAGCAGTGCTCTAGGGAAACTGTCCTCTAACACTGATAAATCATCAGATGTACATCACTGTACCTCGGACGTCACTTCAGTCCCTAGAAAAATCCTATGATACCCTAAGGCCCATGGCTTTGCCAAAACCCTTTTACTCTCTCAGACATGTCACAGACCACCACACCCTTGTCTGGGTACTATGCCCCTGTCTCTAGCTTTGGAAATAGACAGTTTTAGACTAAAACTTTCCTTTTGTATTTTGATAATGTTCTGCTGGTCTTATACAAAACATGTCTCATTTTCTTCTCAAAGTCATTTATTTTCCTTCCTACTTTTAGTTAGTGGTCCTTAATCATACTTGAGTTCTTATAATGCAATTTTCAAGTATGCAAGTATAGCAAAATATAGTTGTAGGAATTTTATATAGTATAAAACTAAAATGCTATAGTCCATGAATAGACTATGAAGTCTATTTAGGTTATGTTTTCTTAGACATTCACTCTGATAAAAACTACTCAATCTACTATAACAAACAAGATTATATATTTTATTTAAAAGATTTTGAAGATGTTTGGGTTTATTCTACATGTCTGTGGAAGCTGACAGAGCTCAACACCTCCTATGTGTGTCCTCCTGAGTAATCCAATGTAAGTAGTTCTTCTGACCCAGGAATAAAGTGATAAGGAAAACTTGACACCACTGTGTATCCCAAGGTCCCTTGCATAGCCACAAAATCCAGTCACTTTCTTAAATGTATCTTTTCAGGCCAGACAGAACAAGTACTGCTCATCCTGGCATCTTTAGAAGTTGGTACACATTATAATTCTAAACCAAAAGGAGGAAATCTTAACGATTAAGAAAAGACAGATGAAACTACAAATATAAATAATAGAGGAGCCATGTGGAAAAACAAAAGCCAACCGATAAGAAACAGAAGTTCCAACAAATGTTTTATCAGTAGACACCCTAACACAATAAACTAAGAATACGACTTATCAGTCATAACAAAGATGCTGGCCTCAGAAAAGACTCTCCAATATCCGTTTAAGGAGTCATCTCGGGCTGAGATATGGGACACAGACAGTCCAGGCTAGTGCATGACTACAATTCAAGTGACTGGCAAAAGTAGATATTCTCTGGGGGTCCATTTCAGGCACCAAAATTGTTGACATAATATAATGTGCCTGCTTTAATAAAAATGAGGAGGTAATTTATTCTAAGCCAAATATTAATGACCATGGCCTGAAAGTCACCCTGAATGACATATTCCAGCATGGAGGAAGTTACATCAACTTTTGAGGTCACCTAACTAAACAAAATAATAAGGAAATACATTTTTCAAATACCTTAGTGGAGACATTTAACAAAGCAAGGTTTCTGATGTGATCTTAGCATTCTTAGCTTTGGTGTTAGTAGGAGTTGGGCCTCTTCTGAGCTTATTCCCAGAGAATATCTCTAATAATTAAAAGAATGTTAAGGAGAATGTCTATTAAAGGACTAAGATAGACTATGATAATTTTAGCTCCCCCCCCACCTCATCCCAAATCTTGGTACACTCCAAATGCTCTAGACAACCAAGACCAAGCAGTTACCAAGATCTTTCACATCTATAAAGCTTCTTCAGATCATGGCAGGGCAAAGATGGTGATGCCAGCAAGCTAACCATAGTTGGCCTGGTTGTACTGACAGATACCAATGTTTGGAGGTGTTATACAATCTTAGTTCTGAAGTTAACATGCATTCTAGAACCTCTTCAATGTCTAGCATCAGTTTCACTGGAAACATTCTCCTCTTTTCTGGGTAGCTAAAGAACAAAGTGGCGAGGAATGGATTTAGGGGATGCACTGTCTCAATTCTCATCAGCACACAGCAGTCTTTGGGGAAAGGAAGGGAATAACTCCTCCCAGAAGAAAACCAAGAGCCCAGTGAGATGCTTCTGGCTCTGGACATTCTATTACCAAACTAAAAGGCTTTTGTAGAGAAGCAGGAAATGGCCTGCTTGAGTTTCATTGTGAGAGTCCTGCGATCTAGGGAATAAAATTAGATATGAAAAAGGTAAATTTTGAAAACTGAGGCAAAATCCCAGTCTCATCAAAATGAGTCGTACTAACATCAAGTGAATACAGCTGTTTTCTTATTCCAGCTTAGTACTTTCCATTAAAGCACCTCACTGAAAAGGGAAACTTCCTGGGAAGGTTATCTCTGAACCTGGTTCCATAAATCATTAGAATTCTTCCCACACAGGAGGGAAATGCTCTCATCCATCTTTTCATTTGAGAGATGGTATACTGGCTTGTTTTACTTGTCAAGTGAACACGATTTGAAATCATCTGGGAAGAGAATCTCAGTGCACAGTTGTTGAGATCAAATTGGCCTATGGGTATTCCTTCATCTTGAGTATGTTATTTGGGATGGAAAAATTCACTCACTGTGGGAAATATCATTCCCTAGGCAAAGGATCCTAAGCTATGTGAGGGTGGAGAAAATGAGCTGAGCTAGGATTGCCTGAATTGACTGTTTGGTGTTCCTAATTATGGATGCAATGTGACCAGCTGTCCCAAGCTTCTGAGCTGTGAGTTCTCTACAAGGATGAACTATAGCCTGGTATTAAAGACAAGGGTAAGTGGCCTCTCACCATCTCGTTACCTCTTGTTCCCACAGGTCCTTCGTCATCCAGCAAATCCCGAGTAGCAATCTGTTCATGGTGGTGGTGGACAGTAGCTGTCTCTGTGAGTCCGTGGCTCCTATAACCATGGCACCCATTGAAATCAGGTATATCCTTTTGTGTGTGGGTCCAGCCACTATGGCTGCCACTGGTAAAGGGGGAGTAACTGTAAGTCAACTGGAGGGAGACATGTCAGAGGGAAAGGTTCCATTCTTTACCTGCATCCAGAGGGAAGTGGTTAAGGTACTTTAGTGCCAAGTTTTGACCCCTGAAATTCAGAATGAGAGAAGTCATTGTCAGAAGCACGCCTTAACTACAGTCAACATAATGAATCCCTTAAGTGTGAACGGTTAAAGGCTCAGAAGATCAGACGACGTCCGGAATCCTGCCACGGCTTCCATCCTGAGGCAAGTCTGAGAACCATTGCCATTTTCTTTTCCCATCAGATTCACAATGAGAACCTCATAGTCACTGAGAACTGCAGCTAAAACCTTGACTCAAGAGAAAAGAATTCCTTTCAGGAAACTAAAAAAAGGGCTACACGGCAGCTAGTGGTTCTGGATACGCGCAGCCCATCTGTGCCTTATTTCATCTCTGCTTAGTAATTGTTTCCTTTGGTGTCCATATATATTTTTAAATCTTTTTCTGTCTTTCTTATTTTAGATGTGTTGCAATTTTACCATGCACAAGGAAGCTCTATCATAGTTTATTTCTCTTAACTGGAAGATAAAGTGAATTCCCACTGCTTATTTCAGATAGCCTTTTGTTTACAAGAAATTCACATTAAAAAAAAAGTGGCAATTTTAGTATCACATGGTCACCTCCAATGGAGCTGAATAATAAGCAAGACCAGGGCTGTCCAGCCTTTTGACACTTCAATATATTGTTGTCTATAAACCTGTTGGCCTGTACTCATTTGTGTCTTGGGAGGTATGTGGGCATCAGGTTAGATACACCTGCATCCAGACCCCTTCCTTGTCATACCTATGATGATAAGTGCAGAAGCCCACTTCTAATGAAGGTGAGTGTGCATACGTTCTGCAGTGACACCATTTTAAAACAAAGAAAACTAAGTTTATAAATGAACTCCACTTCTACCACTACACAAAAGAGAAAGCTTGCCTACTTCCATAACTATAGAGAGATTTAATGCCTACTGTTGAAAAAATGTCACCTCAGCCTTCTTCATGTCTGTGCATGTTCAAATAACACATAATTATAATGTGTTATAGGCTATCTGGTTTAGAAGATGTTAAAAGTCAGTAAACAATCTATATTAAGTACTGTCAGTATTTTATCTATAATAAATTACAGTTTGTTAAGAATTTTAAATTTCTATACTCAAAAGGGAAATTGATAGCAACATGTTGTATATATTGTATATATGGTGAAAAAACATTTTTACTATTTCAGTGAGCTGAGCCAAATGTTACTATGCAAATATAAACAATTTGAATTTAAATAAGGAATTGAGCTTGGTGTGGTAGCTACACCTATACTGCAGAACCTGGGAGGCAGAGGCAGGAAAAGAACAAGTTCAAGGCCAAACTTAGGAACAGAGTAAGACCCTGACTCAAAATGAATAGCTGTCAGGAACTGCATACTTGGACCACCAGGTAACTAAAATAAAAGCTACTAGAGTTAACAAGATATGTATTTTGGGGGGGGGGGTAATTGAATATAAGATAAACATATAAAATTGTTACTTTCTCTGTTTTTAGAATAATGAGATGGGGGTCAGTATAACCAGAAGGTAATTTTATAAGGAAACAGTCAAGAAAATCACATATAGATTAGCCTTACATGCCAAAATAGCAGCCGCATGAATAGTCTAAAAATTAGATGTCTAAGGCTAGAAATTATGGAAGAAAACAGCCCCATTTAACTGTTTTAAATGGTTTGACCTACCTAGGAAAAATATAATAAAGCCAGTAGCAACTTGAAAGAAGTACAAATGATACTTATTAGTAATAGCCCGAGGATGTTAAAGTAACAATAGGTAGAGACACCTTACTCTAATTCATAGACAAAACCAGTCTCAAGCTTTTTATTCTTCCTTTGGGTCCTTTTCCCATCACCTGAGACATAGGCAAATCTCATGAAATGGTAGAGACATACATCTAGAAGCTCTTGGCAAAATATAAAGAATGGTTGAGAAAACAAATACCCATTAAAAAGAAAACAGCCAAAGAGAATAGGAAAATAGTGGAGGTAGCAACATGTCTAGATGCATTTAAGAGAAAGTAACACATAAACCGATTATTGTCTCTCTCCCCCAAATAAAAAGAAAGTGTCTGGAGAAACTTCTGTACTGACTGTGCTGCTCGGATCTTTCCATCACTTAATTCCTCTCCAGCTAGGAACTATTGTGCTTTTATAGGATCACAGCAAACTCCTACACCAACAGCCCTTTGCCTCTTGAATGTTCTACATCAGTACTTCCAGGGCTAAGGGTCACGTCCCCTTTGGCAAACCTCTATCTCCAAAAATATTTCCATTACAATTCATAACAGTAGCAATATTACTGTTATGAAGTAGCAATGACAATAATTTTATGGTTGAGGGTCACTGCAACAAGACAAACTTGATTAAAAGGTTCCAGCATAGGAGGGTTGAGAACCACGAGGGCCTGGGGGGGATGTGGCTCCGTGATTAAGAGCATATACTGCTCTTGCAAAGACCCACAGTGTGGTTCCCAGCACCCGGGCACCACCTTCTGGTGGGTTACAATTGCTATGTCCCCAATTGATCAGATGCTCTCTTCTGGACTCACAGCCCTGACACACATTTAAAGAATTAAAAATAATTCAAAGGGTGATTTAAATATTTTGCGCATTAACAACTGTAGTTAGATATTTGGATCTCTAGCATGGTGGGACTTAGACAAACCCGTGTCCTTCCATCGCTGAGTCAGAAGAAGATGAGTCATCTCATCAGTATAAAAACTGCAAAGCTTCTGATCCTCTCGGAAGCCATTTCTGTTCTAACCAGCCCCTGCTCTTCCCACAGGAGAATGCAAGAGAGTGTGGGGGTGCATCGAGTCTTCAGGCCCAGGCGGCCTTGCTGCTGCTGCCCCTGGTTTCGAGTCTCTTCTCAAGGTGACACTAACTAATGGGATGTTCTTTTGGCATGCTATAAATCATGGATAAACTGTGAACCCAACTATGGTGCGACATAGGAGACATAAGCATAGCCCAGCCATCAGCATCTCATGATTTTAAACTGTGCGTGATAGAAACTCTAACAGGTACATTGACAAAAAGTTATCTTTTTACTTTGCCAGTCATGCAAATGTGAATTTGCCACATGATCACCCTTCATCAGAAATGGGGCTGTACTGGGTAGGCAGTGTCCTTCTGCTTGAAAACCATGGAAACCAATTTAAAACTGTGTACTTTTTAAATAAAGTATATTAAAATCATAATCACCTTGTTTGGCATTTCTCATTTTGTAGGCTGAGAGCATGGTCTAAAAAAAAAAAGAAAGAAAGAAAAAACAAACAAACATGGTTGGAGAAAGTTACCTATTCCAGAGCCCAGGATGGCGCTGGCAGAGAATGTGCCCCCAAAGCAGAATCTAGACAAATAGTTAACAATTCTTTAGATGTTCCACTCAAATCCTAAAAATATTTACAGAGTTAACTCAGGCTATTCTCTACATTGGGAAGATTTCATTACATACAACCCAGGGTTTGTTGAATTAGACTTCAATAGGAATCATACTTTGGAGGAGAACACAAGCTCTCTTAATAGTCAAGTCCTGAACTATTTAAGGGGAGAAATAAAGAAGTCATAAATCCCAGGAAATTCTTCTGAAAAGGCTTGGAGGAAATGAAGAATGACCATGAAAGACTCCAAAGCTTATTTCTTCAGCAGTTGGCTTCTGTCTTTGCCCATAAATAAGAGGTGAAACCAGATCTGAGATATTACAGGACATGAAACTACCCAGACTCGTAACCATTCCTGAAATATGCTGGCTCCCGAACCGAAGAAAACACATTCTCTGGATCATAGTAACCAAATAAGGTGGAACAATCTCCTCACCTAGGTAAAGAAAAAATCCCTGCTCTGCTCTACAGCGTGGTTATCTCTGAGCCATCTGGAGGCCACTTAAACTTTCAGAACAGCAGCAACAACAGAGCCAATGTTACCAGCCTTACCTCTTTCTAAAATAGTCCCATGGCTGCTGGAAATAATGACAACACGTTGCTATGCTCCTTAAAGTGACTGACTTTGCCCCTGGCTCTGGTCTCAATATAACAATACTTTCACCTGTTAAAAGGGTAGCCACCCTGGGGCCATGAAAGGTGGCTATCCACATAGTTCACTTCTGTGCACTAAGAAATGAATAAATGCTCTTGTCACTCATACAAAATAAAAACACATTCTATTTGATACTAGGCAATGATAATGTAACTTTAACAAAAGCAGTACCTTATGACCCATAATGCTCCACTGTAATTCCAAAGAACTGGCAAAAAGAAGCCAACTATATCACAGCATACACAATTTGGTACTGATAATACAGAATATGTGTTTATAATTACACTCCTGATACAGCTAAATAGCAGAGTGGAATTGCTCTTTGCTGTGATCTAAAGATAGCAAAGGTGAGTCACAGTATGCCTTCTGGCATTGTGGGTTATCATGCTCTGGTGAATGGCCCAGGAGTCCCCTCCCACTGTCTGCTCCAAGGGCGCTGCCAAGCAAGCGGCCATTACTTTTATCAGCTTTGCCAGTAAGTAACTTTCTCCAGCCTACCATATCCCAAAGACAACTCTCAATCCATTTTTACCTAACATGTTCTTACCAATGACTAGACCATGCCTACTAAGGCATAATTCTGTGGGTTTCAGAACCTCTGCCCTCCATACACCAGATCCGGCTGTGCCTTAACTCAAGCCCTGGCTGAGCCTGTGATCGTTATTAAGTCCCCCAGAATAGCCTGGCTCAGGCTGCATCCTTGTGTACTTACAGTGTAAGCCAGTCCACACCCCATTCTCTATACAGTCAACAAAAGCAATGTTTCTAAACAGATGCTCAGTTACATATCCTTGTCCAATGTGACTACAGTGACACACAGAGATTCTCGTACTCCTCCATAGTAACTGAAGCACTCTGTCCAGAGTCTTGACTATTGAGGGACAGAGCCCAGACATTTGCAATATTTAAAATGCTAGGGAATGCTACTTGAAGCCATATTGGAGAACTGCTAATCCATGGCCCTGTAAGATCTCAGCTCTGTGCTCTGCCCAGCATCCTAAAGCCGCCTTGTACCACTCTGCTCCATCCCTGGCTGATCCTGCTGCTCAGCAATCCTCTGGGCCTCGATGATGCTGGGTCTGATCCTTGCTCAGGCCCTTTACACCTTCTCTTCCTTCTGTGACCCTGATGGTCACAATAGCTGTCCCATCCTATCTATTTGAGCTCCACTTAAACACCCCCTCATCAGAGACACCCTAGAAGACATGCAGCCTATAATCTGGCTTTATATTTCCTTTACATTAGTCTCGGGAAGAGTTTTCAGCTCTCCTGCTGCTTTGAAGATTTTTGCCAATATCATGACCTTACCTCCTGCTCATAGAACACTACATATAATAAAAATGAAACTGCTCCCAACTGTGGCAGACCTAGTCTGTGATGCATCCTGAGGCCTGACTCTGCCATACTGATGCTATTGAAACTATCTTTCTTAACTCCTGTGGTCCGCAAGTTAAACCAAAGCGGATTTAGCTATTGTCTCCATTTTACAGACAGGGCAATGGAGGCTCTAGAGAATAAAATGTTCTGAGTTTACACGGCTGGAATTTGAAGCCAGGTAACTGGCCAGCATTATAATAGCACACTGTAGGTCAATATTATGGAGCATTATATGCAATGCAAGGCAGTAGAACACAAACTAAGTGTGCTGAAGTTTTTAAATGCACTTAGGAAAATGTAATATGATAGTAAAGGAATTTAGTTATCTATGACTTACAAAGCCCTACCCAGTCCTACTTCATGCCCTACCCCTCCTCCGACCTCATCCCATTTTCCTTTCCTTGCACGTGGGCAGAGCAGAATGCCCTCTCTTCTCCTCAGATATGCAGGGCAGTCTTCAGTCAGGACATTTGCAGTTGTCATTCTTTGTCCAAGGCACCATTTCACCCCGAGATACCTCTATGCTTCATTCCTTTCTGTCTTACTATCATAGGTGGCCTTCCCTGCCCTCCTTTAATAAAAGCAATTTTACCTTCCCCACTTGATTTTTTTTTCCCCATGATAGTTACTAGGGCATCCCTCTCCCAAGGAGAATGCAGGTATAGTAAAGAAATCAGGAATCCAGTCTGTATTTCACTGCTGCATTCTGAGTTCAGAGAAGAATGTTGAAATCGGAGCTGACTCTCAATCAAACTTTAAGGAAGTTAGCAAGCAGGGAGGTGGAAAGGGTGTGTCCCTATGGTATGAACTGTGGAACAGTATTGCCACAGTTGCAGAGAGTAGGGGACTGAGTGTAGGTGCCAACTATGAGAAGTTGGATGCTGCAGACAACAGGTGTAAGGCTGGGAGATACGATAATAACTACCAGGCTGAGTCATACAGGCAGTAATGGACAAAGTCAGAAATCTGAAGCCAGAAGAATAGATCCAAGAGCTTGCGTTGCATCTACATTACTACCAGGTAAGCTCTTGCCATGTTACTCTTTAACAAGCCAAATGTTGCCAAAACTCAGGCCAGCACACTTAGACTCTACTGTGCTGTCTAGCCTACTCGTTTCAGAACCAAGCATCCATATACTGTTTTCACAGAGACTTCTGTGTTGCCACTCCACAATGCATCAACACCACCCACAGGAGCCTCAGAAACAGTAGGATTACTGTATTTTGCATAAATTTTCTCATACTCACTTTGCCAGATACTCAGATGCCCTACATCTGAGAGAACAATGTGTCCACCATGCTGAGGTCACCTGCGATCTAATCAGTGACAGCAGAAGTGGGAATCCAGACCCCACCAGTCTATACTGAAGATATCCTCAGCATGACTGGTCTTATTTCCCCAAAGCAGAACCAGACACAGTTAATTCATTGTTACATCGCTAAACCTTGAAAATCATTATAATCAGTAAATCAATTCTTTCCCGTCTTTGATACTGGGAGAACTTCCTCTGTTCTATTCTCCGGTGTGAGATCTTTTCCACCCAGTATTAAACATTCAATGATATACTAATTGCACCATAGTACTCAATAGAGTAGTAAAGCAACATGCTAATTGACCACACGAATTCTAAATCTCAATATTTACAATTTACAGATTTATATACCATGATTCTGTAGAATGATGCCAACATTCAATACCATTAATCTATTAGTCTTTGTTGTAATTGATAAGAGTGCATAAAGTGGGTGTGTTACAAGCATACATTGTGCACAGGGTCCAGTAGAGTATGTCTGGTGTGCTATGCTAACATCTAACATTGTTTCTGTTCTAACAGGAATACTATAATGCCCCACTGTAATATACTTCCCACAGTGCCAAGGTAAATAGCTAAGTGTAATATATTTTATTTTTATAATTTTAGAAACAGCAATGATAAGATAAATTGCTCCTTCTAAAATGGTTAGATGCAGTTATATTAGACGGAGAAATGCTACAATTATATCAACTAGTAAATAAAACATAACTTTTCCCCTCAACTTATCAAAGTCACACTAAATCATTCATCCATGCTTCTAGAATGATGCTCATCCTTATTAGCATTATATTTAGCTTAGCATTGCTGTGCTACATTATGTCACCCTTAACATGCAATTGAGAATCGAAGGAATGCATTCTATATTCAAGGTTAGATTTCTTGTTTTGAGTGTGAGTATGTATGTGTACGTGCATGTGTGTGCATATATATATACACACACACACATATATATATATATATATAAAATCTTTTCTGTCTCTGCTATAGTAAGGTTGGAAAACAAGTAGTTTTTAGGAAGGATTCTTAATTCTTTGGGGATCAAATTCCCCTTAGAAAAATCTTGTGACAGCAATAGCTTACCAAAAACAGAGATACCACAATTTCAGAGTTTGTAAGAACATTGGAGCAACCTTCTACAAATACACATTTCAAAGCCCCAGCTTTGAATGGAAGCTGCCCCAGGGTTTAGTCACAGGGTCTAGAGTATAAGTGTTTGGTGGGAAGGAGGAGGAAGGGCATGGCAGATGTGAGGTAAGCAGAGGGAGACGAGGAAGACAAACAATTACAAAGTTGAGGTAATTCATTACACTAGGTAATTCATTACAATATATTACAATATTTGCTATCTTTTACTTCTGATGAACTGTTGAGTCCTTTAAAATGTGTGTTTTCATTTCTTCATCATTTATCTGAGTTTGACATACAATTTCAGCCATGCCATATTTTCTAGATTCCTTCAGTGATGGATGAATGGGTCAGATGAATGTGTATATCTGAGCGGGTTGGATAAAATAGCATTCTCAGAAATCAAGGGACTGCTTCCCACACAGATAGGTATTTTCTCAAGACCACACAAAAGGCCCTCACAGGTG
Source organism: Mus caroli (assembly GCF_978045245.1). NCBI lineage: Eukaryota > Metazoa > Chordata > Mammalia > Rodentia > Muridae > Mus > Mus caroli. The sequence continues at coordinate 21,781,935 of NW_028227267.1, read as the reverse complement.
CTGACTAGTCTGTGGTCAGAAATTCTCAGACCCTGTTCAACAAGATGAGTTTCCTTGGTCATTACGCCCCAGTGTAATCATGTGTGAACATCTGAATCAATGTGTGAATGTGCTTGTATCAGAGTTGACATCAAAGTGCTCATAATTTAGTGACCGTTGCTGGAACCGATGACAATGATGATACAGAGGCATGTCAGTCACTATCTGTGATAAATGCCTGAGAAAAATAACTTAAAAGAGGGGAGGCGTATCTCAGCTCATGGTTTCAGAAATGTCAACCCTCTTAGTCCTGTTGCTCTGGGCTTGAGGTATTGTAGAACACCACGGTGAAGGGACAGATGAAGGTAGACTGGTCATCTCAAGGCACCAGAAAGCAGAATTAGAATTGACCTCCTAATACTACCAACAAGGCCACTGAATTACAAGTCCATTGGTGAATGATCCACAGATGAAGCCAGAACCCTCATGCTCCAATTACCTCTTAGCCATTGAATCTGCCAGCTGGAGGTCAAGCCTCCAGCATAAGAGGCCCAGGGCGCACTTCACATACATACTACAACAGGGACACCGTGACTGGGCAGATAGGCGTGAGGAATTCAGTACTCCACACTCATTCTGATTTCTAAAAGGATGAGACTCATGTGGGATAAGCAAACGATCTGAGGTCTCAGGCTGATCCTACACAGCTTGAATCAAGGACCTCCATCTGAACAGGTCTATCTCAGGAAATTGTCCCCCTGTATCCTTTTCTCCTGCTGAGCTAGGATCATTCCCATGTCCAATAAGAAGTGTATCAATCATCCTACTCATCCTGTACATAATCAACAACCAAAAGAGTACTGTATCCTTCAAATGCCAAATGGAGTTCCAGATCTCCTGGAGCTGTCCAACTACTAGTTTCTTGCTCAGCAGATACATACTTTCCAGGAGCCCCTTCCTCACTTGGGAAGCTCCTCACTGGGCACTTGAGTAGGACACAAAATTATTTAGGATAGGGCTAGCTGGAGGGAGTCCTGCTAATACTCAAGAAATTTCCAATGAGAAAATGCTTCCAGGGCAGAAAGTCAGGGGCACGCACTAACTAATGTACTAACTCCTTTCTGTTTTCCATATAACCAAGAAAACTACTTATTCATCTGCTCCAGACATAAAGAACTTGGTTCTCATGGATGAGCTAATTCCTCTCTGTCTCTTTCTCTGTCTCTGTCTGCCTGCCTGTCTCCCCTTATTTGAATTTATTATCAACTACAAAGCTCTTTTACATTCACAGTTCCCTAATTCCACCTCTACGGACAGCAGGTGTATAACCTGGAGCTGGTGGTATTCCACAAGTAAAAGAAAATTAGACCTACTGCACATGTCTCAAGTCAGCAAATGCCATGTGCCTGAGGCACAGTCATGTAAGCTCATTAGCACAAAAGGTAGACATGACTCCCGTTGTCCCTCTTGCCACTGTGACTACAATGAATACATCTCTTCTTTTTCTGCTCTTCGTCAAATGATCCCAACAAACACTGTTCCTCTTACTAATGTCTCTGAACCCATACAAATGGATGCCCTAGGTACTCCCAATGTAGTCTTTACTAGCAAGATGGCATATGGTCATTTTCTTCTCAAATCTTACATCTTCTAAATAACTTGTTGGTCCTTTATGTCTAGCTATAGACTCTTTGGCAAGAGCAAGCCCATAGAGGTTTGCCTTCCAACTCAACTTCTAGTAGACTGTAATCTTACTAAAAGTAAAACACTAGGAGGTTCATCCCTTCCTACTGGCTCAGGGTAAACTGGCCCTGCCCATCTTTCCTGTCTATAGAAGAGAAGGAGCGTTCTGGATATAGCTACTTAGGTACGATGGTTTGGATTGCTAGTGAATTTCAGTGTTCACACCCATGCTAAGAAGTGATCTGGAAGAGGTAAGCTGGCATTAGTCTCCCCTATGGATGCTCAGCAAAGTGTCAGCTGGATAAGGAAACAATCAGGCAGCTGCCTGCTGGCATCCCATGGTAGGACACATCTACCATTAAAATCATACACATTCCCTTTAAATCTTCAGTCCTGTCTACCCAATAACGAGCCTGTAGTTCTGGTTAAATATGGTGTTCTTCATATTCCCAAGCAGCTAAGCAGGTTGGAGGAACACATCACCAGTTCAACAATCACACATTGAATCCAGGGCAGCATGATTTAAACAGGCATTGCTCTCACAACATGGCAACTTCACCACACTCCCCATCTCTAAACACCTTTACCACATGCAAAGAAACGTGTCAAACAGGGATGCTGCCATTGCATCCTACCAAATCTAATTCTCCCTGTCCCTACTTTGTCTGTCAACATGAAATATCACTGTCCTATCAGAGGCAACCCTACAGGTGCCTATTTTCAATCTTTTCATAGCTGCTTATGGTTAGGCTCCTGGGCATTCACCTGCCTCCCTTGGAACAGTAGTCCCCGCTTTCCTATAAGATCATTCTCAGTAGGGATAGTGCCTGCTACACAATATCCTTATTTTCAATCTTCAGGATGTATGAAAAAGCCAGGCCAGATAACACACATATATAATGCAGTTGCTGCATAACCTGTCTGGTCAAAACAGTGGACTCCAAGTCCAGGGAAAACTATCACTGAAAAGGAGGTGAGCCCATAGGGTGAGGCATCTGATGCTGACCCCTCTGACCCCCTCATGCACCTGTCATAGTACCCATGGTATAGACATACATATACACAAATACCATACACACAAACACACAAACAACAAACACAACATACACACACAACCCTATCACACTCATGCACCTACATGCTGCACACATATTCATACTATAATATGCACACACACACACACACACACCTATTAGAAACATACACCTACATGCTGCACACATGTCATACTATACACTACACATACACACAAACTGATTACACACATAGACCTACATGTTACATATATATTTATACTATACATTACATACCTACACACACAGGACCCTCGCCCTTGAAGCCCATCTTCTCCTATCATTCCCCACTTCTGTTCTTCTCAGTTACTTGTCAGCTCTCATGTCTCCCTGTCTCTCATGTCTGGTAACATTCTTTCCCCAGCATATGCCAGGGTGGGTTGACTCTGGGGATGACTCCAGCTCTGGGGATGACTCTGGGAGGCATTTGGAGCCTTGGGAGCCAAGCCTATCACCTGTGTTCTCCCCCTTTCTCACTAATCTTCTTGGCTAAGAGTTCTCAATCCCGTTCCTTCACTTGCCTGTCCTGGTTCTCCATCTCCCCTCTCTCCTCCCTACCAGCTTTCCCTTTTCCTCACCCACGGGCTGTTCTTCCTCCATGTGCCCACCACATATGTTCAGTATATCCCAGTGTCCACCACATATGTCCAGTATATCCCAGTGCCTACCACATATGTTCAGTATATCCCACTGCCCACCACATATGTCCAGTATATCCCAGTGCCCACCACTTTAGTCCATTATATCCCAATGCCCACTACATATGTCCAGTATATCCCAGTGCCTACCACATATGTCCAGTATATTCTAGTGCCCAACACATATACCCCACATATCAGTATTTGGTACTCAGACCCTTCCAGTCCCGTTTGTTTTCCCTTCCTAGGACTTCCCTTTCTAAGCCCCAGTCTCAATCACCTACATGCTGATGCTTACCCTTAGTGGACTCTATGAACTGTCCCCACACAGATCCAGATATTTTCTTACCTACCCTGTTGGATGTAGTCAGGCATCTCAATTGTAACATGACCCAGTCTTATCTGTGTATTTTCTTCTGTGATCTTGTTTCGTCATCTTTCCTTAGCTCAGTAAAGAACCTTGCCAGCCCCAGCAGTAGCCCTGAGCAGCCAAATGCAAATGCTTCTCCACTGCCTTATGCTTCTTCTCCTGCTCACCCTACAGCAAGCTCCCAGAACATTTGTCTGTTATCTCCTCAAAACACATTCAGAGTTTGGTTGGGTTTTTCTTGTTGTTGTTGTTGGTGGTGGTGTATTATTTCTATTGTTGTTGTTGTTGTTATTGTTTTGTGTTTCCTGCTATAGTAGAAAAGCATTTCATCCCCATGTAAGCCTTTGTACGAGCTGTGAAAACACTTCACCAAACAACCAAGAAAACCCACTCGGGGATTCTTTGCTGATTCTCACTGCCACCTGTGTCCCTGAATCCAACTTAGAACAAGATGGATCACCCTGTGTCACCTGCTGGAGATGCATCAAAGTGTGAAACCAGCTCACCCCAACATGTAAAATCCATACTACAGACCAATGAATAGATGCCTGGGAAGATAGAGAAACATATGCCGACGATACGTTAGTGAGTCTAAGTGGTGATTCATGGGGTTCCATGAAAATTATCTTACTTCTTTGTGTGTTTGAACATTTTCATAGTAAAATTCCAATACTAAAGACTTGAAAGTAAATATTGCTTTTCTCCTTAAGGAAACAAAAGCTAGAATCTTTTCCTGAACTCTCAAAATGCACAGCTCCCCCCCCCACCTTCCTACTCATCTCCTGCCTTTCTGCATCCCTCCTTTTCTCCTACACAAAGCCATTGCATCCTTCCACACACCAGCTTGCCCCTACCTGAAGGCCTTGGTGATGCTGGCTGTCCCTCTGCCTGGAATTATCTTTACCTGGCACTTGTTTGCTGTGTGGGTGTCAGTCTCTAAGTGATTGTGCAAGGTCAACCTTTTGGGACCACCACAGCTAAGTGACTTCCTATTGCCTGCTCCTGCCTCAGCCCCCCAGAGTCCCAACCATCGTTTTGTCTTCACCAAGGAGACCAGCTCTGTCAGGGTTGGAGTCTGGTTTGCCTTATTCATTCCCAGGTCGCAACTCGTGTTCCATGACTGTGACTGACTGTCACAAGCACCACCACTAGGAAATGAGTCACGAGAAGATTGTTACCCACAGACTCCATCTCCCTGCTTGTACAGCAAGGATGATACACATTGCATGGTTCCATTGTCTCAAAACTTCCAAATAGTTCATTTTCATAGTTTCCATTTATTGTGCTGATTTTACATTAGGCATCATGCCAACAAAGAGTTTGCCCTCAATGGGCCCCAATGAGCTTAGTCCTATTTACAGTTTACTGAGGGATGTGGAGTTCCAGTGTGGGACCTTGGAGCCCTCACTTGGGCCACACAGCAGCAGAGACTGGCTTGCTGCCTCTTCTACTCTGTATGACCCTCTGCCCTCCACTAGCTCAAAGAAGGACACAGGCTACACATGCACACTATCACCTCCAACCCCTGGCTGCACTACAGTACGTGAGCTTCCCTGATGGCTCTCAACTATTTTTTCCCTCCTGTATCCGGTTTTAGTGCATCTTTTCAATCCCCACAATTGTGACAAAGCACAGAACTGCCCTCAGCATCTCCCCTCTGTCAACAAAGTCATATTAGAAGCAGAACAGCTTTGATAATGTTCAGAATAAGGTGGGTGCACGTGGAAGGACAGATCTGTGTTCAGATAAAGTAAGTGCAAACTTCCCAGGCCTGGAAGGAACAGCAAGAGCCCAAACCACAGCCCTGCTGGCACAGGCCTGGAATCCCAACTACTCAAGAGACTGAGATTGCAGGTTCCAAGCCTACCTGGACTAGGGGGAGAGGTAAAGCCTAGCCTGTTAAGGTTGATGTTCTATCTCATTAGGAAAAAATGGAAAATGACAACAAAAATAGGGTCATGTCTAGGAATGCAGCTCAGTGGTAAAGTGTTTGGCTAGTACCCATAAGCCCTGCATTCAATCTCTAGTACTGGAGAGGGGAGGACTGATATGGAGCATCCTTGGTTATGTGTTTGTCATGTACTTAAATGTCACCAGAACTGCTCACTGCCACGATGGCTGCTGTATTGATGGTAGTGGTGGTGGTGGTGGTGATGGTGGTGTGTGTGTGTGTGTGTGTGTGTGATCCTTCAAATCCCACTGGCTCACTTATTTCCTCCTCTGGCTTCCCAAGAACTCTGGCCTTCTCTTCCTGCTGTCTTCACCTCCCTAGCCATATGGGACAACAGGTGGCATTGTGACCTGGCCATTCTGTAGAGTGGACCCTGATGGGAGAAAGAACCTCACATATGGACTGGACCTTCCAAAGCCCTTTTTGGCAATCACCCAGTTCCACCCTGCTTTATCGGCTCTGTCTCACACCCACCAATTCCCCCTCTTTGTCCTTCTCCATCTTTTGCAAACCTTCCCTGTTGGGGCACCCTATCCTCTGTGGCAGGTACAGAGTATAATCATTCTTTGTGATTTAGTGATAAAATGCCGGGGCCAGAAAGCAGGAGTGAGTGGGTTGGGGAGCAGGGCAGGGGGGAGGGTATAGGGAGCTTTGGGGATAGCATTTGAAATGTAAATGAAGAAAATATTTAATGATAAAAAAAAGAAAGAAAGAAATTGAGCCCTGACTCTTGATTTTAATTAGAGGTAGTTTAGGATCAATTCTTTAAACCTATATGAAATACTGGTTGTGTCAGGGGTATTTATTGACCCAAGTCAAAAATTTATGTCTAAAGGAACTTGACGTGAACGACCTCTTTTGGCTCATTGTTTCAAATGTTTGTCTGTGGCCCTGTGCCACTGATTCTGGGCTAGTAGTTAGCTCTAAATATTGTGAAGATGGGAGTATGTGGAGAAGGAGGATAGACAGGAAACAGAGAAGGCACTGGAGATCAAGCATTACTCTTAAAGAGGTGCTTCCAGGGGCCTACTTCCTCCAGCTGGGACCCATCTGCCAAAATTTCTACAACTTCACAAGAGATATTGCCTTCACCAAGGGGCCTAGTGCTCCACACATGAGTCTGTACATAGTCATACTATATTTGGAGTCAAAGTCTAACAGTGAGTGATCTCCTTACACGACAATCATAGGGAGTGAGATCAAAGGGGTCAAAGATCACCAGAATGCTAAGCACACAGGAAGCTCTCATGGATATCACCCACTATTCAGCGCTACAATGTAGAGTCTGCACAATAGGAATATTTGTTCTCAAACATCTTAGGTAATTCCATTGCTCTCATCCAAATATCCTGGGGATCTCTGTGCCCAGCAAGGGGTATACTGAGACACCAGCTGGCCTGTTGTTTGGTTCATCTTGCTTTCCTGGGCCCATTGTATGGCTAGCTTATAGCTTCCTATCCCTGCCACCCACACATTGGAGTGCCATGCCAGCTGAGAGATGCTCTGCAGAACCCTAAGCTACTTTTTTCAAAAGCTCAATAAACGTTTCCAACCACTCAATTGGCATTTGAAGTGAAGTCAGGCCCTGGCCCATGGATGCATATGAAACCCATTTTGGTGAAAGCATGTGGCAAGAGAGCTGACAAACACCTCAGAATATGCCTAATGAATTGCAGTTTGGAGCTGTTTTGGTTTCACAGGGAGTGAAATTATATTCAGATCCCATGATAGGGTGTCAGGGGTATATAGGTGTCACAATTTTTCAGAGGACTGGGCCTTTAGAAGAAAATTTCCACCAGTGGTCAAGACTACTCTTGTTTGTAAACTCTAAAGATGCTGGGGTTAGAAATCGTTTGAGATGAGTCTTTTCCAGTAACAAGTAACCCAACACTTGGGACTCTTATGCAATTGTGACTCAATCAGTCCTTCAGAATGCCCCAAACACGATGGGAATTAAAGCACAGATTTCTAAAATATTTGAAATTGCATCTTCAAAATGAATTGAACTCATTTGCTAGCTGGTCACTAGTTCCTTATTGGAGCTGATGATTTTGCTAGAAATATTCACTTGGGAAAAACAGAGGAGGAACTCTATAGCTTTAATTGTGTGTGTGTGTGTGTGTGTGTGTGTGTGTGTGTGTGTGTGTGTGTACCAGGCCACAGTCCATGTAAAGGACAATTTTCAGGAATTGGTTCTCTCCTTCTATCATGTGGGAATTGAATTTAGTTCATCTGACTTAGCATCAACAAACAACATTATCCACTATCTAGGTAGAACTACTGTTCTATCTAGAACTATTTTACACTTGTCAACATCCCAGACAAATGGAGTCCTGTGCTACACATAGCCTTATGCTTGGTAACTTTCACTTAGCACAGTGTCTCCAAGCTTCATCATGATGGAGCTTTTATTAACCCCCTTTTCCTTTTCATTGCTGAATAAATATAGTCCATCTCACTTCACCACCGACCTCAGCTCACAGACCTCTGAACCATTGTCACATTTTGGCTATTAAAATTAGGATGCTAGGAACACCCAGAGACATAGTTTACTTTTCAGGCAGGTATCTGGACCTAACATTGCCAAGTTATATAGTGACATATTATTTAACGTTTTCAGAAACTAGGACCAACATGTTTTCAAAGGTGGTGGCATTGTATCACATTTGTGCTAATGTCATCTGAGGATCTCGGGGTGTGTCTCAATGCTTTTGATTTGTCCTTTTTCCTCTAAGTATCCTGCTGAGGAAGGTAGTGGTTAAAGTCCTATTTCACTGTGCCTTTGTTTTGCAGGTCCCTGATAGCAAATGACAAGGACCACCTTTCACGTGTGCACTGATCATTTGTGTTCTCCCTTTCAAGAGATTTCTGTTCAGATTCTTTGTCCATTATTTCTGTCACTTACCACGGTCAGGTTATAGCAATGTTCATACATGGCTTGTGATATATAAATACACCTACCTCTCATTCTTTGGGAGATTTTAATTTTAATTTCCTGAGAGAGAGAACAGGAGAGAACATGAAGTTGGGTGAGTAGGAAGTATTTGGGAGGAGTGGCAGAGGAGAAAACAGGATCAAAATATAGTGTATGAAAAAATTAGTGAAATTTTTCTAAAAAGGAATAAAGACCAGAATGCAACTCAACCATGAAGATCCAAATTCTAATTTCCAACATCCACCTAAAATCTCAGGGTGTGCCATATACATTTCTACCTCCATGCTGTGGAGAGCAGACACAGCAGTATTGCTGGGGCTTGCTGGCCACTAACCAAGCTCTGCATTCAATGACAGACCCTGTCTCAAGGGAATGAGGCAAAGAGCAATTGAGCAGGATACCTGATACTCTCTTCTAACCTATGAGGCCTTGTTTATATATGCAGAGGTGTGAACACACAACTTACATGCATCTCATACACAGACATCTTACATGCACCCAACACACACACACCCCTCACATATATCACACATGCACCCAACACACACACACTTCACATATGCCATTCATGCACACAACTCACATGTATTACACACACATATAACTCACATACACCATATACACACACAACTCACATGTGCCACACACACACTCATACACATAGTGAACACACACTCACACATACACACATAATAAAATATAATATACACATAATAAAATAAAACACAGAGCAACCTCTTTCTGCTTTCTCCCTAAAGTTTCTGGCAACTATGTGCTTTTTAAAGGCTACTTTCCTATTTGTCTATGAAGGTTTCTAAGACCTTCAGTCCCAGAGTGGGTAACCAACCTCCCATTTCCAGATCGGCCTCTGTGTAATCCTTTCTCTGTATTCAACTGACACACAACAGCAAAAGTGAACTCCCATGCTCCAGCCTTTGAATTGCCTTCAACCTAGGAAACCATTTACTTCTGCCTCAGTCCATGACTTTGAAATTGTGTCATCCTGTTAAGTGGACTACAGAAGCCTCGTTCATGCCTACATCAATCCTCACAAACCTTCCAGCTGCCTTATCAACACTTTCCCTCCATTTGGACCCTCCTGGATATAAGCACAACAAAGAACATCCTTCTGCAGTATTCTGGAAAACTGTAGCAATGCAGGTCCTTATCTCTCATTTAACTTCCTACATTTTAGTGTAAAACAGAAGATGACAATAGTTCTTACCCCTGTGGAGTTGTGCAGGGATTTAGGGACTTATCTAAAAAGTCTTACAACAAAGTCTCATGTAAAGATGAGAACTGCAGGTTGAATCCCGAGAATCCGTGTAAAATTTATGGGACTTGGGTTGTAATCCCAATGTTCCTATGTTGAGGTAGGAGGTAGAGACAGTAGAATCCCTGCCAACTTTTGGGCCTGGGGATGACAAATAACAAGACCCCTTTCCTCAAAAACAAAGTGGAAGGCTAGGATTGGCAGGCAAGCTTATGTTCTGACCACCACACAGTGGCTGTAGATAGACATAGATATATAGATATAGATATAGATATAGATATAGATATAGATATAGATATAGATATAGATATAGATATAGATATAGATATAGATATAGATATAGAGTTTCTTTCCAGGAGCACTGTAGCACTTCACTCTGCCACTCTTCCTCCCCCAGGTTGGAAGGCTAAGCACTTTCTAGGCACTGCCAACCTTTGTTCTCAAAACTGTCATGGAAGGGGCATCAGATTGGTATGCCCAGTTTCTTTGCTGAGCTAAATGAGAGGGTAAGTCTACTGTGTAACATCACACAATTAGACAGTGGGAGAAACCTGGACATGTCCCAAGTCCTTTGGACACCAAGTCCTAATCTCTTGGCTCTGTCTCTGGAAGTTTCTGAAGAGGTGTTCACAGACAGACATTCTCAAAGTCATCTGGGAAGGAATTTCAAGGACTCATTTTGTGTTTATAATTCCTAAACAGAATACATCTTCCATCTGGGATGTCTTCATGTTGTTGTCCAAACATCTGACAATTCCTAGGACTGGGACATTTTAAACATAGTTCCTGGAAGTTCGTGCTCAGCAAAAATGATTCTCCCTGAGGGTGTGTTCCATGCTAGCGGGACTAAGCCTGATTCATCCATTTAATTGAAATACTGGGGTCCTAACCACAACTTTCTTCCTTTCCGAGATAACCCTTCATGAGCCATGAGGGACCAGTAGAAACACAACACAAGGGGGCAGGAGAGATGACTCAATACTTAAAAGCTCTTACTGCCCTTTTAGAAGACCTGGGTTCAACTCCTCGTACATGGTGTCTCACAACTTCCAGTAACTCCAGTTCTAGAGGATATGATATTTTCCTCTAATCTGTGCTGGCACAAAACACAAAACACACTTATGCATATAAGAAAATAAATATTTTTAAAGGAAAGAAAACAAGGAGAAGAGCCCCTTTCTCTAAGAAGTCACTAGGCATGTGACACTAGTGGCAGACGGTTGCCATGTTGATCTGCAAGGCAGCACATCCCTCGCTTGGGCGCAGCAGGACTTCATTACCCACAGATAATTGGTACTGGAAAAATGCTGTTTCACATGAATCTGTCAGAGAGAGGGACTACATTTTCAAAAGAATCTGCAAAACCCCAGATATTTGGGGCTTTAACTTGGAAAACAAAGCTGGTGATTATGAAGACGGGCTTATTTTATTTACTATTTAACAAAATACAGGAATTAAAACTTTTGCCGCTTGTAAAATAGACAACACGAATTGGGTGTGTTTTGGTTGTGACAAATTATGTAATGGCTACATTCAGTTTGCCTTATACTTTGGTAGCTGTCAAAGTATCCCCCTCTCTTTCTCTAAGAATGTTTCACCATTCCACAATGGCTCAAGTAATCTCAGTACTTCAAGTCATTCTCCTTCAAAGCTTCAATGGCATCTTCAGTCTGGTTAGTTCTCTCATTTGTTTTAACCCTGACTGATTGATTTTTGTCAACTTCTGTTTCAAGGAATCAAAAATACACCAAGAAAGCAATTTCCTGCTTCTTTCCCAGAGGCTAAGAAAACTTGGAAATCTCTTGACAGAAAGTTTTATCTCAGTTCATGATCCACACCAGGGGAATCCAACATTGGGTTCTTACTGGTACCCCAAAGTAAGAGATCCTATGTTCTTGGAACAAAAGAATGGCAAAGCTAGCCAGCATACAGGGAGATCAGGAATCCATGGTTCCCACTGCTGAGACCTCAGAAACCCATAAAAACAGTTGTTTTATGGGAAAACTTAGCAGAGCACTGCCCAAATCCATTTTAAAGGCTTGAAATGCTTTGACATGTGGCAATCATTATGTGTTCTCCACTGCCTATCTTGCACAAGCCTTTCTTCTTCCCTCCCCCAAGGAAAACATTTCAGAGGTCTGCATTGGCCATATTTTATAGGAAGTACTTCACAGAAAGACTGGCTCAGCAGCCCTCTCAAGACCCAAATACTGGACATAAGTATGCTGTCTTGGGATGGACACCTGAATGGGATGCTATTTAAGATTAGAAAGCGAAAATAACAACTCTCTGAGGTATGCTTTAGAGAAACCTTAGGTGACTTGAATAATCTAGATGGTGAAGCCAATTGCATTGTCCTTTTTGGACAGGAGGCCATGTGAGCTTCAGGCCCCAGGTAGGAAGTATAGGGGTTTCCTAAAGGTTGAGTAATGGAGGTCAAGATGAACTCTCTCGGATGTCCTTGTGGCTCCTTTTGTTTCAAAGACATGCCATATTCCTCGGTACCAGCATGCTCAGTACCAGCATGCTCCTGTTCAGGTACCTCTGAAATTTTGGAGACAGGTGGACTCTCCACCACTCCCTTCCATGTCCTGACCACGGGAGCAGATGGTAGAACATAACCACAGCACATTCTTGGAAAACTCCTCTCCAATGTAGCTTTGATGTGGTTCCTCTCAGAAAAAATATCCAAAATGTCCCAAGGAAATAAAAACTAGTTGAATCCAACTGTGTGAGAAGGTGGAACCCAGATTCACTCCACAACAGAGAGCGTAGCATGTTCTACACATTCCTTCTTGATCTTGGCCCAAGCCAGGATAGGCGAGACCCACAAGAAACATATGATGGCCTACTTTAGAATTTGCCATCTGTCAGTAAAATCCATTCTCTGTACCAAAATCCCTGGAAGGAAATTTGTGCAGACATTTGTTTTCCAAAAACATTAAGGGCTTCTATTAAAAGAACAAACTCAACGTCTTCCATTCTCTGCTAGTGGAAGTGTAAATTTCCACACTTTCTGGATGCCACAATAGCTCTCGTCTGAAATGCATACTTTTGGACTCAACAATTCTTATTCTTGCAGGATTTCCAAGCATGTCTAACTGGAAGATGGGGGAGACTCATCTCCTGTCAAATTTGGACTTCCACAAGCAAAATAAATTAAATGCCAAACATAAAACAAACAAAAACCAACACTGAATTATAACACTACTTATTGAAAAGCTCTTATAGAGATGGCAAAAGAGGCCATGACATCTTCCACACTGCAAAATGGATAACGAACCTCCTTAGAGAGACATGTCACACTCCACCTAGGTGACACACACACATGGATATGTCTAAAGAAAAAGCCTGTATTCTCTCTTTGTGGTAATTGTGTGGTGTGTGTGCATGCATGAATGTATGCAGAGGACAGTGTCAGTTACTGTTCCACAGGTGCCATCTACCTGGTGTTTGAAGGCAGAGTCTCTTCAGGCAGGAATGCTAATGAACCCCAAGAATCTACTGTCTCCATACTTCTGCCAAGCCTGGCATTTTGTTTTGTTTGTTTTGTTTTGGTTTGGTTTGGTTTTCTTCGTGTAGGTGCTGGGAACTAAAGTCAGGGTCTCGAGCTTGTGTGACAAGTACTTGGCTGACTAACCTGTCTCCTCAGTCGTGCTTTCTTTCTTTAAGAAAGAAGTTGACTTCTCTTTCTTCTGATTGTTTCTTTTATGTGTTTTCCTAAATAAACAAATAAACAAATAAATAAAAAATGACAAAAAACAAGTTGTTAAAATCTGAGTGCAGGATGGAATAGAAGATTCCCATGCTCACACAAGCAGAATATCACCTACAGCTTTTTAAGGCACATTAAGGACCAAGGGACACAATACTATGAATAGTTGTGAAAAATTAACAATGAATTCCAAGTTTCTTAAGCAAGAACTGTTTGAATAAATTATGCTGAATCCTTATAACTAACGTTACTCAGGGTCTTTTTTTTTTTTAATTGTGTTTTCAAGTGATTTTCATTACTTGGGAAATGTAATGGTATATTAAATAGAAAAATAAAAGCTAAATTAAATCCAAATAAACATTGTATTTTCCAATTATGAATAACTATTTGCATCTGCGTAGGAAGAAAAAAAGAGGCGTGATTATTTTTAGATGCTGGGATTATAAACACATTTAGTCATATTCATTTCTTTCAGTACTTGGTTCTAGTTTTCCAAACTTTATAACTTTTTCCCTGATTTTCACGAAAGACCTTCAGCATACACTCTAGATGCTGGAAGCCTTACCAGAGACAACTGGACATGGTCTGTGCCCTTCTGAGTCAAAGTTTACTTTAATACAATGAAGGATTGAGAGTAGTCATATACACCTGTGTTTATCTTTTTAGTGTTTACCTTTTTAGTCAGCATCCAATCATCCCTCTAATAAAACAGCATTCTAATTTCTCATTGAGAAACCACTTCCTCCTCATTGCCAGCTGTGTTGGCTTTTTCTCCCCCCTCCCCCCCCAGGGGATGGTGGTCACTCTGACTCTAAGCTCCAGCTGCATCTGTGATGACCCTAGTGTTTGTGCCTTCCCCAAACCCTTAAGTTGAGCTTGAACCCCTAGCAGTGGTATCTTTAGGAAGGATGGGATGGAGACCTGGGAGCCTGGCCACCGTTTGAGGACAGAGAAGAAAGACACATATCCTCTGTATCACAGAGTGCAATAACCTCATAGCTGATCCGCTAAAGCTTGAACGTAGACGTCCCAACTTCTAGAAACTGTATGGAATAAGTGACTATTGTTTAAAGGCATCTTAGTGTGGTATATTTAATCACTATAGCCCTAGGAGAGGAAACAAGAGGACCAAGTCCCTGGATTGCTTCAATGTCTCCTACACACAGTATCACTATTAGCCAGCTTATACTGGGTATGTGACCACATCTGACACACTAGAGAATGATTTCCAAGATGTGCCAGGCTAATGCTAAGGGACAAGGCCTGGTCCTCTGCACTTAGCACTGTAAGGACAAAAGGTCAAGAATTTTTGTAGCTACACAGGGACTCCCTAGCATGGCTGGGAGGGCCACCGGGGCTAATAACAACATAAAGGAAGTGAGATTCTGTGTAATGACATTCTTTGGCACCTGGATTAAGCCTTGCTTGAAGCTATGCTTTGGACTTTTCCATTACCTGAGCCAATAAATTCCCTTTCTTTTTAAATCCAATTTGAGAGCTTTCTGTTGATTGTAGCCTAAGGAAATCTAACTGATAGGTCTATGCAAAGCCAACTGCTAGTTGCAGTGATCGGTTCTGTTTCAGGAACAGGGAAGCCAGGTTCCAGTCTTCAGCAGTAGCCATTTGTTAGGGTAAGCCCTTTCCCTGTCTGACTCAGCATCCTCAAGTGAAGTGTCTGAACCAACTGGATTATAAACTTGAAGGCTGTTTAGTTCTGTTTTGTCCTTTCTTTCCAGACAGGGTCTCATGTGGCCCTAACTGACCTCCAACTTACTATGTAGCTAAGGATGACCTTGAACCCCTGATCGTCTTGCTGTACCTCCCAGTTGCTAGGACTAGAGGCATGTACTACCACATCTGGTTTCATGAGAGGCTGGGATCAGACCCAGGGCCTCCTGCATGTTAGGCAAGAATTGAACCAACTAATAGAACACTTACTTCTCTCTGATTCCTGTCAACTTAAACTGTTGAATTGATCCCCATCCGCAGTATTATAGAATTCAAGGCCCAAGATCTAAAAGCACACGTGCTAGCTGATTTTTTTCTAAACCTAAAGGCCCAAATCCTTGATTGTGCTTGTCTTGCTTTCTGGTTAAGAGAAGCCAACTCATAAATATTGTCAAAATCTCTCTCCTTATGATATTTTAAAATTCACAGTTATCAAAAGGCCCACCCCTAATTCTCATTTATACAGTTATCACAAAATAATAGTTATTTTCCTTTGTGGAAGAAATCCTTTATATGTCTACAAAATTGGAAACTGTATCTGCAGGGCTCTCTGTGTTGGCATTCCTAAAGTGAGGTACAATTGGTTTAGAAAAGCCATAAACCTCAATCTATCTCTTTGTCTCTGTCTCTCTGCCTCTCTCTGTCTCTTTCTGTCTCTGTCTTCATTAGATATTTTTTCTGAATGGTTGTCTGAATAATATGTTTTCTCAGGTTTTTCTCCCCCATGGCATGTGATTCTGACTTCTGACTAACCTGACTTCACTTGAAATTTCTGTTTAGAATTTAAGATATTTTGTAGAAAAAAAAATGAGTTCCATTCTATACAATGAAGTCAAATATCACAGAAAGCTGGAAAGTTCTAGATCTGAGGAGATGAGGGCTCCTTTGTTTAAATTTGCTTTTGTTTCACGTTACTTGCCTTCTGTTCTTAATTTTAAAATGACTACAAGTAACGGAAGAGTTGCTAATTTGGGTAAAAAGGCTTTATCCCCTGAACCTCTGAGTAGTGAGGTGGTCTGTCCTACTGTTTGGTAGCAACTTTCCAAGCATGCCATGGAGAGTGTGGGTCAGGCTTGCTGTCATGGCTGGCAAGCTTGGAAAAGATGCCCATCTTTCCCCTGTCACGATTTCTCCGATGACTTTTGAAGATTAACCACTTATTGAGAATTGTGTTGCTGAAGGTTTACAGTTTGGGTGTTCGCGCATCAGATGCAGGTCATGTATCCCTGTGAAATACATCAGGGAAATGTTCATATTCCATGGGGTGGTAAGTCATGCCATTCTATCATATCATTGGTAATGTCCATTTTGGTAATTTTATTAAAGTACGCTTTACCCATGACCAAATAACTTCTTTTCCCATTTGTCAAACACTTTGTAACTGGATACATATAAACATATAAACTGCCTAATTTTTTTTAAAAAATCTTTCAACATATTCATTTTTAACAATATGGAATAAAGGTTTCTTATTCAGTAAAGGGGGTTATAAGTTACTATTTATTTTGATACTCAAATTACCTTTAAGTTAGCCAGATAAAATGATCTGTAGTAGTTGGCTAGGCATCTCTCTTATTTTTTGAGTGCTTTCTTAGTGTTTGGTGAAAAAAGTTTCATTTATATCTTGGCTTTCTTCGATTCATTGTGACTTTCTCCAAGGAATCCTGTTCTTTATAAATGAGGGTAAACAGAAGCCAAAATTTAAATGCTAGGTGTACCTTTTGAGTATTGTTGTCACCAGACCTTCTTAGGAGCCAGTGCTAAGAAGTAAACACAGACATCAAACATAGGTGTATGCATATATGTACCGATCATACTTATACACATACATTTACATATACATAATATATATGTGTAAATGCACACATATGCAAATGCATGTATGTTTGTTACTCCTGTGTGTATGCCTTTATCTTTAAATTTATGGGTTCACACTATCTTCATCCTGCCATCTCAGAGTCCTTGATTCTCAAAAGCCACAGTTCCCCACCCTTCTCTTTGTAGCTTCTAGTAACAGACAAAATCCTTTGATAGAAATTACCCTTATTTGTTGTATTCAAATAATCCTTGCCTCTATGTGAAAGAGCATCTCAGGGCCAATGGAAACACCTGTGTTTGGAGCCCACTGCTTTTATCAACCCATCTAAAGCTGTAATAGCATGTAATAGCATGTCAGAAAAGGAGACAGTGAAGACAACCCCAAAGCTGGCCTCACTCCTGGCTACCAGGCTGTTTTGTCTGCTGACACACTGTCTGTGGTGAGACCCCCAGCTAGCTGGATGTCAAGGCCAAGACATGGAAGATGATCTCAGTGGCAAACAGAGTGGTGGCAGCTCTCTCCCAGCTTCAGGAAATATATACACTAGGCAAAGGGTCCAGGGTCAGCTCAGCCAAGTTACTAATGATGGTGGCTTAAGACTAATCAGTTGCCCATTTTTTCATGCTAAAAGATGCAGATTCAGTCAGGACAAAGGAAGCAGATGAGGCTGGTTGCTAGCCAAGACCTCTCTAGATGTTCCCATAGCCAATGGACTCTGCAAAGATCTTTCTGCCCCAGCTTTATGCAGACTTGAGCAAGAGTCACAAAACTCTAAGTTACAAAACTAGGCACAGTCCTAGTAGCTTGATACTTCAGAAAGCGATGCCTGGCTCCAAACAGGTAAGACTTCCATATATGAGAAATGCAGAATTTTGTTTCCCAGAATTGTTGAGACATGTTCACATAGTCTTGCTATGTAGCCTTACTTGGCCAGGTACGCAACTGTATATCCCAAACTGATAGCCATCCTTCTGCCTCTGCATCCCAAGTACTGGAATTACAAGTGTAAGATACTCAGCCTGGGTTTGGAGACAGCACTTTTATAGGGCATGTGGGACTGACCTTGTTGCCAGACAGGCATAACAATGGTAAGGTTGGATGAGCTCAAACCCCAGGAATCTCAGAATTGAGAATGGCAGAATTGGAGCCATTTTCTACCTGCCTCTATCTGCTATGGAACACATAACCATGATATCCCACTGAGAACCATGGGCACTAGGTCATATAGCATATACACTTGGAGTTCTCCAGGCTAATGAGATACCTAGATAGCCCCATGAGCATTCAGCCAATGAACTTCCTTTCCTGGGCATTCCTTCCAGCAAAATGAATCCCTGGTTCATCCTGAACAAAGTACATGCATTCACATCCACCATCAAATCAACCAGTATGAACAAGCAAAGATCGTTTCTTCATTAAGGATTGCCATGGGGAAGGAAGGTCTTTGTCTTAAAAAGTCACTTCTAAAACTCCCCTGTCCTCCAGCCTCCTCTGTACACTGCACTCACTCCAAATCAGACTGTTCTGTGCATCCTGGGCTCTGCTTTTCCTCTCTCTACCTGGCATGCCTGGAGGGAAAGCAGACCCCTGGACCCCTGGTTCCCCACTCCCTCTCTCGGCACTATCATGACAGCACTTGGGTACCCAGAGAGGAGACCAGAAACCACTGTGGACTCCCAGCTTTGGACTTTGCCCTGCAAAACAGAGGAGGAAGGAAAAAAGAAGGGGAATGGGAAGGCAAAAACTGAAGACACAGAGAGAGAGCCAGGAGTCAGGTATAAACTTTAGAACCCTGTCCCTAGAGACCTACCTTTTCTAGCTCTACCCAACATCCCAAAGTTTCCCAAGCTTTTGGAATCTTCCATAATGTCACCACCACCAGCTGATGAGCAAGCATCAGAGTACAAGATGGAGGAACTGGGAGAATCAAACCCAGAAACTGAGCTAGGATTCAAACTCGCAGACCATTTCAACTCTCCAGTACTGGCCTGCATGTTGGCCAGATGCATTGCATCAAATGGTCTTTGAAAGAATGAAATCTCTTCTGTCATCTGAGATCTTAGATATGGCCAGGGGGAAAAATTACGAACACTATGCCTGAATAAGGCAGCTGGGAGTCACTGAAGCAGCTACCACACAGCTTCTGCCTAGAAATGTAAGAACATAGGAGACACCACCAGGTAGTACTCATCCCCTTTGTTGCTAGAATTACCTCTCCCTATTAGAGGTGAAAACCCTGGTCCATAGGTAAGTCCCCGGAGGCATTACATTCAACAAGTTCATTATCATATGGGGAAAATGCGTGTTTGTTTGAAAAGCCAGGTCCTTTAACGGCTCTGACTCTTACAACTTCCTAAAGTTCCCCAGGCACTTTGCTGTGCTGAGGAACCAAATTAGGCTTAATATGATCTAATGTACAGGTCTGAATTATGCCCTGAGGATACTTTCTGGGAGATGAAAGGACCAATATGCTTATAAAGTTCTATTACTCTTTAAAAGGGACTTTTAAAATGTTGGAAGGACCTCCTGGCTAAGGGAAGGATTAGATGGCGGGCTTTCAGTTCCTTACTCCTAATGTAAACACCGGGTACTCCCAGTGTTCAGCCTCAGCTGACTGTCTTTACACAAAGCAAACAGATGCAAGGCCTTGGGCCTTTGTCTCTGAAGTCAGTTTAATGACTAGGGCGAAGTGAGATGTTTAGTCTGATTAAAGGCTCTGCTCTTCAAAGCCATACCTTCGTCCATGTGGGAAACGACAGTGCTTAGAGTGCCTGGGCTCGGTTGGTGGATAGATGGAGTGTGGGCAGTAAGCAAATCTGCTTTCTCCAGACAGGAAAATGCCAAGCTTCATTTTTAAAAAGAAGGGAGGGATGCCTCGGTGCTCTCTGTGTTGAGTAGATCACTCATGGCCTCACAGGACAAGAGCAATACCAGAGAGCCAGGCAGCAGACATAAGTGAAAACATTCCGCCTACATCTTTAAGCTATTCATAATTTTAGTAAGTAATATTTTATGATAGAAATTTGGAGATCAGAGAATAGCAAAGTCAACAAAGTATTACTATGGTGTTATGGTCTAGAAATACACCTATTATCACCACAGTGCATATATTCTCATTATTCTCCAAGCCCTTCCTAGAAGCCCTTTCTACAAAACTTGTGCTCATGGAGTTCTGTGCCCATTCCTATCTGTCACATCTAGAACAGTGAATACCACCATTTTTAATGCTTGTTGGTCCATCATATGTATATATCATTTATCATACTTTAATTCATGTGGACATAGAAGTTATCTTCAATTCCTTCATATTGTGAAGGGCTGGAATTACAAAAGATAACAGTCAGGAACCTTTTCTGAGTGTGAGTGCTTTCCCATGGCTTGCAGGACTGCATGCTTCTAGGCTTGGTCCCGGTGAGTGACAGGAGCATCCTTTGGAGACTGAAATGAACCAGGGAAGAAGCTACAACTATGGTTGCAGAAGGATCTGCATGGGGCTTTGAGGCAAAGCCAGTGAAGATATCCCCAGAGAAAAGGACTGGAAGTTGCAAGTAAATTTATCAAGGAGGAAAAAGGGAAAGATATGAAGTCTAGAAGCCAGAATAAGACATTTGTAGAGAAGAGAGAGAAGAGGTAAGAGTGGAGAGAAAGGAGGAAAGAAAGAGGAGCAGGGAGAGAAAGGAGGGAATATTATATAAAAGATGGAAGATCAGAAAGGAGACAGGTGGGGTGGGGGAGGACAGTAGAAAGCCTGGCCATGACTAACTTCATAATTGCATTTTACATTATTCAATATTTAGGCAGATGTTTTTATTATCTGTTGTTACTATTTTTTTTTAAATCTCAGAACTTCAGTTTCTTCATCTGTACACTGGGGGTGCCATAGGGAGAGTTTCCTTTAAGATTAATTGAAAGGGATTAGTGTGTGTTGGTTTAATTAGTAGAACATTCCAGGGATATTGTTCAACACTGACTTACTGCAGGAACCAATACAATGTCATGTGGCTCTGGTGCTGCATGTCTCCAGCCTCTCAACCATGTCTTCCAGCTTCACATCAGGCCCCCTATGATGACTTGCCTCCAAGACTTGCTCCCAATACATCTGTCTGAATGCCTGCCTACATGTCAATCTCTGCAACTCTGTCATATTGATGGAATATCCTGATTGGCCAGGCCTTGATCACATGTTCTATCCCTGGATCCATGCATGGAGGTCAATCTGAAACTATAAACTGAGTATCAAAGAACTGTCTTCTCCAAAAGACATGTAGGCTACTGTTCCAGGGAAGAACAAGTCAAAGCTGATAAAGCTATCAGTGCTGTTCCACACCAGAGTCTTTATGCTGTTGTGAGTCTATAAAATAACCCTATACCATGGATGGAGTCAGTACCACACTTTCTCTCTCTCTCTCTCTCTCTCTCTCTCTCTCTCTCTCTCTCTCTCTCTCTCTCTCCCTCCCTCTCTCTCTCTCTCTCTCTCTCTCTCTCTCTCTTTCTCTCTCTCTCTGTGTGTATGTGTGTTCATGTCTATGTATGTATGCATGCGAGCATATATGTGAGCATATGTGAAGATTATATGCCCCAGTACAGGGGAATGCCAGGGCCAGGAAGCAGGAGTGGGTGGGTTGGGGAGCAGGGCAGGAACCCAGGGCCCTCCTAGCCAACCAATGCTAAGATCAAAAGGTTCCTGTTCCTTTTAACTTGGGTTCTGTGGATAGAGCTCAAATTCTTATTCTTGCAATGCAAGTGTTAGCATTCTGTCTAAACTCCACACCCACAGTTACCTGGCCACAGCCAGGTAGGCCTGGCCCACTATAAAAGGGACTGGTTGTCCCCTCCTCTCTTTCTTGCCTTTTGCTCTCTTGCTTCCTCTCTTCCCATTCCCTTCCCCCTCCTCTCCACCTGGTCATGGCTGGCCTCTACTTCTCTACTCTCTCCCTCTCTCTGCCTTTCTCTGCCTCTACTACCCTCTTAACTCCCATCTCCATGCCCTGAATAAACTATTCTATACGATATCATCTGCGGCTGGTCCCTCAGCGGGAAGGGATGCCTTGGCATGGGCCCGCTGAGACATCCCCTTACCCCATACCTCACCACACCCCCATAGAACATATCAGTTTTTTCAATTTTTTATTAGATATTTTCTTTATTTACATTTCAAATGCTATCCCGAAAGTCCCCTATACCCTCCCCCTGCCCGGCTCCCCTACCCACCCACTCCCACTTCTTGGCCCTGGCGTTCCCCTGTACTGGGGCATATAAAGTTTGAAAGACCAAGGGGCCTCTCTTCCCATTGATGGCCAACTAGGCCATCTTCTGCTACATATGCAGCTAGAGACATGAGCTCTGGGGTACTGGTTAGTTCATATTGTTGCATAGAACATATTTTATACCTCTTTATCTTTTAATAAATACATCAGCATGCATATTACCAACTGAGTGGTCTCTTCACCCACTTCCCTGCACTCCTTACTGTTGGAAAACTGAGGCTTGGAACAATGACTTCTTCCCAGAGTCTTTGGGCTGGTCAGAAACAGAACTATCATCTTGCTGATTCTTCTAACCTAAAAGACAGACTTTAGTGAAGAACCACTTTGGACAAGGCTATCTTCCATAGCAGACCTCTTCAGGATCAATCCTGGGTTTGCCGTGTGCTTCATCACTTCCTCACTACCTGACAGGGCCATGAAGTGACTGAAAATCTTCATTCTATCCCCTGCTAACTGTCCTAGGGACAGACTGGCAGACAGTTAGCTGCATCTGCTGGGAATCTGTGGAGATTAACTGCCCTTCAGAAATTGGCAGCAGGTGTGCAAGAGAAATCTCCCTATGTAAACAGTTGTCTGCCACATGCACTCATCCAGGGCCAGGGGCAAGAAAGCAATGATACAGGGACCATGCTCTGCCCTGTGCCACAGATGACATGAACCAGCTCACCTCCTGGCTAGTATTACTGAAAGCAAATCTAAACCTTGCAATTATTTGTGTTGTAAAACCAGAAGGGTTCTTCTATAAACTCTCTAGTGTCCTATAAAGAAAGACTCACTTCACAAGTGAGCCAAATATGAGATTCCAAGGTAGATACCAGGACCTTATCAGCACTGGCTCAACTGTAGAATGTAGTAGACTAGAGTTCAATTTCATAATCAGAAGTCAGAGCTGCTACTGGCCATCTGTGTGATCTTCACAAGCCTCAAAGTTTTATCATCTGTAAGATGGGAATATGTAACCTCATAGGATTAGCTGCATGTCTGTTTCTAACTTTACTTCATTGAGTCAGTCTTTATTGTCTACATAGGACATATGAGGCAGGGTTAGAGAGCAGGTAACACAGCTCAGACTCTGCTTCCTTGGACCTTGAGATTACTAAAGGATGCTAGTCAATCCTGAAGACAGTGCAGAGGATGTATGGCTACTAAGGAGAGAATGAGAAGTACTAGTGGATGTAATGGTAAAATGGGACATGTGACCCTGTTAAAAGATGAATAAGACTTGACTACAAAAAGAAGAGGGTCTAGTGTCATTTTCCAATGCTTTGTTCCACTCCTGTTCAGCATGGTAGCCTAGTCCTTCATGTACCAATCTCCACTGTGCCTGTGACACTCTCTGAATCCCTTTTCATACAGAGACAGTGGAATCAAATCCCAAAGGCCACGTCAGGCAGCAGAGTAGACCAAGGTGTTCTCAGACAAGGGATTTTGCTAAAGAAGGTATTACCGAAATGCTCAGCAGTTATCAGGATATTATAAGACAATAAAATGAACTCACCGAAGGAGCCACTATGTGCTGACATGAGCACTACAGCAGCACACTTGGACTGGAGAGTGACACAGGGTATTCGGTCCATGAGATAATCAGAGCCACTCTTAGAGAACAGAGCAGAATGGAAGCTCTAACAGAGAATGCTGAGAGAATACTTTTCAACTCCTCCACTAAGAGAATAGTAATCTTAAGATGAACAGGGGACATCAGGCCATCCTGCTAACCAATAGAAAGGCAAAAGTCCTACATAAACTGTGAATGAACCAAATCCACTGATTTATGGAAACGTGAACACAGCACAGCCAATGTGGGTTTGCTTCAGGAATTCATGTTGCTATACATTTGAAACTCAGTTGGTGCTGGCTGGGACTAACATCTCAATACTTAGGAAGAAGAGGCAGGAGGATCAATGATGTTGGAACAAGAATTGAATATCATCTTAGGTAGCTGAAATGATTACCATCGGAAAGGTACAGAGATGGCAATGGCTGGTGGTGATACAGAGGAATCAGGCTTCTCACACAGTTGGTGGGAGTCTCGATTTTATGACACTTGTTGTGGAAAATAGGATGGAGAATCCTCAGGAAATGTAGGATAGAGCTACCATTTCATCCAACAATTCTACTACAGAGAATGTATCCAGAGTAGAAGAAATCATGATGCCACAAAGGCACTTGCATTCCGTATTTAAAGTATGTTCCATCAATATCTAAACGATGGAATCAGCTTAGATGCTCATTAGTGGTTGGAGTGGACAAGGTGGTCATATACACAAAACAGATTATTATTAGTTAGCCAGAAAAATAGTGGAATTCTGTCATTTGGAGCAATGTGGATAGAGACAGAGGTCATTATGTTAAGTGAAATAAGCCAGGCACATAAAGATAAGACCTACACATCCTTGTTCACTGGGAAAACTGAAAAAGTCAACCCACAGAAGAATAAATGGAAACAGGTGTCACTAGTATCGAGGAAAGAAACAGAAATGGGGGCCAGAAAGGGGTTTGATATGAGCACTATAATACAGTTGGAAATTAGATATGCAGTTCTAATTTTTTCTAGCACTGAAGAGTAAGTACTGGCTTACAATATCTATGATACATTTCCAAATGACCTAAGTGAAAAACACTGAAGAATCATTCTCAGCATGAGAAATGATTAATATTTGAAGAATTAGGGATGCTGACTGCTTGGTCTGATTCCTATCCACCGTGTACACGTATCATATTACCATCATGTACCATACTAAACCTATACAAGTATCATGCCTCAATAAATGCATAATTTTGAAAACAATTAAATTTCAAATAAATAAGATGAGTAAAGCTATTTAATCTCCAAATATAATAAAGATGCGAGCACAAAAAGCTGCAGCACCTAGTAATTTGGGGACCAGATAAGTATTATTTTGTAATTCTGTTTTTTTTTTTTAAATATAGACATGGGTTCAGATGACTCTGTGTTCTGGAGATTTCACTCTGTCAGGGATAGGCAGGCTGCTGGTGGTGAGAAATTGTAAAGTGTTCTCATGAACCGTCATATACAGACTACTGTAATGCTAAGCCTCGGTAACCCTCACCCATATCCATAGCTCTGTTTATCCTTCTGCCTGGCACTGGTAGGTGATAAGTCTGTATTAAGCCAAAGTGACCTATACAAGCAGGGCATTCATTCCTTGAGATTACAATATTCATTCCTTAAAGGCACTTGTTTTTTTTCAACTCACCCTCAAGGTAGGACATCCATAATAAAGTAACAGAAGCAATGATCATTTATCTGATTCAAGAAAAAAGCTGTTTTGTGGCTATACCAAGGACTGAAATGTCAATGGACCAAGCACTGAAGACAATGAGTTAACCACACAGTGCAGAGAAGAGCAAGTAATGAAATCATTCAGAGACAGAGAGATAACTACACTGGAGCTGCTGAGATGGGTCAGTGTGTAAAGGCATTTGCCATCAGGCCAGAGAACTTATGTTGGATTCCTAGGACCCATACAGGGGAAGAAGAAAGTCACTTCAGCGAGTTGTTCTCTGACCTTTTGTATGTGTATGCTATGGCCCCTGAACACCCATACCCCCACACACAATAAAGACAAATACATAATAAATAAATGTTTAAAAAGTACACATGGGAAGCCAGTGGCTTTCCAGTAGACTGAGGTGAAGTGATTTGCTCATAAATTCAAAGTCAGTAGGACATCATCCCTAGGTCATGAAGTGACTCATGAGGCCCCTTCAGTGTTCCAAAGGCATCATGGGAAAGAATGCTCCCCGCCTCCCCACCCCTGGTTCTCTCAGCTGCATGCTAGAAGTGGTCACTTAAGTCCTAGCTCCCCATCATCACACATGGTCTTCTGGCCTTCCCAATGGCTTTAGTTCTCCAGACTGCAATAGGAGAAGCATAGATGGCTTCTCAGGGATGAAAGGCATTTGTGGTCCAAGGACCTTCATTCTGACCTGCAGCTGCTGGCTTACCATTTAATTTATGCCCGCTCATGACTGAACCCATCACTGGGATAGAGCTTTTTGCAGCCTGGGTGAAGGCAGTGTATGTGAAAGAAACACAAGAGACTTTAATTAACTGCTCCAGGGATATGGAGTCTCTTGAGAGCTGGTGAGAGGAAGGGACCTCCATCAGGCTATTTTCTTTCTTAGGCACCCAAAGCCTCCATGTATGGTTTAAAGTTAAAACAAAATAAAGAAGCTGAGTTAATCTATGTCCACATCCTACCCTCTGTTTAATACATTAACTGTTTCTTTAACTTATTGGGTGATTCTGAGGCCCGACCAAAGAGTATTTTGTCCGGATAATATTATAGTTCTTTATTACTAGTTTTATGTTGAAAAAAAAAAAGGGTGGGGAGAGAAAAATTTACAGTGTTAAACTAATCAAAGGTAAAACCGCTTATCAATGGAAAGGGGCTAAAGAAACCCATAGGGCATCTTCTTGACTTTCTTGCACCCATATACTGGGTGAGTCACATGAAAATTGCATATGAATGAGGAGATCTAAGGGGGCCTTGAAACTTATTATCTGTCATGATATTTTGAGTTCCAAGAAACAACAGCCTATAAATTATTTGGCCAATGTAGTAGACAACATTTTAAGTGCAGATGCTTTGTGCTTAGCTGGCTGTGTATCCTCAGCTGAGAAAAGTGATGTCTATCAGGACTGAAAGAGTTTCTGGAAGGAGGGGGCAGGATTGCATGAGATAGTGTGAGCACCCTGAATCTACAGGTTATTGCGTGGAAGGGCTGGGCTCTGTTGTGAGCATCTTACAGGCTCCATTGTTTAAACACATCCTGATACAACAATGCTGCTTTTGTGTTCTGGACTAAATTGTGTTGCTTCGGCATTGCAGCTCACTTATCTGAAAAGGAGCAGTGAGCAGTCCCACACTCTCCCAGGCCTGTTGTAAAGCACAGGCAACAAGTACATGCAAGATGCATGCCTAAGGAGCCAGTGACTAGCCCTCCTGACTTTTTCTTTTGCTCATGAGAATTGATCTGAGAGTCCTGTAAACTTAGGCTGTATGTGTAGATGTCACACACTCTAATTGAAATCCGTATACTATCACCATGTACCAGCGCTATTCACTATGTTTCATTACTTCATCCCTAAAGCATGCACTTTCTATAATCACATAGCCAAAGGAGGTTCCTATGAAACAAACGATTCAGAGTGGACTCAGGCCCCAGCAGATGGCTGAGGGTACTACTGCTTCAGGGAAGACAGTGGTGCGATCCCACCAGGCACTGATGATTGATCTGTTCCATGGAAACAGGCAAGCTGAGCCTAATGGTGCCGCACAATACAGAAGTTCAGTTGATTAATGATCCACCGAGGACCATGAAGGGACCGATGATTAATATTTATTGTTTTCATTGACGATAAGAACATTGCCAATTCAGTTGGAAATGACTACTGCAAAGTAGTGTGAAGCCCTGGAACAGAGACAAATGGGGCAGGCCCAGGAGCCAGCTTTCTTGAGCTAAAGGGAGGTATTTATCATAGGGTTACCATCACCCAGAGAGAAAGCCTCCCAAATAAAGGTTAAGAGCAAACTAGCTTTCTCACAAGTTGATAAAGCCATGCCCAAAGGGACAATGGAGGCAACCCCATTCTGTAAAAAAAAGAATCATGAATTAATGAGAGACTCAACTTGAGCCAAAGGGTCAAAAATGACATAGGGGACCCTGGCTGTAGATTGACAGTCACCATGTGTGGAAAAGCAGCCTGAAATTATCATGAAACAATCTAGAGAAAACCTGCCACAGAAAGAACTGGAGTCTAAGTCTGGGGACATCATGAAAACAGGAACATCCAAGAAAAATGCAGTCTTACTTAACCGTGCTAAGGGCAAGATTCTGTGGTGATCCAGAGTCAAATCTGGAAAACACACATGCCAGGAGACCGAGTAGGTAACACAGCTGTCTAGAGGCAAGGCCAGGTACAGGGACACTCATTGATTCCCAGCTGGAGACATTCAGAGCCTGTCAGCCACTTGCTCAAGACCAACTAACTGCACATCCAGGGTGAGGCCAGTATGTAGCACTGGAATCAGCTCTGTGAAACAACAGTGAATTTATGCTCATCGGTGGAATAAATAGTTCCCAGATCATTTCTTGCATTTATGTAAAGTCGGATACAAAGAGAAATGAAAGCCATTAGAGGTCAATTCATTTGAGTTTATATTACTCCCAACCATCCAATACCATTGTTTTCTCAGAGCACAGTTTGGATACACCACTCAGTAAACAAAAATGCTTGCCCTGTTAAATCTTCATCCTCTTTGTCATCAAGACAAGAAGATCTCCCATCTGATCATGCTAGCTACTCACCTGAAGGGAAATGCATACTTTAGATGATCTCAGTTATTTCTGAATCCTTTAGCTTTATTTACAAGACCTTTGTTTGGTTAATAACAATAAAACCTCATAATTTAAAAATGGACAAGTAATATGAATCAATGCTTTTTAAGAGAAAAATGAAAGTGCACAACAAACATACGAAAAAAACTCTCAATATCATTAGCTAGCAACACCATGAACATCAAAACTGAAGTGAGCTGTGGTCTTACCCCATTCAAAATGGCAGCTGTAAAAAATATACAAAAACTGATGAGGATGTAAAGAAAAGGAACTTTGATACATTAATGACAAGAATGTAAGTTAATTTAGCTGTTGTGGGAAATGAACATGGAAAAATAAAGAAGATAAAGGGTAGGTGTTATATATGTACAATAGAGTATTATTCACTTACAATGAGGATGAAATTCTCCTACCATTTTTAGAAATATGGACAGAACTGGAGCTGTTTCGATAAACAAATTAAGTCAGACATAAGAAGACATGAACCATATATTCTCCTACTTAGAAACCCAAGTAAGCCCACTTGAATTTAGAACACTGGTAATTAGAGATTGTGAAAGGTGTGTGAGCATGCGGTGGATGAAGAAAGGCTGTATTTCATCAGTGGATATTATGTACACTTATTGAAATACAACAGGGAGTCCCATTAATGTGTGCAAGTAATATATATTTTGCAAAAATAAGACTTTTGATGAAAGAAGGGGTCAAGAAGGAGTCTTAAACCATCTAAACAATCAGTCACGTGTTTTAGGTGCCCTGTTGGGACAATACAAGGCACCAGTGCTGTGTCAACATTATTAGCTAATAAAAATAGCCTTGCCAATTATGTAAGAACTTCAGGTGAAACATCATTTGGTTCAAACAACCAAGCAACCAGTCAATGGCGTAGGCAAACAAAAATCACAAAGAACACTCATCGGACCATCTTCCTGTGTAATGAAACTATAAAATATGAGGAAAGTTACGTCCCCTTCCACTGGAACATTCAGGAAAGCTGGGCTACTCAGATACAGGAGGGTAAGGGAAATGTTTCCTCAGGCCTATAGCAATAACAATTATTTTGTCAAAGATCTAGGTAAATTAGATCACCACTGACAAATACTAAGCTGAGCAAAACATACACACATGATTCAAATCATTTATATATAGTCCCCTGCCCTTCACTAATAATTTGTTTTTAATCTTTGAGGCATTATTTATACTTTTGGAAATTTTGAAATCTATTTAAAGGATGTCCTTGAACCTGAATTTTCCTCCCTCTATCTTTTGAGTGCTGGGATTATAGGTGTGCTAGGATTATAGGGTAGATTTATGTAGCACTTTAAGATGCTAAATTGTCAGACACATCAGACATCATGGGGAAGGAATCTATGGACAAGTTCACTGTATGAAGCATGTCAGTCTTCATGTATGGAATTTCAATAGAGAAACCTGGGGGACTTATAAGCATATATGATAGGCCCTCACTAGTTATGGCATGCTGTGTTGAAAATGAATGATAGAAAAACTTGCTGGCTTAAATGTGAAGATTTTCGTAATGGGGGCTAGAAATGTGGCTCACTTGGTAGGCTGTTTGCCTACCATGCAGGAAGCAGTGGGTTACATCTCTGTACTGCAAAGCTCAGCATGGTGGCACACACTTCCAGTCCCAGCACAGGGGACCAGGAGGCAGGAGATCACAATTTCAAGATTATCCTTTACAAAGAGTTCTGGGCCAATAAGGTTTATATCAGACTCAGTGTTAAAATAACAACAACAACAACCACAAACAACAAAATGTGTTCTGGGCTGAAAGTAGAGGACGTAATGAGCGAATGTCCAGAGTGATTTCTGTGTAGATTCATCAGTTGGGAAGGGCTGCAATGATGGCTCTTACACAGTTTATATTTACTATCAGCACAGCTCCTTTCCAAATCAATGTCCAATGAAGTTCCCTGGCTGCATTGCTAGCAACGTCTCAAAGACAGTTTCTTGGAAGCCCGGGGACAGAAACTATAATGAGTGTTGTTCCCTTCAAGGCTGAAGCTTGTTGCAAATGCTTAGAAAATAGTTCCACATCGTCTGTGTGTGCAGAAAGGCTTTGAGGTATCAATAAAAAAAAATTAGAAAGAAAAAATAAAAGAAGGAAAATGAGTTTCTCTGCTTTGAGCTTCATTTCTCACTGTCTTGCTGCATATGTTGGTTCTTTCTAAACATCTTGAGGTGTGTTAACATTTCACTGGAGTTTCACAGAAACCTGATCCAGGAGCCAGATCAAATATTCCCTATGTTGCTCACAGAGAAGGAAGGAAGACCACATGGAAGGTCAGAGGCTCATCAGAGTCTCCAGCCAGAGGCACCAAACATTTTTAACAGAATCAAACCTCCCAGATGGTGGTTTATGATCCTGGCCAAGCAAGATCCTATCACAACTCCCATACCCTGGGGATACTGTAACTTTCTTAGTCTCCTATGGCTACTGTCAAAAGATCAGAGAGCCCAGAGAATGTCACCATAGGGTAGTCTGAGACAACATGGAAGAAGCTTCAAGAAATCCATTCTCTGACAGAGTTCTACACAACTCTAAAACAAAGCAAAGCGACAAGCTCAAAGCTTCCTAATGAGGCACTCTTAAAGGACAGCTTACGCCTTTTATATTCATACTTTTATGAGAATTGCTATAAAGATGTTGACATCATGGTGATTTATTTATTGACATCAACAGAATATTTGAGAGGGAAGGATGGAAGGCATACAGGGTCTATTAGACTCTGGGCTTGGAACTGCAGTATGCCAAGTGTGTAGGGAATGATGTTCAAGAATTTCTATAAATAGAATGGACATCCCAGCTAGTTTTATGTCAACTTGACAGAAGCTAGAGTCATCTGGGGGGAAGAAACCACAATTAAAAAAAATGCCTCTATAAGATCAGGTTTATAGGCCAGCTGGTAGGACATATTCTTAATAAGTGATTGAAGAGGAAGGGCCCAGACCATTGTGGGTGGGGACACCCCTAGACTGATAGTCCTGGATGCTATAGGAAAGCAGACTGAGCAAGCCAGGAGGATCAAGCCTATAAGCAGCACCCTTCCATGGCCTCTGCATCAGCTCAGGCCTTCAGATTCCTGTCCTGTTTGAGTTCCTGTTTTGAATTCTTTCAGTATTGTTGAAGTGTAAGCAAAATAAACCCTTCCCTTCCCAGGTTGCTTTTGGTTATGGTGTTTTTGTTGTTGTTGTTTATTTTTTCACAGCAACAAAAGTCTTAGCTAAGACAAATAAAGATACGGCTAGGTGGTGAGGAGCTCTGACTGCTCTTGCAGAGGACTAACTTTGGTTTCTAGTATGTATATAATGCAGTTCCCTACCTCCTACAACTCCAGCTTCAGAAGATCAACACCCTCTGGCTTCTTAGGGCACACGCACACATATGCACATAACTATATACAGACATATATTGCATAATTAAACAAAATAGAATCTTAAAATTAGGAAGAAGAAGGGTAAGTGTAAATAAGATATTCTCCCTGACTCCTTTGAACTTCCCTTATAAATTGGCCAGTAGAGTTTAATAGAAGTAGACTAGAAGCTGCAAATGCTCTCTCTCTCTCTCTCTCTCTCTCTCTCTCTCTCTCTCTCTCTCTCTCTCTCTCTCTGTCTCTCTCTCTCTCTCTGTCTCTCTCATCTATCTATCTATCTATCTATCTATCTATCTATCTATCTATCTATCTTTTTGGACAGGGTATCCTAGGCTGGTCTTGAATTTACTATGTTTTCAAGGATGGCCTTGAATGTCTAATCCCTCCTGCCTCCATCTTCAGAATACTAGGATTATAATTGTGCACAATCATGCCTAGTTATATAGTGTTGGGAATAGAACCCAGACACTCACTGAGGCTAGACAAATACTCCACCAACTGAGCTACATCTTCATCCTACAGATAAAACTTTATATAATAAAGAAACCAATAATGAAATTTATCTTAAGCAGTATCTTTTAATGAATCTTAAATGTTTACAATATTGTGGTATTAGGATGTAATCAATATGAAAATTTGTGATGTGATATAGTGTAGCATTCCTTACTTATTACCACTTAAAATCCTGTATGCATTTTGCCATTCCACTTCCCATTTGGACCTACCATTTCCGTTGCTGAAGAGCTAGCACATTGACCTAGAAGGAACATGAACTAAAGGACATATATCTAGTGGCATATGCCTTTGCTGAAAACAGTGGTGTGGAAGGAGACTATCTGAAGATAGAAAGGAGCTGTGGGGAGCCTGGGACTCTTCAACATGAAAAGGACTGCTCAGCTGAGCCCTCAGTGTCTTCATACATCAATCAGAAGTCTTCCCTGTGTCTGGCTTTTTATACTTCTCTGTGGATATCCAGGAAATTATACAACCCTCTAGTCATAGGAGATCAATCCAGGACTGGGTGGATAGTTCATAGTGGCTATAGTTTTCCATTGGAAAGGTGTCTTCCTTTGGTACAGCCAAGCATGCACATGAAGCATGCTGTGCCTGGATCTTTTGACAGATGAGGAGAGCGCAGTGTGACAGGGACAGCCATTCCCAGTGTTTCCTTCAGGCTCACAGAAGCTCTGAAGGGCCTTTTGCCACCAAGTGTTTGAGAAGCAGCTTTCCCTGAAAAGCATCCCTTGCTGATCTCAGAAGGCAGGAGATGTGAGACAGACTCATAGCTCAACAAGAACAAGTGGCAATCAAAGCATCTCCCTTTCTTCATCTTCTCCCCAGTCTATTTCTGATGTTTGCCAGGGACCGATTCATTTGTTCTTATGACTATGGAGGAAAAGAAAACACATGATGCAGAAGTGGATGGCTAGCCCCTCCTAACACCTCCTTTACTAGGGAACAGGATAAAAATCTGGGGTGATACATAACATCTGTTCCCTGGGAGATCTCACACTGGAACACAAAGTTTCAATAGAACCAGGCAGCCATCCCCAGAATCCCAATGAAGAGCACAGCTCCCCTGCCTTCCAGCAATAAGCACCGGCTTCCTTCAAACAAAGACAGCCACACAGCATGTGCTTAGTGGAGGCCAAGAACTCAGAGTCAGAGCCATTTGTTTGTGTA
Source organism: Mus caroli (assembly GCF_978045245.1). Lineage (NCBI taxonomy): Eukaryota > Metazoa > Chordata > Mammalia > Rodentia > Muridae > Mus > Mus caroli. The sequence continues at coordinate 21,748,060 of NW_028227267.1, read as the reverse complement.
TTGGATTAGTCTCTCTTTTCTGTTATCATTATGCTCCCTTTTGGAGGAATGCTCAGGATGAAATGCAAAAAGTTCAGAAATTATCCCTGTGAGAAAGAGCTGCCTGGATGGATGTTAAAACATCAGTTACTTTATGACTTGCCTCTGAGGTTTCTGAGAGACACACACACTGTATCTGTTTTTCTATTTAGCACATTAAAATTTGTTCAGATGCTAAACAGTTATACTTAAATTTGGGAGATTTAACAAATATCCCAAGCTGTTTGTGTTCTTCAACTAAGACTTCTGAAAGAACATCTCACCAGAAATCAACTTTTCTAAATGAGTCACCTTTCAAGCCTCATGATTATTAGTTCATTGTAGATTGGCGTCTTTCTCAAAGAGTGGGCTCAACCTCCCTGACCCTGTATTTACAGAGTTCTGAAGCCCTTCCTTTAGGCCTGCCTTCATTCTGCTTAATATGTCTACTCTTAGTTACAAGAGGCACTGATGAGCAGGCCCAGAAGAGAGCCAGGCAAATTCTGTCTCTCATCCCATTGTGTCTATGATATAAGATCTATATAAATGGATATCTGAGTGCAAGTGTAGCTACATACTGGGGACAGAAGTCACATGGCACATCACTGTCATTGAGACTAGGAGAAACTGGTCTTACCTGTGATATTTAACCTGGCACCCAAACATTGAACAAGAGTGCCAAAAGGGTGAGCAAGTACCGAAGGAAGGGGAAGTTGTGTAAACAGAGGTGTCACCATAAACATGTGACCAGAGCCAACCATGATATTCCAGGAAAGCTGATCTTTTACAACCAGGGGCCCCGATTAGACGTCTCCCCTTCTACACTGTGTTTCAAACAAGGAAGAAACCATGAACGTCAACTTCTAACACTGAAACGATGTTCATGTGTTCTCAGTCACTCAACCAACCACAAAGGTGCTCTCCTCAAGCTCATGAACAGCTCAAATACTCACAAATATGGGAGACTGGTGCAGGTCAAAAAGAGGGATCCAAAGTAATAGAAGCTGCTTGTCATGCTGGTTACGTATCAGCCACTATTCACGCAACTCAGTATAGCTTGCCTCCACCTCGGATTCTTGATTGAAAATATGTCATTCACCATGTTCACAGCTAATATTCCCACTAAAGTACTATTAGGAAATATCTGGGGCCATGTGGAATCACTTAAGCCTACAACATTGTGAACTACTGTATTTGTGAGACGTGTGAGCTGTTCTCCCACTAACCAACCGTATCATTAATTACAGGCACCTCAAATAAAAATGCCTACACACAGGGCAGGCATGATATACACAATAAATAAAAAGATTGTGATTTGCAGAACGACAAGCTCATTCTACATTAATTGTCCCTCGTTTTCTTGGACTATGACTGGAGCTATTAATTTGATTGACCACACCTGGCTGAAAAAGACCTGGAGTCTGCAGAGTTAGCGGGTAGGGATGCCCATGGCCCTGCTCCATCCTCCTCCCCACACCTGCCAAAACTCCACCAAATGCAGATGAAGCATTTCACAACAGTTTGTTATTTAAGTGACTATTTCCAAATAGAATGCTCCAGAGGATGACATGCAAAAGTCTCTTTGAAACAGTTTTCAAATGTCATTTCTCATCTTAAAGGCACAATTAACCAGACCTGGTGTGCTAGGCAGCTTTCAGTTGCAGCGACAAAATTAGACAGCTTAGCGGAGGAAACCCTTCTTTACTTGTTAAATTGTATTACTTAATCGTATTATTTCAAACAATCTTTAAATTCAAATATATTTTGATCTTATTTTCCCCTCTCCCCAAACCTTCAAGATCCTCTCCTTCTCTCTAACCTCCAAACTTCTAAGTTCTTTCTCAAAAACAACAACAACCAAAAAACTAATATAACGACAAAACTCCCCTGAAGCAAGCAAGCAAAACCATGCTCAAAAAGAGAAACCAAAACTAACAAAACAAAACATCAAACTGTAACCAAACAAAAGCATACCAAAAACTGTGGAGTCCATCATACATTGTTGGTCAACTACTCCTAAACATGAGGCCTGTCCTGGACTAGTTGATATACCCAGTGGATTTCAGCTCTGCTGGAGAAAATAGTTTGCCCCTCTTCCCGGAGGTATAAAGGACAGTTCAGTTGCCCTAGTGGCTAGGTTCTCATTCATTTGTTCACCATCCAGTTAGTCTCTTAAAGGCTTACAAAATAAATTATAATAAGATAAAACAACTGTAATAGAATAAAATTTTAAAAAGATGAAAAAAATGTCAGGGTTGGTTAATACAAATAGTTGGAAAAGAGCCCAAGAGAAGGCACAAGAGTCAGAGACCCACATGTTTGCTCACTTAGGAATCCCATGAAATCACTAAACTTGAAGCCATAATATACACCCAGAGAACCTAGTGCAGGGCCGTGTAGGCTCTGTGCATGCTGCCTCAGGCTCTGTAAGTCCATATGAGCTTTGCTCATGTTGATTTAGAGGACCTTGTTTTCTTGGTACCTTCCTTCCCCTCTGGCTCTTATACTCTTCTGTCTCCTCTTCTACAGGGTTCGCTGAGCTCTAAGGGGAGGGATTTGATAGAAACATCTCATTTAGGGTAAAGGGATATAGTTCTTTTTAACTCACATGCTCTGCCATTTTGGTCCATGGTTACCTGGCCACTAGGTATAACATGACAGTTAGTATTTTGTTGTTGTATAACATGACACAGATATGCAGCAGAGAAGATGCCTACCTTCTGGCAGCTGGAAAACAAGGCAAGGAGAGAAAAAGAAAAAGAAAGAGAGAAAGAGAGAGAGAGGGAGAGGAAGAGGGAGAGGGAGAGGGAGAGAGAGAGAGTATAATGCAAGCCCAGAATATCCGTATTCCTTTCAGAGTACATGTCATTTGACCTCACTTCCTTCCACTAGGCTCTGCCTCAAAAGCTTCTATCTCCTCCATTTAGCATCATGGGCCAAGGTTCAAGTGTTTAATATGTATGTTTGGGGTGATATTTCACATTCATCTAAATCATAATATCCAGGGTATAGCTCACTGGTAAATGACAGCATACCAGACCCCAAGTTTTAGCCCCAGAATTACAAAAACTACCAGTAACAACAGCAACAGCAAAATATGGTTCATAGCACCAAGTCACTACTCACAAAAGAAAATAAAAATAAACTATTAATTATCTGTCTTTAAGGATAGTAGAACTCAAAATCTTTAAATATACTTCAAGAAAAAGAACAAGCTTTACTGCAAATATTTTTCTATTCATATTCAATATTTTTTGCATTCAAGTTTGGCTTTTCAAATAATAGAGAATATTCATACACAAGTCCAACCAATCAACTAAAATAAGCTTCATTTCTCATTACCAATCTAAGTATAAAGTAGAAATCAGCCTGCTAAAGTATGAGTTTGTCAATAGCAAATTAATTGTGATTCCTTGATGATTCTCATTTTGTAAGTGGTGGTTAAGTAATTAAATATGAATTATTTGCTCAATGTGAGAAGAAAGTTGTTAACTAGCTTGTTCAAAGTGAAGAGCCAGCTGTCATCAGAAATAGGTAGGATTAATTATGAGCAGGGAGAATTGTTCTCATGCGGCACCCGGCAGCTGCTCTACAGTGCCTCCCTCATTCTCTCCCATATTTCAAGCTGGAAGTTCTAGGCCACCTATTTTTGGCTTTGCTTGCAGTGTTTCTCCCAAGCCTGGCACATCATAAGTATATAACATTTGTTGACAGATGGCTTGCATAAATACCTTGGCACTGGAACCTTCCAAAGTTGGAGAGGGACCTGGAATATTAGTACCTTTTCAGAATTCATGTGGAGCTTGAATTTTTAAAAAATGCATTAATATACCTTTGAATAGCTCATTAGATCTTTTATATTCCATCCTCCACCTTCCAAGGCTATATTTTGGTATGCAAGTCATCTTTCCTATGTCCCATGTTTACTGCCACATGATAGATTGAAAGAATAGTGACCTGAACCCCATCCTAGAGCCTTACTATATAAAGAGATGTTCCCAGATTTCTCCTTCTGATTCTGACTCTGGGCCTGATTTTTTGCAGCAGGATTTTATAGGCAGATCAGCTGCAGAATTACAGCCATGCCTGGGGACAGTTTTAGTCCAACAGATGTGCTCTGTGTGTAACAGTAAGTCTCAATGAACAGAGGGACTGAGATGTCTACAATCTGTAGACATGGGGAGGAATCGGGTATAAATGTGAAGATGATCCAAGGGGGACCGTTTGGAGTGTAAAAAGAAGAACTATCCATTATAGCAGGCTAGTAGGCCAACTGGGGCTCTCATCTGAAGAGATCAGAGTACCAGGTTTATTTTCCTCGTTTCCTTTCTTTTTAATGTTCCTTGCTACTTCCTGAGCACTGAGAAGCACATTAGTATGTTGTCACTAAGGTTTCAATAAAAGTTGTGACACTCCTCCCAAAGAAACTGCACAGGAAAAGACTAAGAAAGTTGAGCTAATGATGTCAGGGTCTTGTGTACCATCACACCTCCAAGCATAGTCCTGAAACCAGAGATCCCCATAAACCTTGATATATCCTTAATGATTTTCAAGAAAACCATTTTTCACACCATAGTTAGGGCATTCCATATGCCTTCTTCCTCCCCTAAGCCACAATGTTACCTTTGGAGATAGACTATTAGACTAACATGCTGAACCCAAGGAGGTTGCCAAGCCAATGGTTTGCCAGAGGGAAGAGTCACATGTAAACTGAACAGTATCTTTCGTGTTTGGTCAACAGGTATTCAATCTAAATTTACACAAAGGATAGAAACAACCAACGTGATGAAATGTCTACACTCATGGCTCTGAACAAAAAGGGATCCACTGGGAATTTCACCTATTTTCATTTTTGTTTTATGAAAACACTGAATAATTTCCAAATATACAAAGAAACGTTAAAAAAAGAAACAGATTAGGGGAAGTTTATTGTGTCAGGGAGTGCTGTGAATGAGGGAGTGCTTCCACCGAGCTAAACCAGAATCAATAATTGCCCAGCAACCATGTCTGCAAAGCCTGGTAGTATCTCATTAACCCCATTCACCAGAGAAGCACAAGATATCTAAGCCAAGCACCTCCAGAACAGCAGAACATTGCCTTGGCGCAGGGTACTCTAAGAACTCTGTTTGTCTTTTTTTGTCTTTCACTGGAAATGTTTTCAGTTGCTTTGAGGACTCTCCAGAGTACCGACTAGATCTTTCTGTCTTACTCATAAACCCCGGGGCCACAAGAATCTTGGACTCATTGCTGTTGCTTGGCTGGGTGATTCCCATCCAAACAAGCAGGAAATGAGTAATTGACTGCCTGTGTCAGAACCAAGCATGTGAGACAAGGGGCTGTAGTGTCACTTGCTTTCTTCCACCTTGAACACCTTCCACTCTTAGAAGCTAGCAGTATGGCTATAACTCTGTCAATAATTGAAGGACGAGTTCAGATGGTCTCTAGGTGTGTGTATGTTTGTATGGACTACAGGGAAGGATATGAATCCTGGCAACCTTGATCATCAGCAAAAGAATTTGATCACTTGCAGGAATTTTTTAAAAAGGCTCATTTTGCATCATTTAGGAAATAATAACTCTACCCAAATAAAAACTAAAAGTATTCATAAAAATCTTCCAAAAAACCATACCAATCTAACCCAATATGCACATGCTACCACAGAATTGATACAAAGACACTTGTAGCTCATACAAGGAAAATCTGTCACCATCATTGTCATATAGACATTCTGGGGCCACTAGCCAAATCATGTCTCTGAAAGGAAGAACCTAGCATCTTCTCTACCTACTATTCAGACCAACACACTTACGGGATTCTTTTACAGTCTTTCTACCTCAGGCTTCAATATGTAGAAAACATAGGGGAGGGATCAAAGGAACATTTACCAGCATGGGGCAATCAATTAAACACATTCAGAAAATGTAACTGTCTGCTGTGAAGTTTATGGGTCTCTTTAACAAGTATAAATGTGAGAAACAAAGTATAGGTAGTGAAGGGGTGGGTCCTGTGATATTAAAAATAACTAAAAAGAAACAGTCCTGTACCACATCTCTACATACCCAAGTTCCTCCCGAAGAGAACTGGTCTCCCAGTAGTACTGACACACAGGCTTACAGGAGCAACAAGCCATAGTCAGAGACAGCAAGACCAGCTAACACCTGAGATAACCAGATGGCAAGAGGCAAGTACAAGAACATAAGCAACAGAAACCAAGGGTACTTGGGATTATCAGAAACAAGTCCTCCCACCAGAGTCCTGGATGCCACAACACACCAGAAAAGTAAGACTGATTTAAAATCATATCTCATAATGCTGACAGAGAACTTTAAAAAGACATAAATAACTCCCCTAGAGAAATACAGGAAAACACAAGTGACCAGCTAGCAGTTTCCTTAAAGATGAAACACAAAAATCCCTTAAAGAATTACAGGAAAACATATTCAAACAGGAGAAGGAATTCAACAAAACCTTCCAGGATCTAAAATTGGAAATAGAAACAATAAAGAAATCACAAAGGGAGACAGCCCTGGAGATAGAAAACCTAGGAAAGAGATCAGGAGTCATATATGAAAGCATCACCAACAGAATACAAGAGATAGAAGAGAGAATCTCAGGTGTAGAAGATATCATAAAAAAACATTGACATAATAGCCAAAGAAAATGCAAAAAGCTACTAATTCAAAACAGTCAGGAAATCCAGGACAAAATGAAAAGACGAAACCTAAGGATAATAGGTATAGAAGAGAGTGAAGATCCCCAACTTAAAAGGGCCAGTAAATATCTTCAACAAAATTGTAGAAGAAAACTTCCCTAACCTAAGAAAAGAAATGCTCATAAACATAAAAGAGGCCTACAGAACTCTAAACACATTGGACTAGAAAAGAAATTCCTCCTGTCACATAATAGTCAAAACACCAAATGCACAAAACAAAGAAAGAATATTAAAAGCAGTAAGGGAAAATGTCAAGTAATATATAAAGGCAAACTTATCAGAATTACACCAGACTTCTCATCAGAGACTATGAAAGCTAGAAGATTCTGGGGAGATGTCATACAGACCCTAAGAGAACACTAATGCCAGCCCTAGCTACTATGCCCAGAAACACTCTCAATAACCATAGATGGAGAAACCAAGATATTCCATGACAAAAACAAATTCACACAATATCTTCCCACAGATCCAGTCCTACAAAGTATAATAGATGAAAAACACCAACACAAGGAGGGAAACTACATGCTAGAAAAAGCAAGAACATAATCTTCTTTCAGCAAACTTAAAAGAAGATAGCCACACAAACATAAAAATAACATCAAAAATAACAGGAAGCAACAATTGCTATTCCTGAATATTTCTTAACATCAATGGACTCAATTCCCCAGTAAAAAGACAAAGACTAAGATACTAGATAGGTAAACAGGACCCACCATTTTGCTGCATGCAGGAAACATACCCCAATGTCAAAGACAGGAACTATCTCAGAGTAAAGGGGTGGAAAACAATTTTCCAAGCAAATGGTTTCAAGAAACAAGCTGGAGTAGCCATTCTAATATCAAATAAAATCAAGTTTCAACCAAAAGTTATTAAAAAGAATAAGGAAGGACACTTCATACTGGTCAAAGGAAAAATCTACCAATATGAACTCTCAATTTTGAACATCTATGCTCCAAATGCAAGGGCACCCACATTCATAAAAGAAACTTTACTAAAGCTCAAAGCACACATTGCACCTCACACAATAATAGTGGCAGACTTCAACACCCCACTCTCATCAATGGACAGATCATGGAAACACAAACTAAACAAAGACACATTGAAACTAGCAGAAGTTATGGACCAAATGGATTTAACAGATGACTACAGAACACTCATCCTAAAACAAAAAATATACCTTCTTCTCAGAACCTCACGGTACCCTTTCCAAAACTGACCATATAATCAGTCATAAAACAGGCCTCACCAAATACAAGATGATTGAAATAATCTCATGCCTTGTATCGGATCACCACAAACTAAGGCTGGTCTTCATTAACAACAAAAACAACAGAAATCCCACAGTGACATGGAAGCTGAGCAATGCCCTACTCAATGATAACTTGGTCAAGGAAGAAATATAGAAAGAAATTAAAGACTTTTTAGTGTTTAATGAAAATGAAGCCACAATATACCCAAATTTATGGGATACAATGAAAGCAGTGCTAAGAGAAAAACTCATAGCTCCAAGGGCCTCCAAAAAGAAACTGGAGAGAGCATACACTAGCAGCTTAACAATACACCTGAAAGCTCTAGAACAAAAAGAGGCAAATACACCCAAAAGGAGTTAGACAGCAGGAAATAATCAAACTCAGGGCTGAAGTCAATCAAGTAGAAACAAAAAAAGAACTATACAAAGAATCAGCAAAACCAAGAGCTGGTTCTTTGAGAAAATCAACAAGATAGATGAACCCTTAGCCAGACTAACCAGAGAGGGTACAGAGACAGTATCCAAATTAACAAAATCAGAAATGAAAAGGGAGACATAACAACAGAAACTGAGGAAATTCAAAAAATCATCAGATTCTACTACAAAAGCCATTCAAACAAAACTGAAAAATCTGGAATAAATGGACAATTTTCTAGACAGATACCAAATACCTAAGTTTATTTATTTATTTGTTTATATTTATTTATTTTTCTTCCATATTTTTATTGGGTATTTATTTCAATTATATTTCCAATGCTATCCCAAAAGTCCCCCACCTGCTCCCCCACCCACTCCCCTACCCACCCTCTTCCACTTCTTGGCCCTGGTGTTCCCCTGTACTGAGGTATATAAAGTTTGCACGACCAATGGGCCTCTCTTTCCACTGATGGCCGACTAGTCCATCTTCTGATTCATATGCAGCTAGAGACATGAGCTCCAGGGGGGGGGTATGGGTTAGTTCATATTGTTGTTCCACTTATAGGATTGCAGATCCCTTCAGCTCCTTGAGTACTTTCCCTAGCTCCTCCATTGGGTGCCCTGTGATCCATCCAATAGCTGACTGAGAGCATCCACTTCTGTGTTTGCCAGGCCCTGGCATAGTCTCACAAGAGACAGCCATATCTGGGACCTTTTAGCAAAATCTTGCTAGTGTATGCAATGGTGTCAGCGTTTGGAAGCTGATTATGGGATGGAGAATGAATTTATGAAATTCCTAGGCAAATAGATGGACCTGGAGGGCATCATCCTGAGTGAGGTAACCCAATCACAAAAGAACTCGCACAATATGTACTCACTGATAAGTGGATATTAACCCAGAAATTTAGGATACCCAAGATATAAGATCCAATTTGCTAAACGCATGAAACTCAAGAAGAACAAAGACCAAAGTGTGGACACTTTGCCCCTTCTTAGAATTGGGAACAAAACACCCATGGAAGGAGTTACAGAGACAAAGTTTGGAGCTGAGACAAAAAGATGGACCAAATACCTAAGTTAAACCAAGATCAGATAAATCATCTATACATTCCCATAACCCCCGAAGAAGTAGAAGCAGTTGGCCATCACTGGGAATAGAGGCCCCTTGGTATTGCAAACTTTATATGCCCCAGTACAGGGGAATGCCAAGGCCAAGAAGTGGGAGGTGGGTGAGTGGGTGGATAGGGAAACAGGGCTGGGGGAGGGTATAGGGAACTTTCGGGATAGTATTTGAAATGTATATAAAGAAAATATCTTAAAAAAAAGAAGAAGAAGAAGAAGAAGTAGAAGCAGTCATTAAAAGTCTCCTAACCCCCCACCCCCCAAAAAAGCCCAGAAGCCCAGGACCAATCTGGTGTAGTGCAGAATTCTATCAGATCTTCAAAGAAGACCTAATACTAATACTCTTCGAACTAGCCCACAAAATAGAAACAGAAGGAACACTACCCAACTCATTCTATGAAGCCACAGTTAGTTACCCTTGGAGATGGAACATTTTCTGTCTAATCAGGAACCTGTCACAATTTTCTTTCACAGAGGACTTCATAAGAGAATTTCTTTCTACTTCTATCATGTTCAATGTTCCAAATAGATTTTAAAAACTAGTTGAAGCTTTAGAAGATATCATGTATATTTAAGAGGCATTTAGCTATTATAAATTATTTTGGTGACTTAAAAATATCAATACCGGGGGGGCTGGTGAGATGGCTCAGTGGGTAAGAGCACCCGACTGCTCTTCTGAAGGTCCAGAGTTCAAATCCCAGCAACCACATGGTGGCTCACAACCATCCGTAACGAGATCTGGCGCCCTCTTCTGGAGTGTCTGAAGACAGCTACAGTGTACTTACATATAATAAATAAATAAATCTTTAAAAAAAAATATCAATACCAAGTTGTATATTTTAAAATAAATTCTATCAGTTTAATTTAATAAAAAAAATTAAGAAGGACATGGTGGGTGTGACGAATAATCTTTTACGTTTTTGGTTGTACGTTTCTTTAACATTTAGAGGATAAGTACACTTCGGTTCCTAGTACTCATATAAGACAGTTTTCAACTATCTGTAACTCCAGCTGCAGAAGACGCAGTATCCTATCCCAGGCTCCTCAGGTACCCACACACAAAGGCAAACACTTACATGCACACACACATACATAGAATGAAAAATAAAATAAACCTTAAAACATTAAAACAATGCAATAAACATAAGTAGAATAGACTAAACTCATTTTAAAATATTAGCTTAGGAAGAGTAATGAAATGGGTACATTCTTACCAAGAATAACTTAAAAACAATGAAAGAGGAAATTAACAGAAAGAGGAAATTATCATTCTAAGTCTAAGTGATACAAATCAAATAATATGGCATAGCCTCATAGATTTAGAAATCTGAAAGGTGCAGTTGCATGCCCTGCTGTGGTAGGAATGTCCCTCACTGATTCTGTATTTGTACAGTTGGTCCCCAGCAGGTGGCACTGTTTGGGTAGGTTGAGGAACCCTTAGGCAGTGGAGCCTTACGGAAGGAAGTGGGTCCCTGGGGACCTTGAGGTCTCATACTTTCCTACTCAGGTTCTTTCTCTGCTTCTGATTGCAGGGGCACCAAGCACATCTGGTGCATCAGGAGCTTCGGGGGCTTCAGATGGATCAAGTGCATCAGATGCATTAGGTGCATCCATGCACCAGGTGCCTCAGATGCTTCAGATATTTCAGGTACTTCCAGTGCTTCAGATGCTTCAGGTGTGTCAGGTGCTGCCAAAGCTTCAGGACCAGCTGGCCTCCTGCACCTGCCTCTATTCCTTCCCCACCAGGAGAGAACACACTCCCTGGAACTGTGAGGCAGAATAAACTCCTTTTTCCTGACATTGCTTTTGTCAGGTATTTCAGAGCTATGAGGAAATGAAGACATCTCTGTGACATGTAGATCATGGATATGGACAGAAGAGGAAATACAAATATGAATGGTTTGCTATAGACCAAAAAAGAAAATGATCTTAATATTAAAACCTTCCTCTCAAATTCTAGACACTGATTCCAAAAATCTGTGCATTTACAAGAAAGACAATTATACAAAATCTTGTGTGCATAAATGCTAAAATGTTATGAAATATTAACAAATGGAATTCAATAGTCTATCAAGAAGATAATGTATCGTGACCAAGAAGCATTCATTCTTCACATGCAAGAGTGCATCAACATTTGAAAATAAATCAATGTAATTCAATATATAAACAGAGAGCAAAGAGCTCATTTTAACATCTCAAGAGATGCGTGAAGAATCTTTTGATGAAGTTTGATGTCTGGGTAAAAACATTAAAAACTAAACCAGGAATAAGATTTCTTTAATTGGATTTTTCCAAAGCCTACCAAAAAATTCTCTGGGAGGCACCCTAGAAATAGGAAACATTTTGAAATAGTGGGAAGACATACAACGAGGCAGATTCCTAGTTAAAATGAAAGGGATATAATTTATATTTGCTAATGTGAAAAAGAATCCTCAAATTCATTTTTAAAGCTAATGTGATATGTATATATAAATGAAAACTATACACAACAGAAAAACAAAACCCTAACTATTTAGTTTAACTGAAAACAGTCTGGAAAGCTATGTGCCAAACTGCTAACAGTAGTTATTTGTTGAGAAGAAAGGGAATTCAGTTGTGCTTGCATTTGTAGAGAACGTAGAATTTAAAGAGAGTTTATCTATACTATATGACATGTGGCTGCATCATCTGAATCTAATACCATGGTGATAAAACAATGCCAAGCCTGGCCTCTAAAGGAAAACCTAGTTGTGGGGGGGGGTCTCCGTGATATTTATTAGTTTTATAATCAGTTAACATGTTTGCTTATGAGTATTAGTGTTGGTGGAGGGAGCTGAGGAACAAGTTACTTGTTTATGTATACCACATAAAGAAAACCACATGATTATGTTCTGACTAAGGACACTTCTGGTCTTCTGGGAATCCAGAATACACAGAAAGGTAGACTGGCATCTGTGATTCCTCTGAAATTATTCTATTATAGCCATCCAGTATCTTGAATCCCAATGGTGGCAAAAAGGAAAGTCAGAGTATGGGTACCAGGCATTTGGGATGATCAAGAAAACAACTTAGCTCTCTGGTGTCATTCATGATAATCCAAGAATAACTCTAGGGACAAATGTCTTTCTTCTTCTTGTAGGTACAGCTGATGTCTATCTGACTGGCCAAATGCAAGAGACTCTAACTGTGAGTCAAACGGGCTGTAGTTGTTTACAAGATTTCTTTTTCATAATCACACACACACAAATGCAAGACACAGAAATCTCTAGGCTCTAATCCTGAGACCCTAGGAGCCAGAAAGATAAAGAATGCTGACCATGTATGTGCATCCAAAAGCCACATTTGTGCCTCTCTTCCCAAATGGAAGCAAACAGTACCTGATTCAAAGAATAAATCCCCTTTCTCCTTTAACTTCCAATAGAGCTCCATGTGTTATTGAAACTATATCCATAATCAAGTGTTTCACAGAGTAGAGTCAAAGAGAAAGAAATCCTTTCAATTTACCAAGTGGGAGTGAATATTTCACACTATTGAGCTGTGCTTCAGAATTTCTTCTGGGTGGCCTGATTAGAGTACAGAAGAGGTTTCATAGGATCTAAGTCCATAGCGGGCCATGGCAGCACAGGATCTAAGTCCATAGCAGGCCATGGGTGCACAGACTCTCCCCTCAAGTAGACTCTGCCAAGAGGACAAGATTGAATCCTTATAAGGTGTTTGAATTGTATGTTTTCCCCATGACAATCAAACTAAATAATGGAGAAAACAGTGTGGCTAATCAAGGGTGGAATTATCTTTACTTCTGGTTGCTTGTGTAGATGTGAGTGTGGGGTTAACCCTTTCTGTTCTAACTTCAATCTCCAGGGTTCCCCACTTTAGCCTAATTAGGGAGTCTGAAGTCAAGAGAGTGACAGCAACATTTCCCAGATCAGAATCCACCTTGTATAGGCAGCACACATCTCTTCTTAGATGTACAACCTCAAGAGCATTTCTGTGGCTTGTGCAAGAATATTGGAATAAACCTGCCCCGTCGTGGGCAGAGGTTTTGGCAGAAGCCCTGAGTGAAATGTACATGCAAATTCATTCCCAAGGTTAAGAGCTTAAACAATGAAGAGAAGGAAAGGAAACTGGGGTTGATCTTCTCGGGCATGAGCTGGCTTTGCGGTGATCTAATTGGTGTTCCTAGGCCTAGGAGTCTGCCTGACAAAATTGATCCAGACAGCCTTTTCCCACTGGCAACAACACAAAACCTAGATGACATAATTCACAGTATAGGAAATTGGGAGCAGATAGGAAAGGCGCAGCAGGCTACTGAGTTCCCTCCAAAGGGAGCGCACATATTGAACAGATTACCAAAGAGGATCCTTAAATTTGGCAAAAATCACTTCATTCAAGAGATAGCAGCAGAGTACCAGAGAGGATGAAGGGCAGAGCAGCAAGGCCAGGAGCTGAATATGGAATATGACAAGGACCTCTTGGACCCTTCCCTGTTACTCCCTGGACTTCTGTTCCCTCCTCTGAGTTCAGGTTCAGCAATACTGTAATTTGATACTGACATGTAGCCTAATGGGACTTTGTTGTCTGAACATCTAGCACTGGGCTAATGTCTTAATTATTTTCCATTGCTTACGACAGACAGATTTTTCCATACTTTCGAATGAAAGAAATTAAGTTGAGGCAAATTATTTATAACCACTCAGAAATTTGGGCTTCTGGAAACAGTTTAGGGTAAAGCAGCAAGGGTAAGCTTTGTCCCTTCTTGTCAAGTCCAGTGCTCATTCAGAGGATGGACCAGCAAAGACTGCTTCCTTTACCCATAAACAAGGGAAAGTGTGTGTGTGTGTGTTTGGGGGTCGGTTCATAAATCTATCAAACCAGCCAAAATCTCTCATGGCCACAGAGCAGCTGTCTTTCAACACATCTTCTTTTTGCCTTCTTAGAGAAAAACTACGAGTAGCCTTTTAACAGAGATATTTTTAAAAGCTAGGATGACAAATGTAGCGTTTCCTCAGCTGTCCCACACTAGAGGAAGACAAGGCAATAATGGCAGCCGTCACACAGCTGGAATTTCCCACAGGGACGAAAGCATTACTTGGTACTGGGAGGGCCAATACCAGACAAGCTTGTCAGAAATACCCAAGTGTCTTCCTGGAGACGAGCTCAAATGCCCATGCATCTGAGTTTTCTCACATGTGTGTGACAAAAAGGAGGGCCATTCTCTCCCATGCAGGAACTCCCTGAGATGCCCTTAGCCATGGAAGACAGACACATCAGTAGTGTCTTCCAGGACATTGAATGATGTGATACTAGGCTGACTGAATCCTTTTGTCCTTCAATAAATCTTTTTGTCATTCCTGAAAGGCTTCCAGAGCCCTGGTTGGCTTGTGAATTGCTACTCAGGTCTAATATGGAGAATACCAAGATGTGATCTTGCTGACAGACATATTCTAGTGCTTTGTGAGGAGAGCACACACTTACTGGAGCCAGAGATGGCTTCAGGAAAGGGGAAGGGTGTGAAAGAGAAGGGATGACAATATCAGATCCCCATGGCTTGAGACCATTGCTTGGCATTGCTTTGGGACTAAACTGTGCCAGAATCAAGCCTACCAACATTCTTATGTGCTTAGGAAAAGTAAGAGAAATATTTAATAATTCCAAGACTGTTCCCTCATTAATAAATGAGGCTAAAATTCTCTCACGGAATTGTTTTAAACATTAAAGCATCATTGCTTTATTTTCTTCCCTCCCTTCCTTCCTTCCTTCCTTCCTCCCTTCCTTTTCTTTTTTCTTCCTTCCTTCTTTTCTACCCTTCCCTTTCCTTCTTTTTCCTTCTTTCTTTCCTTCCTTCTTCCTTCCTTCCTTTCCTCTCTCTCTTCTTTTTTTCTTCTTCTCCTCCTTTCCCTCCCCTTCCTGTTCCTCCTCCTCCTTCTCCATGAGGAAGGGTCTTGCTGTATATTTCAGGCTGACCTCAAGTCATCATCCTTCTGCCTCATTTTCTAAAGTCTTAGCATTGCAGATAGCAGGACACTCGGCTAAAAGGACTCATTTTTAAGTGTCCAGTCTACTACCTGGCACATAGCTCCCTCTCTCAAAACTTGTCTTGGTCATCATTTGGAGAAGCAACTGAGTCTTTGATTAAACAAATCTTTCCATTGTTCATACCTATAGATGAAAACATGTTAAACTGGAAAAGAAGCCCATGTTTTGATAACGGGAAGATATCAGAAGGGTTCCTGATATCAGGATCATCTCTCCACAGTGGATCTCATGAATAAATTCTAATGGCTAGAGGCATGATGCGGAGGCACACTCATGTTTCTCAGTGAAGCAGCAGTATAGGCCAGGATGTGATTTGTAGCTTGTCAACCTTAGGAAGTTACAGAGTGGAGCCTCTGAAAAGAGAGGGTAGCTGAGAGCTCACGAGCTTGATTACGCACCTTTCACTTACTCAGCAGAGGTTTACAGAAATAGGGTGAGTTCCTTGATAGCATTCGCCAAAGCTGCAACCATCCTGAGTTATTATCAATACAATTAATAGCAAGAAGAAATGAACCCGGGAATAATGACAATCATAGTGAAAGGAAAGCAAGGGCAGGGGATGTAGCCCAGTGGTAGAGAATAAGGAAGCCCTTGGCAGCATCCAGCCAAGGAGGAAGTGGAGAGGCACTTCTCCTGCCCTCTTTGTTGACTTCAAATGATCTGAAATGAAGATATCTCAACATCAGCATGGAGGAGAACTTCTGCGCTCCCTTTCAGTATTACAGATGTAATCCCCAATTGTGCTATTGTTCATTCCTGAACAATGGAGTCTCAGATTTTGCATGTGTGCAATGGAGAAAATGGCAAGCCTACCCAGTAGGGCTGAGAAGAGACTCCTGAAGATACAGTGAGGACTTGGTACAACAATGCTTGCCACACGCCAAAGTGGCCCATACATGGCAGACACTCCTGCATACATGGTTTATCAACATCATTGTTATGATTTACTTAAAGGAACAAAACTAAATAGAGACAAGTAAGAGCTTAAATGGTCTTTTAAATGTCAGAATAACAATAGGTTAGGGGAAGCGTTGTAGGGGAGGGGCTGTGTGAGAGGGCTACTGAGAGGATGGGGGATGACTGTGATCCAGCTGTAAAGTGAATAAACAAATAAACAAACAGATGCAAAAAGGAATGGGTTTGGATGCAAAAGGGGATGGTTTCTTATTCCTTGAAAGGTAAAAGAGACCCATTTTGTTTAAGCCAGAAAGTTTCATTCCTGCATAATAATGGGCAATTAACCCAGCCTTTCCTAGGATCAAGCCCATCCCATCCTCCCTCTGGGAGCAGATCTGACTAGGCTTTGAATTTGCACTTTGCAGGAGAGGTAAGGTTTGATTTCAAAATTAGATGGAGCTTGCAATCCAATGCTCCTTGACCCAGACCTCAGGCACTTTAGACAGAATGCTGCTAAGCAGGTAAGGTCAGCTAGGAAATTCACACTCCCCCAAAGACAAGCAGGACACTGAAGCCCAGGACCCCCCCCCCCCCCCCGAAGCTATATTTCCTGGGAAGCAAAAATGCTTTTGTCTGGTGGCCTCTCCCAATCAAGCCACATGTACAAAGTGCCACAACTACCCAGAGGGGGCGCTTTTAGCCAATTCAAACCTAGGAACACCCTTGCCTAGCTGGGCACCCAGCCAGGCTGTACCCAACACCAGCACTTCATTTCTATGGTTCCTCTTGGGAAAGAGAGATGGAACTTATTTTTTTTTCTTTATTCTCAATACCACTTTTCTTCCTGTTTGCTTTTCCTCTTTGCCCTCGGGGTACAGAATGGTAGCGCAGGTTTTGTGATTCTGTAAGTGTACAGATATATAATTTTTACATCCTGTCTTTAAGTCATTTTATTGGGCTTTATCTAATACAAAATGCTTTTCCTATCAATTAGACAGGGTATTTAAGGGATTTCTTTCTCCATTCACGTGGTTCTTTATTACTTACAGTTCCCTGTGACTCGAGTTTATTTGGAATCTTGTATATCTCACTTCTCAGACCAACATCCAAGTTGTTTCTATAAATAAAAAGCCTGGAGCCACTTAACTTAATTTCAATGACTCCTCTCCATGAAGTTAAATGGAGTAGTCTGGAGTTTTCTGGTATTAATCTATCATTTTCTTTTAAATAGTAGTATTATGTTGCCATCTTTTATTGTGAGTTTTTAAATGTCCCAGAAATGCTCTGGAAATCAGCACAGTTACAGTAATAAATGATAACTCCTGAGAATGTGAAGTCTTCTCTCCTTTCTGCTTATTCCTGCGAATGTTCAGGACCATGGTGTTGGACTTTTTACCCTTAGTGTTTTAGCTAGACTGAAGCCATGCTGGGCTATTCCAGATCCTGAGCAATGAGGTCTTCCATCTTGGAGCCTGGTGGATCTTGGCTTGACCAGGAACATGCCATCACTCCACACCTGACCTCCTCTGGGCAACAGATGTTAATGGATGTTAAGCTCTGCTTAGATGAGGCCATGCCCCTCACAACCCAAGTCCCCACTCTGCAGATGGTCTTCCTCTTTCAAGGCTTTCAGAGTCTGGTGGAAATGTTCAAGTACCTTAACATCCACTTCACACAAAGGCTTTGTGAATGCCACAAGGGACCAAGCTAGGTCTTACTTATCAATTGTGTTTAGCACTGCTCCAAACTCAGTCGATTCATTCTGAATTTAGATGAAATTGCTCCTTATCCCCAGTAGAATGTAATAACAAGGTGCTTGGAGGGAGATGAAGGACAGAATAGTGCCCTGACAGGATTCCATTATTTATCTGTCTGTCCTTCAACTCAATTCATTCTTACTCTGAATCTGAAAGATATCAAGGCAAAGATGTAGGAAGACTTGAAGGAGCCAGCAGACGAGGTGGGATCTGTAGAACAGTGATTTGATATTCAGAGATAAAAAGGTAATAATATCTATAGAAGCCATATGAGGGTTGGATGTTGAAGGTAGCATCTAGAGTGGTGGCCTCTGGCTGGAGCTTAGGGATCATGGAAGCAAACAATTGGACAGAATCTCGAAAGGGAACTTGAAGTCCAGCCATGGTACCAGTTGCTCATAGATCCATCCCAAGAGGTAAGGAACCAGAGGGTACACTAAGGTTCACAGAGAGACCCAGTTGCAGGTGTACAGCCTCAAGCATAAATAGCAGTTTAGGACAGATCACCTTATATCTCAGACCTCTGAACGTTTGTGAGACAAGGATGCTAACAACTGAGAGAGCTGCAGTGCTTCAAGCTGCCTCACACAGACATGACTGATACCAATAGATGTTCTACAGCGGCAGGCTTGCCTCCCTCCCAAACCCTAAGCCACTATGAACAATGTAGTTATTTCTGAACAAAGTACAAGTTAAAGGGGGGAAAAAACATAGTCTAGATAAACTTCTACAAGGCAGAATATCTATTTTTAGCCAACCATGTGTAGTCAGTCATTCTGAAAAGATTCTGGGTTTTTGTTGGCTAGTGTTATTCACAGGACTCTCCCCAAGTCAGCAGACCCATGCCTCAGTTCCACAGAACTTCCTGCTTCCAAGTCAGGTCACCAGGGTTCCATATAACCCCACCCCTGAGTCAAGACAACAGTTTTCCACAGCATAGAACTCCTGAAATAAACAATTCCTAAGTTTAACATTGTTGGCTATTCTGAGTAATATGGTGAAATTTTCCTTCTTCCCAGCAGGGACATAAGCCACACCTTTATCTAAAGTCTCCATGCTAGCCATGTTACCTGCCCATTGGGCACTTAGTAGCTATCCTGGTAACCAGATAGACCACTGTGGTGTCATGCTGTTTCCATCCAAGCAACCCTTATTTAGTGACCTAATGCTAAGTCATAGACCTATGTCAGTCACCTCACTTACACCAGCAATGTGACATCTCACAGGAGAGGGGTGAGCACAAATAGAATATTGAGAGTCAAGAGACAGAGAAAGAATCATACAACTTTATTAGAGTATCTGCTATAATTACTCTTTACCTTATCAGTTACTCTTGTTAACATCCCGTGAGTAATCTGCAAACTAAATTTCATTATACATATACATATATATATATTTATATACACACACATATATGTACATAAACACAAACACACACATATATGTATACACACACACACACATATATATATACATATCTATCTATCTATCTATCTATACACACATACATATGAAAAGAACATGGTAGTATAGGACTTGAGTAACTAGAAATGCACTCTCTATGGAAAGCAAAATTTTTATAAATTGCTCTCTCACTTATAAAGTCATCCATATGACTACACATTTAACAACTGTTATTGTTATTAATGGTTGATATGTTATATGAACATAATTATATGTTATATAGCTGAGTGACATATATAACTGTCACTTGGTTATTTACTAATTCACTTATTAAATAGTTATTACTTAGGCATAAATTCCTGACAACATACTAGGTACTGAAGATAAAACAGTGGAAACATTTGCTGAAGCTTAGTGTCCATAGAAAACAGAAGGAGAAATACGGGCCAAGTAGGCACCACTTCAAGGGAATAGCCCATAAGTCAGTATGGGTAAGAGACCATGTGTCAGCCAAGATGGAAGCAGGAACTCAGTGGATCCAGAAGTTTCTGCTTTAGATGACTCATAAGATGAATTACCTAGGAAAAAGATGCAGGCAAGGAGGGATGGAGGCAGAGGCAATACCATGGTAAAGGCCTTCTGACATCCAGAGCATGGGTTATTCATGCCTTTGAAGATGAAGCTGTCTTGAACTATAACAAAATATCTGACGGGGACTGAATTAATACCAGAGTTTGGCATTCTGTGTGAGCTCTGAGATGTTTGACAGGCTGCTAGGAAACTCCTCCTGCAGGACTCAGCCCTCATTTCTGGAGTGAAGAGAAATGCTATACCCCATGTTTCTTGTGTGGAACACGGACTCTGCTGTGAAACACAGGACCTTTTTGACCTATCTTAACCTACTTGTCCAGTCTTACTTGACCAATATGCTTATCTGCTACCATAATGACATTTCAGTTCATGCCCAACCAAGTTTATCTTAGGGTCCCATACGATTATAATGAACAGTGAGATTATAGCCATTGTCTATGTGTTTGTGGTGTTTACACAACAACCAAGTAGCCCAACAAGGCACTCTCAAAATATATCCCATTGCTAAATGATGCATGAATATATGAGCACACTATACTAGCTGTCATATGCTGTCTAAAGCCATTTCTATATGGCTTCAAGTTTAAGACATGATTTTCCCTCTATTTGCAGTGATTCTCTCCCTTTCAAATCTTCCTCCTCCTTCAAGATGAAAAGCAATGTGAACTCATCTGTAAGGTTTTTCTAACCTTTAGGTAATTATTTTGCACGAAGTGAGGTGTCGAAAGTAAAGGCATGTCCATATAAGAGAATTGAGAGTCGACTTCTTTTCTCTAATGTGTGGGTGAAGAAGGTAGCATCTATGAACTAGAAAGTAAGCAGACCCTCTACAGACAATGAAATTATATTAGTTTGCTTTCTATTGCTGTGCTTAATCACTGACAAAACCAACTTGGGCAGGAAAGAATTTATTTGTCTTACAGGTTAACAGTGTATCATCTAGGGAAGCCAGGACAGGAACTAAAGGCAGGAACCTGGAGTCAGGAGCTGCATCAGAGACTACAGAGGAAGGCTGTTTACTGGGTGGCTTCTTCTAGCTTACTTAGTTATTTTTCTTGTACAGCTCAGGCCCTTAATCTTAGGGATGGCTCTACCCACAGTAGGTTGGATGCTTCTATATCAATTGCCAACTAAGAAAATGCCCCCATAGTCATGTACACGGGACAATTTCCGAAAGAGGCAATTTCTTAATTGAGGTTCCCACTTCACTGGTAATTGGCACAGAACCCAATCTATCAACATACCAGCTTGATCTTGGACCTCCCAGTTTCCAGAAATGTGAGAGAAGTGTCTTTTGCTTAAAAGCTACCCAATTTATACTATTTTTTCTAACAGCATGAGAGATTATTTAGAAAACAAGTCATTGAAAAATATAACATTTGGATAATGGGCTGTGCTTGTACAGGAGAGAAACTCATAGTTCCTTGGGCTTTCTTTGTCTAGTAAACCTACCTCATTGATTCCTTGCCATTTGGGGTTTCTGATAAAATGCCAGGAGTTGTGTATACTCTCCCTAGATACTGTCTTGTTTGCTCCTATGATAGTTAATAAGACTTACACAAGTCTCTCCTGCCAAAGCTCAAGAAAGATACTGGCATATTAACACCTAGTGCTCATTTGGGAGAGATGAAGAGGAGAGGGGAAAAAGAGGAGAGGAAAGAAAGAATGGAGAAGGAGGGAAAAAGAAGAGGTGGAATAAAAGGAAAAGAAAAAGCAAGCATCACCATCACCACACTGTGAGCCTGCAATGCGCATGTGACACTTCCTTAATTTCACATCTGGGTGCTTATTTCCACTGATGTGAGAAATTTATCAGAGAACATATCTAAAGTCTTGGTGTTCATCTCATTTAACATAGTTACTCCCTTTTCTATCCCTGTCCTGGCAGACTTGACAGTCTGTGACGAGCATCCTCCTTAGCAGCATCAAGGGCAGGAAAGAGCAATGCAGTCATAGCTTAGGAGCTGTGACAGGCTGTAATTCTTCCTAAAGGAATAGCTTGCCAGGAGAGTTGCTAGTATGGTCACATTTTATCAGCTTCCCCACCACCACCAAGCATCTTTCTGTGACAAACAAAGCTCCTATCTTCAACTGGGTTTGTTTTAAACAAATGTTATCTGTCATTCTCTAGGCAGCTTGGATGCTTTGCCAAGGCATATTGGGGTTGTGCAAATGGTTTTTAACTCACCAGGCTGCAAGAATTTTGGGATGGAGTATGGTGGTTAGGCAGGGTGAGAGCGGGTAAGTGGCACTGTTAGACATAGAGTGTTAGGGCATGGGGACACTGAGACAGCATCTTGAGTGTTTTGATTCTAAGACAGCGTGTGTTATTCTTACCAACTAATTTGACAGGATTTGCTGAGTCCCTGCAAAGGGAGTTGGGTCTCCAAATAAAAGGGATGAAGAGTGTACACGAATGTGTCTTGCATTATATAAGTGGGGGGAAAAAGCACAGCTTAGTAGTACAATTATAGGTAACTCTATAGATCAGGTTGGGAGCTGAGACCTATGGAGGGAATACAAAGTGGAGGAATTGTAAGAAGACAAGGCAGTGTGCACATGGAGGCATTATGATGGTTGGCCCGACCTCATTGAGACACAGAAGGAATGAAGAGACAGCTGAGTTGTATCAGCAGGAAGAGGGTGCAGGCATCAGGACATACTGGAGCAAAAACCAGAAGAGGGGAGACTGCCTGGTGTTCTCAGAAAAGCAAGAAGGCAATGCCAGAAGCATCTGAACATGAGACTAGACAACAAAGGAAATCCAACACCAGTGAGAAATTGGGACACCTCGAGCTTTTCCTCAGTAAAACTGTGAGTCACTACAGGATTATGATATGTACTTTTTTTTGTCCCTTGGAGGACCATGCCATGGGACACAATAAGGAACCCTACTATGAGAGTAGGGCTCTATCCTAGGAAAGAGGTGGTTGTGGCTAGGACTTGAATGGAATAAAGAAATGTGGAAAAATAGCTGGATTAGGGGATGTATCTTATGATAGAGTCAGCAGAGCATCCTGAGGGTTGGAGGTGGGATAGAGCATGGGGAAGGACTGCAAACTGCTGTCAACTGTGTTGGAGAATGGTAGTGGGAAAGAACAGTGTGGAAGGGTGCTCGGAGGTGGGGGTGAGTTTTGCATGTGCAGGATTTGTAACTGAACAAGCTGAGTGGTGTGAATTTGGAACTTGGAAAGCCACTCTGGTGTGACAGACTTGGGAACCGACACTGATTTGTGGTATCACCAAAAACATAAATGGAGGAGAAAGGAAGACCAAAGACAGAGCCCAGGTTACCCCATATAAACAGATGACTAATGGGAGAGAAGTATTATGTATGTTTGACACATGGTACCTGTTCAATGACTATTATTTAGGAGAAGTGGCTATTTTTTAAGTTGAGACTTTATAATTGTTATGTCTATGGTACCTGATTGGTTTTGCATGGACCTAAATTACTATGTAGTAACCTCATTATCTATTTTTTAATGACAGTCCAACACCCAAATGCCTTGATGTGGCATAATGGGTGCTTATAAAAGGGAGGAGAAAGTCAAAATGAACTGTGATGATAACTAATGATCCAGTACATTTTTCTAAGTATAGCTCTTCAATGGTACAACAATGGCCAGGGGCACAGAGGTTTTGGTCCCTTGGGAGGGCATAGTATGGTTGGGATAACGTAGAATTTTAAAGCCTTGTGAAGGACACAATGGAGGGCACTTAGCACAATAGAAAAGAAGGCTTGATCTTGAGTTCAGAGCTCAAGCTGAGGTGGCTGGTAGATGGGTGTGACCTGGGACACTTGCAATGTAGATGAGTGCACATGTATGCTCATGTGCTATGGGATGGGTGAGAGCCCACAGAATGTGAACATGAGGTGAATGAACCAATGGGTGGCAAAACAGGTTGTCGGGTGTTGTGGAGACCTGGGTGGGAGCAGGGCCAAGTTCAATGAGGTGTCAGTCCAAAGAAGTTTAGAAACAGTGGGGAAAATTTCAGAGAAAGGATTTAAGACCCACCCAATCACACTCTGATGCTCTGCCAGCTTGCTACAGAACCTCAACTTCAGTCTCCTTGTCCTCAATCTCTGGCTTTCAACACAGCAAGAACATCAATTGATCTGCTTAATAATAGAGCCTTGGGAGGGTGATGAAGTTCCAGAAGGTTCCTGGCAGATACCTTTGGCAGGCTGATGACCTCAAAGGCAGACTGCCAGCAGTTTTGGAAGCAGCACCTTGGCAAGATCTTGGGATCTTTGTAGTATTCTTCCACCTTGAGTCAAAGGGAAACCCAGGGTGAGAATGAGAAGACAGGACCTGGGGTCAGAGTTGGAAGACAGCCCCACCCCACTCCCCACCCCACAGAAAGCCTACGGTCATAATAAAAACTGTTCCTGTGCACAGGTGTGTTCCCCTTAGGAAAGTTTATGTTCCAAAGAGAATGATATTTATTTAAAAAAATCATTGAGACATTATAAAAAGAAAAGAAAAGAAAGGAAGGAAAGAAGGAAGAGAAGAGGTGGAAAGGAGAGGGGTGGAGAGGGGAGGAGAGGAAAAGAAAAAGAAAATTCTAAGCTGTATCAAGAAATGCCCTGGTGGAGAAATCTGGGAAATGTCAAACATGTGTAACAAAAGGAGAGGCAAGATTACAGCCCATGTCATTCAAAACCATGTTAGGACGTCATTGGAAAAAAAAGTAGGGAGAAAGGACTGTGTTAGTGGAAAGCTCACTGACTCGCCCCTCCCTGTGCTAGAGTTGCGCATTTCTGACCACTTGGAGGTGGCGGTCCTCCAGCTTCTCTTTATTCCCGCTGCTTCATTCACAGTCTAGCTCCGACCTGAGTATGTGTTAGCACACACTCCACTTCTTCATCTCCCAGGCATCATTGTCTCTTGAAGCCATGGCAGATTCCAAAACTAGCTTCAGGAACAAAAGTGGTAAACATGATCAATTTTTATAAACTTCTAGCTAGGCACAGAGCAAGTTTTTAAAGTCAGAGCAGTTTCCCAACTCTCCTGAGCCCTCATATATTCTCTGAGTGACAGCCGTCCTCCTTTGGTGGGAGCTGTGATACAGGCACACCCAGCCTGGGTCCTTGAGTTCTTAGCCCTCTCTTGTACTTAGTCATCTTTCATACTCAGATGTGTGTGTGTGTGTGTGTGTGTGTGAGAGAGAGAGAGAGAGAGAGAGAGAGAGAGAGAGAGAGAGAGAGAGAGAGAGAAATCCCTTTCTCTACTTTTCATAAACCTAGAAAATTAACTTCCTAATGAAACATCTAGCTAGAAAGTAGAACTCTATCAACTACTCAACTGGTTAAGAAGCTGGTGTTCCTGTCTCTGGAGTCCATTTACAATTTGATCCTTTTTCTGCTTTGAAGCTGATACCATGCACATACTTTCCTGCTCTCTGAAGATCAGCAAAAGTATTGTTCCTCCACAACACATTCTTGTATTCTCAGATGGATGTCCCTCTACCCCATAAGCCAGATCAAACTCACTTCTCCCCAAACTCACTCTTGTGTGCCAAGTTTGTTCATTTTCTCTCACAGTCTTTATATCTCTTAATGTTGTGTGTGTGTGTGTCCATACTCATCTCATACATTGATCTTGGAGCTTGCAGCTCAAACTGCAGGGATTGGTTCTCCTTTCTCTACTTTACATTTTCTTCTTCTTCTTCTTCTTCTTCTTCTTCTTCTTCTTCTTCTTCTTCTTCTTCTTCTTCTTCTTCTTCTTCTTCTTCTTCTTCTTCTCCTCCTCCTCCTCCTCCTCCTCCTCCTCCTCTTCCTCCTCCTTCTCTTCCTCCTCCTCCTCTTCCTCTTCCTCTTCTTCTTTTCTTCTTCCTCTTCCTCTTCCTCCTCCTCCTCCTTCTTCTCTTCCTCCTCTTCCTTCTTCTCTCTCTTTTTTTCTTTTGACATAGTACTTAAGATCTGAAAAAAGGTCTTCATCTTACACACCAAACACTTTACCAACTGAGGTATTGTCCCAATCCCTAATTCCAGGATTTCTTGACAAATATAGCATACACCATAGTCCATTGGTCAGTTCTGTCTTTACCACACTCTTTCCCCTACATTCTTTGGAGATGCTTTGTGAAGACATCATCAAACTATGAACTACAATCTTATCTGTCTCCTGGGCTGATCATGGTCTATTTGAAATGCCTATCATTTGGTTTCTGTAACACACTAATGGCCTGGTTCTTCCTGTTTCCTTAAGGACTTTAGAGTTCGAACACAGGGTCTTGTACATGCTGGGCAAATGCTAGATTTCTGACTAATAACCCCAAACCTATCTTAAAATTTCAATTTTTGAGATAAAGGGTCATTAAATTGCTCTGGCCAGTCTGACCTTGTACTTGAAATCCTGCTGCCTCAGCCTCTCAAGTATTACAGGTCTGCACTGGTAGCCCTGGCTATATTACTTCTTTTAAACGCCTTTGAGGATCATCTTATCATTTCAAGTGTGGACTTTAACCTATGCATGTAATCTTCTGTCCACCTGAAGGATTTACCAGCTACATTTGATTGGGATACCCATAAATGAGATCACAAGACTACTTCTCAAACTTCTGATCTCCCAAGCTTGAATCCTTGATCTATAACTAGTGTCCCCTTTCACATTTTCCCCACCTGTCCAGCCCAGGCTACTAACTTGCCCCAGTGGCTTCAGAAGGTCATACATATTCTCTTGTGTTCCCACTATTGTAAGCTAGGTACTCCTCATTTCTTCCTAGACAACTACAATGCCTTCTGGATTGCTGACAATGACAACATTAACTAGTGTCTAATGAACCCACTTTTGGGGGTGCATTATTGTAGAGCCTACATGAATCCTTAGTAATATGAGGTACCTACTTCATACTCTATGCTTTATAGTTAGAAGTCCAGAGAGCATTTGCTCAAGGTCATACAGTGTGCAGAGAGAGCATTGATTCAAATCCTTTTCAACTCTCATACCCGAGCTGATCATCCCCAGGCATAAATAACAGAATCCAAATCTTTCAGTGTGAGTGTCAAAGCCATAAAACACAGTCTTCTGCCAATTGCTTAACATTTGTTTCTAGCTGACTGCCTCCTTCAAGACTAGGGTGCTGCTTTTACAGAATAAAACCCTTTTATCTGGCCTCTTCACCCCTTTTCACATTAGCATTTAAGGCCTACCTGTAAAATGTACACTTCCCAAGAGCACTCCGTGGGTATCTGTTCTCAGAGATGATGGAGCTCCCGCTGCCCCACCCACCCTACCTGTGTCTGCATCTAAAGTAAGAGCCTGCTTGCCTTACATTAGTTGAAAGTACTTCTGGACACCACTCTCACTATACCTTGAAGAGAGGAGCCACAGTTTATTCCTCTTTGCAGTGTTACCCTCCTCCACATTGGCATTTGGTACACATGCTACATACGAGAAGCATATACAATATATTTGGTAGAATTTCATAGCAGGATTCTGTGTCATGAAGTCTTGGGTATTTTATTAGTGTTGATAATACTTGGGAGGCATCATGGTCACTCTGGGTAGTCAGCTTCCAAGATGCACATAGATCTCAAGCATCTTTATACTCAGTGTCCCCTGTATGAGCATCAAGGTCTTCCCGTAGCTTATAATGGGACCCCAGTACACAACACTCAGAAGCGTCTACTCTGTAACAGGTACAAGTTCTCTCTGAGGTAGTTTTCTCTGCTGTGCAGCTAGTACCAACTGAATTTAAGTATCAATGGTAGTTAAACAATTATACAAGCGAACAGTCATTAAACTTCATAGTTTAACTTCTGAGTGATCTTCAGAAACCATCAAGAAGGCAGATACTGATATCATCCTCTTTCTGGAAAAGAATCCTTAGGTTCGGAAGGGCCACTAGTGGGTGGCTGACCAGATGCAACTTGACTCTTCCATTCCTATTATACTACCAATCCGTCTCTCTAGAAGCTGAAGTTAGTAAGTACTAGTTTTCTCTCATCTTTCTCACACGCTAGCAGAGTTAAACACAGAGTTAGACACAGGGATTGGGGCAGTGGACAATTTCTTACTCCTGGCTTTTTCCTTGCGTGCTGGTGTACAGGAAATTTTTACAGCCCGATGGCTCATAAAAAGACGTCTACTCACATCCTGGCCATCGTTAATCCTCTCATTAAGCTCCTCAGAAGGAGAAAGTAGCGGAAATGGTGGTGGCTGTGCACAGGTTGGGGCTCAGTTGCAGATGGGACATGAAGTCTGGCACACCATTGGCCATGAGTCACTGGAAGCCCAAGCTGTGTACCAGAGGACAGCAGGAAACCACAGGACCTGGTTTCACTCTTGCGGTGACAGTCTTTTGGGAGGCTGAAAGACCATGGTGGTTCAGCTGTTCCCTCATGGCTGCTTCCCCAGCAGCTCCAGACTGTGTTTGTCTTGGCCAGTCAGGATGTGGAACTCTTACTGGCTCAGGCAGTGCTACTGAGGGAGACACATCCACTTCCTGTCCCTCCACCCCACCTCCACTTCCTGTCTCTCTTCCCCCTTGGTATGGCTACTATAGCATTTGTACAGTTCCTTCCTGCTGTGTGGAGACAGGTTTATGGGTGGTTAGGTCACAGGGACTCTTCACCTTGGCAGTAGCTTCTCACCACACAGAATAATGGTCTTTGAAGTGGTTGTGGCTCCTGAGTGAACATGGAATCTAATGTCTACCAACAAATAGACTGCTTGGCACTTGTAGTCACAGTTTCTTTGATATAAAATAGTACCTTCAGCCTCAAGTCCAATGAGGAGTCTTACCCTCTCATCCTGATAGTCTCCTCTCTTGATTCATTTCTGTTTGGCTTAGTGCATAAATAGATCATACTTACCTTCTGGAAAATTCAGTATCTGTCTTTTTCATTAAAACTAACTAACCAACCAACAAAAATTTCCCCAAGGTCTTATCAACTTTAGTTAGTTGTTGTCTGGAGCTGTATTATGCCCACAGGAAGTTAACATAGCACCTTTAAATCAAGCAGCTAGAGAAGCACATAATAAATACTAGAAGAGTTCAGGCAATTCCATTGGAGTAAGAATGAGTGTGGAGTTTGCTTTTAAAGCAAGTGTTGAGAACAACCCTCATCTCTGATGCAGAAAAACTAGCTAGTCTCTTTATTCTTGTCCACAAAAAGAGATAAACAAGGACCACTCTCTGGGGTTGCTTGTAAGTATTAAACAAAACAATGTAGAATCAAGCACCCTGCAGAATCTCTTGCATACTAAATAGGCTATAGCTAGGATCAGTGATGATCATTTATATTAGGACACAGAAGCACACATAAGACATGAGCCTAGTTTTTCCAGGCTCCCTTTCCAATCAAACTGAATAAAATCAAGAAGTCAAGCTAGTAAACCACCTTAGGCATTTACCCAATGCAAGGCTACATGTTTAGAAATTTGCAGAAGTCTTTGTTGAGATAGCTGTAAGAGTTACTAAACTGAAAACACAGATGGCCGGAAACTTCTACTTAATCCAGTTTCTAAACCTTTCCAACTATCTCCCACAAAGCAAGGATCAGCCTCTCCACAATAAGAGCATACAAAGGCAGAGCCCTGAGTCTCTCTTCTCTTATAGATAACATCTGGACCTGTTTCATCGACAGACATGGCTGACCCATAGGACTTCTAAATACATGCTGGTTCAAAGCTTTTGGACACTGTGGGCCATCAGATGATATTTTAACATACTATTCATAGTTTTGGTTCTTTGTCTATCCTTGTCTGGAAACTCACACACTTGCTTCTGAGGTTGCAGTCTCCAGTCCTTGCATACCAGCAAAGAGCAACCCCTCTGGCTCACATAATCCAAGAAGGACTGGTACCAGAGCCAGGCCAAGACGAACTCTGAAGCCTATTACCAACCTCTGAACTTTCCTTAAGATGTGTGTTTGATGTCTTATATATGTTTTTGCCCAAAGCTAAGATCTGTTCTCATTTTTCTCAAGATATTTTTATGCATCTTTAATAAGCAAGCTGTTGTAGAAGGCATGCTGCAGTAGTCTAAACATTTGAATTTGCAGCAGCTGTAAGCTTATCTATTTCAAGTCTGTGGATGGAACTTCTTTCAGGGAGGGCATGTCAAAAGGCAAGTCCTTGCGTCATGAGAAAGTCATAAAGGTGGTTGGTTTTTTTTTGTTTTGTTTTGTTTTCAATAAAAGAAAAAAAAAGACTAAGCTCAAAGAATACAACATATTTACTCTTTAAGGGTGAAGATATTTTCTGCTTTGTCTAACATTTTTAGGCTCCTCTTCTTTGGCCTTCTTAGGGTATAGACTTTCTTTTGAGTTTCCTGTTACTAATAAGGCCTAGGGCTAGTATAAAGCACATCTCTAGTTATATTATCCAAGCAGCATGATAGTCTTTCTTTATAGGGCATGATGCTTGGTGAGCTTGGAAGAGGTTAGCTTGCTTAATAGTACACACCGTTAAGGAAGCCAAACACCTATATGCTTCTGTCCCTTCTTCCACTCAGGTGCCTCATCTGCACAGACCCATTTCTCCATTGATCACACCTGTATGAGCTGACAGTAATCAGCTCTCATAGACCAAGGAGTATGCTAAATATTAGACAAGTTGACTTTTAGTCTAAGTGCGTGAGAACCACAGAACTGGGAAAACTGGGAAAATTGTGGATCCAAAGCACAAGTAAGATTCACAAGAAGAGTTCTTATCCCATGGGGAAGAACTTGCTTCTAGACTTAGACAGTCTGGGGCTGGAAACTGCTTCTTCCATTCATGGGATAGGTTTGTGAATTCTGGCAAACCTCAGTTTCCTTATCTCAAAATAGGGCCCACAATCATGTTTACTATACAGAGGCATAGAAAGGACTAAGAAAATGAAATGAGACCACCATAAACCATTTTTAGCAAAATGCTTAACTTTTCTCTTTAAAAGGACGTGACAGTGTCTAGTCATACCTCACAGATGAGGCAAGTTTGTTTTTGAACTTGGAGGATGAGTAGGAAATTGTAAAGGGGCAAGAGACATTGCAAGTGAAGGAAGAACATTTCTAAACCTGAAGTCACACATGTGTACGACGTTATGCAGTACATGGCGGTCAGTGTGGTCAGACAGTGTACACTTATGCATCACTTTAGCAGTGGGGATATGTTATGAGAAATGCATCATTAAGCAATTTGGTCATTGTGCAAACATCAAAAAAATGTATTATACAAATGAAGATGGCTATAGCATCACTAAGTAATGTAACCATATGGAAAAGCTGATGCATGTTTGGTCTAGGATGAACCAAAAGGCCATTACGTAGCAGATGGCCATATTTGTGGGGTGAACATTGAGATTGGACCAGAAGAGTAAGGCAGTTTTTAAAAGCTCTCTGTTCCAAGTTGTATCCAGGAAATACAACTCACTACAGAAAAGAGGACTGAGCCCTGGAAAAGGAGAAGAGAACGCAGAATTTTTTAGTGCCAGTTGACCTCCTGAGAGTTCACATGGACCCTTTAAGTCTGTATTGACTATTTGCTGGCCCTCAGGGTATTTTCCAATGTGGGCAAATGTATCTGGTTGAAGAATGTCATTGTTCTTTACTAATGATGCCTCGTGCCCTTTTTGGTGGAAATAGTGATGGTGCAGAAGTGGGAATTCCAGAGTCTCCTCATTGAACCACCATGGACAAGTCTCAAGGGACAATGGTTGGCCAAGATGTTCCCAAAGGTTGTCTTCAGTTTAGTTTGTGATTCAAATTTGCCAGCTCTAAGTAATGGGCCCAATATCATGCAGTGATCAAACTTCCGGACTAGGATTTGTCCCTAAACACTCTTGCAATAGTCCGTGCTTGTCAGTTTTAGTCTATGCTGTGTCTACACTGTGCCTAACAGCTTTGCCCAGGACAATCAAGACAGTTTTCTTTGTTGTCATTTGTATTTTAAGAACTGCAGTTGTTCTCAAATTCAGACTTAGAATTCAACTTGGGAGCTCGTGGGTTTTGTGGTCTGTTTAATTAAAATTCTAGAACACAGAGTCCTCCGCAGAGCCCTTGCTCTGGAAGGCATCCTGGGGGTTCAACCCTATTCAAAGTATGGGAGTGTTTACAGCAACATTTCTCCTGTACTGTGGGCTGGGCTATAGGCAGCACTTCTTCTACTCTCAAGAGACAATTCATTACTCTGATATCTCTTAGGACAAAACTCTGGGTGGCCAGTTTCCATAGTTTTTTTTGAAGCCCTGTGTGTGTGTGTCTATGTGTGTGTGTGTGGGGGGGGTAATGCATGTTGTGTACTTTGTTATATGGGATGACATGGCTGTAATGAAGTCTGTCAAATTCAAGAAAAAGGCTTTTACCCTGCTGTGGATGATATTTTCAAAAAAATTTGAACCACCTTTGTCATCCAAGGACAAAGAGATGCATTTAAATGTTAAACACCATATGCAGTTCAAGTCAGGTTGCTGACTTTCAAATGTTTTCTTGGGGTAGCATTTGCTATTGGCTTTGAAGTCACCCCAAATTATGCCAAGTGTTTATTTCTCTCTTAACTGCCAAGAGTCTCCCTAAGCAGACTATCATCTATCACTGAGAGGCCACGCTGCCAGATATTATCATAAGGATATGCACACTGACATCCACAGTCAGAGAATCTAACCTTGTTTCTTACTGAATAACAGAAGATAGCCAACCCAAGTTACTAACCATGTTAGGTAACTCAGTAATAACCCAAGGAGAGGCCAAGTTATAATAACCAATAAGTCAAGTTAGGTAACTGCACAGTAGCTGTGGGTTGCTTTTATGTGTCTGTATGTCTCCAGGCAGGGAGAGATGCAGGTGTGGCTATGCATTTGTATCTGCAATATAACCCAGCCCCACACACTCTTCTAGCGTGACAAGAACTTGATACCTGGCCAGCAATTTGGTACCTACTCATTTCTGAAATTTGGAAACCAAAACTACACAAAGAACTTTCTGGTACCAAGCACATCTCTCTTCTTCAAATGCTGAGTTCATGTTACCCAAGCCCTCTGGTCTCTGGCTTACAGTAAATAATTGTCCACAGCTGCTGAGAGTTGGTTTATCCTCCAATAAAGGTCAGGATGGCTGACTAGACATGAGAAGGAAAACTTCGGAAATTTGGTGTTTAGACTAGCTTACATCTCTGTTTATCTCTTTTGTTTTTGTTGTAACTAAATAGGCAAATGTGGGCTGTGGCAAAGGCATGGCAGAGAACCTGGATATCATGCTGTTCTTTCTAGGTCTTTAATACTAATGCATGGAATCTTTCCTTGCCTTTTGTGCCCCAGTTTCCTGTGTCTTTGTATGCAGACCAGAGTACAAGGATCTCTATAACTTCTGGCCAAGTGAGGTAGTAACTAGAGATATAAATATTCATTATTAAAACAATCAATACCTGCTCTTTTTATAAAAGTAGAGGTGGTTTGGCAACTGTCACCCAAAGTAAAAATACTCCCATCCTAAAATCCTCGGGAACATCTGATGAAGATGAAGATGTTCTTCAGTACCAGGAAGGGAAATCAGTCAAAGGTCCTAGCTCTCACCAGAGTGCATGTGTGTGTGTGTGTTGGGGGGTGGGGGACAGCAGGGCCTGGTGGTACATGGCCATTTTCCAGGGGAGCTGAGAGGACAAGGGGACAGACAGCCCTGCCATGCACATATCCCCGTGATATTTCTACGCTTGGCTTACAGTGTGGCCCACACAAGCTCTCTCTCCCGCTATATCTTGGGACTTCAAGGAGGAGACCTATTAACAGGAGGAGGAGGTGGGAGGCATCCTCCCAGGAAAAAAAATTTATTGGGTTAAAAATCCAAGGCAAACATAGTTTTCTTTGGAGACAGAAAGAGGGAGAAAAAGGACAAGCAAGATAGAGTCCAAAGAAAATGAAAGCAAGTGCCATGCATGTCGGGGGAGGAAGGAATGAAGAGTAGGAGACCCTAAGCTTGGAACAAAGAACAAGGGGCACCTGATGCTGGATTCACAGGAAACTCAGGTCCTCCTACTGCATGTTATGGTAACGTGACACCAAAATATGTCTAAGGCTGTCAATTGGATATCAGTTTCTGCATTGCAGAACACTTCTCTCCTATATCAAATTAAGTCAGGCTAAGGGTAGAAGAAGCACACAGTCAAACAGAGCCTCTGGGGTTGGAGTTGGAGCTGCAGGATATCTTCCTTATTGGGCATCCATTTCTTTACCTACTGACTCTGCAGACTTCTTAAACTACCCCGTAGGATACTACCTGGTGCACAAGAACCCTGTAAAACATTTATTATTACTTTCTGTGCCACATCCTCAACTGCCTGCATATAGTGTCATCCCTTAGAAGTCTCTTGTTTCTACCAAAGGTCCAAAGTCAAGGCTGAGCAAGTTACTACAAACTCTACCACCAGCTTGTTTTGTAGACCAGCGCTGCCCAATGGAACTTTCTGAATGGGCCAACATGGAAGCCACTGGATACCCTTGAAACATGATGTCTGAAAAGCAAAATTTTCATTTTCCTTCAATTCACGTAAATTTTATGACCATATGTGGTTAGCGGCTACTCTTTTAGACAACACACACTGTATGTGTTTTTTTACTCCCCTCTAAAGATATCTACTCTAGTCTATTTGTTTGTTTCATTCCTTACTATTTTGCCTCGGGAATTTAAAGCTTCATTTCTACAGATTTGTGGACTGCAAACACGGCCCAGTTGACGGCAGAAATGAGAGCCAGAACTGAAACAGCACTCGGCTCATTGCCCCTCATGTTCTAGCATGGGACTGCTTGGATACAAAGAAGAGACTTTTCCCACTTTGGTTTCCTACCTGAAAGAGAACCCCTGTGCTTCTGTGCTCTTTGTCTAGACAACTCGACCTTGATTTCTGAGTCTATCTCAGACACAGCTTTTACTTCCTCTAAATTCCCTGTACTTTCCTTAATCTGAAAGACATGGCAGGGGTCTGGAGTTAGGCACTCAGACCTTTGAAGCCATGTACCTTGCTAGAATTCCAGCTCTGTCAGGCATCTGAGATGAAAACTTAGACACATTATGTCATCATCTCTCTGAGCCTTATGGTACTCTATTATAAAATAGTGCAAGAATGATAGGAATGCTCTTATAGAGAGGAACTAAGGAGTTCTTATTAGTTAGCAAGCTGCCAGTAAGGTTGGCTTCATAACCTGGGCTCTGTCTCAACAGCAGTATGGAGTGCTTATTTCCATATGCATTCTTACTTTCAGTAAATATTTATTGAGCTTACCATATACTAGACATGTTGCCAAGCAAGAAAGATGAAACATCATGGCAACTAAACACAGATAAAACCACCCTGGGGTATGGGAGATGGACAGAAGTGTATTCCAAGTAAAGATAAATATGTGAACAAGCCAAAGGAGAAGCTCCTTGTACAAGGACTGTGGGGAGATAGAGACAGACAGACAGACATATAGACAGATCATAAAAGGCTTTTCTGAGGATGCTGAAGTCAGCAGTGTGAGTAGGTGTTGACTTATTAAGGAGGAAAGGGAAGAGTGTTCTAAAGAGAGGAAAAGTATATGCAAAGGCTTTGGGGTCCTGAGATCCAAAAATCTTCCAGAGGAGGCAATAGGAATGGGATGCAAACAGTGGGTGAACAGCCCAAGCAGAGCCCTATAGCACAGATGGAAAAGCAGAGCACCGGGATTGGCTTCACTTCTCCACGAAAACCCCCCGGCTTCACCTAGCAAAAGCAGCTGCCCTGTAGCTCCTCATGCAAAAGCGGATGTTTCTGGAAGATGTTTCAAATTGTTAAGAAGGATTCAAGGGTTTCCTAGATGGTTCCTTTGGCCAAGTATTAAGAACATGCTGATTTTTGATAGCACAGTTCTCTATCCTTGTTTGAGGACTCGATGACTGTCTAAAATGCTGTGACCTAAAATTCAAACTCCAGGGTAAGGTCTTTGTAGAGAAGCTCTTTGTTCCCTGTCTTTGGATAAATTGTATGGTGTCTTGCTTATGGGAACTGTGAAAGGAGAACTCCAGAATCGTAGTGTAGGCAAGAGAAATAACATTTCTCTGGGTTGTCACCAAAAGCAACAAGCACCATGAGGGGAAGAAAAGGCCTCCATTAGATGAATGGAGGCTTCTTTTCCCAGTGGCAAGGTTTGCATGAAAGTGACAAGTGAAGTCAGCCCCAGGCATGTGGAGGTGCCTGTGAAGGCCAGAGCCTAAGTCTTCCTCTATGCTATCCATGCAGCATTACTCCTAAGGTTAAAACACAGACAGACACACACACACACACACACACACACACACACACACACACAACAAAGCCTCACCTCCTTACTCTCTAAGCTTTCTTCTCTGTAGTTCAAACTTGCACAGATTTCTGTTTTCAGAGGAAATACACAGACCCACCCACTTTCAGGTGACTCATTTTAGAAAGCTCACTTGCCAACAAGAGGAGAATCTGGTCTGGGAGTTGAACTATGCCACCAAGGGTAAACTCTTTCCTCCTGTGTTTGGTACCTAGATCTCCAAAAGAAGTGCTCAGTTCAGCATCACACAGTAAGGGCTGCTGTGCACCAGGTGATACCAATGGCTCCTTGCCTACTTGCAAACAAGGAAACAAAAAATGGCATGTTTTCGCATAAACTGAGACCCTGCCCCTTCACTCTGATTGGGTCAAAAGGAGTCATATGCCTCCCCCTCAGGCCAATAAGTCTCCTTGAAAAATATCCATGTTCTTATTGAACTAAATAAGATTTACCACCCCCTCCCAGGCTCAAGTGCTTTCCTGACTACATTGGGCATGCATTCAGAAGCAGAGAAAGGAAGGGATGTAGGGAAGGCAAATGGACTGTGTCCTCCAAGCAGTGAGCCCCTTTCTAGAAAAATGAGATGACTTTATAGCTCTCCGAAGCTCCACTTCATTCATCCATCCACTCACTCGCTCACTCAGTGAATATTTATTGGGTGTTTACCCTGCATGGGGAGCTAGGAAAGCTTATTGAGGCACCTCAAGGATTTTTCAAATACCTCTGCACATATTTTTCATTCACTTGCCACATGTGGAGGCAAGTATCCACAGAAAGAGGCAGATGCATTCACGTGGCACATTTTAAAAAACCCATGTGCCTAACACTCAGGTCTCACATTTAGATCTTCATAAATCTGGATTCCACGGGGACCAGGTCATGGTATCATTTCTGGCCACTGTCGAGGAAGATTTACGATGGTTGTTTGCATGACCCAACCATATGCTCTGGCTGGGGAAATCGTCTGGTTAGCCTGCTTTGACGTATGTATTGATGACAAAGAAAGTTACACCACACCACAGGAAAAAGACAACATAAAAACATCCCACCATTTATCAGTGAAGTGCCTGCAGAAATAATGACCTTGGTAAAAATCAAGAGATGATTAAAAAGAATTAATGGATACTTCATGAAAAAGATGTCAGGGTGGGAGGGTCTGGAAGCCAGCTGTCCTAACATTTCTGGGGCCCAAGGTGCATTTTATTGGCTCTATGAAGTGCATGCTTTTAGCCCCACAGCAGAAGACCATGAAAGGCAAGCTGACAGCTAGTGCCCTTTCTCCTCTTAAACCCTTTCGAAGCAGAGCTTCAGACTTGAGAACAGCAGATTTTCAAGCAGACTAGATCTTTTCCTCCACGTGACCTGAATAAAATGCAACATTCTACATGGTATCCAGAGAATGGACCCTTTAGGATTATAGGTCAAGAAACTTGGGAGATTCCAGGATAAAGGCAGGGAATGAAGGAGGCACAATGCATCTGTCCCTGGCTGCCTCCTTGGCAGAGACAACACTGTTTGTATCCTGTAGGTGGGTCTGAAGAGTAAATGAAGCACTAGATCTGAACTAGTCAAGGAGAGACTGGAGATAGCAAATGATTACTAGACAGCATCATAAGTAAATATCGTGTTGTTGTTATTGTATGTAGTATGTACAGGAGGATGTGTGTTGGGGTGGGGGGAGCAGCATGTGGGGATGAATGCCTGTGCACTTGGGAGGCTAGAGGAAGAGGCAGGATATCCTGTTCTATCACTGTGCCTTAGTACTTGAAAGAGTGTCTCTTGCTGAAACCAAAGAGTCCGGCAATCCCCAGTGATCCTCCTGCCTCTGTCCTTACAGCAGGGATACAGGCACATGTGCACAGCTATGCCTACCTTGCTTTATTATTTTTTAACATGGGAGCTAGGACCTGAACTCAGGTCCTCACACTTCTACAGCAAACACTCTTACCCACTGAGTCAGCTTTTTAGAATGGGGAAATTTGAAAAGTGAAGCCTTCTATACTCTGGTGGAGGGGACAACTACACAGCTCCCTACCCAGTCAAAAACCATAGATGTGTACACTGAAAAACATGGCTTTTAATTTACATAAATGAATAAATGAAATGTGTACACTGTATGTATGTATGTATGTATGTTCTCTAAATACTAAGGCAGGTGTTTTGTTTATAATAAAAATTACAGTCCCTGGCATCAAGAAAGTAGCCATGATGGACCTATGAGAAAGGGCAATGCATGAAACCCATTCTTTGACTGCCAGAATGATCATGGGCCTGCTCCTGGCCTAGTCAGACCCACTAATTCCCTTGTGCTTGTCACCCACATAGCAGCCAGCATCGACTCCCCACATACTTAGTTGCTTAGTACCTGTAAGTACGGTGGACCTCAGTCGGTCATTTCTTTCAGGAAAGAGTTTTCCATGTATTAGATACCTGGGTTTTCTCTCTGTTCCTCAGTACCAACCCCTGCTATTCTGCCCACACACCTAGAATAGCCATAGAACGTGACTTGTGCTGTAAGGCACCCATGGATCTTGATCTTTGCTATATCCACTCACCCAGTGCAGCACCGGAGATACGTATGTATTTTGGAAGTGACTGGCTATTTAAGCAGATGGATGCAGAGTGGAAAGGGTATGACAAAGGAGCTAATTGGGTTTCGTTTAGACTCTCAAGTATCAGATTTTCTACACACTGACAAGTAATAGGAGCAAATGTGAACATACTTCAGCTCAAAAATCACTGGGTTCCACAAGAGACTGAATAGTCATTGGAAATCCAAGTGAGTATTTGTCCTATGTCTAATCTGCACTGGTTTTCTGCAGTGAGACATAGTTCTTCCCTCTGTCCCATTTCCACATGGTGGATAATGGTCACTCAATAACTCATTTTCTTCTTTTCTTTGAAAGGAACCACCTCAGGCTAGCAGGCTGCCTGAGTGACATTGGACGAATCTGTTTGGTATGGGATGTACCTGAATTACAGATGACTGGCTATTGTGTGAGTCTCACAGCACACATAACCTGCCAAGGCTAAGAGATAATGGACTATCTTCTGTTGGAGTAGAAACTCAGATTGGAACCTACTGCTGTGGCAGAGAGACTTGAAAAGGAGCACTCATAATCTTTATCTATAGCTGCTCTGGCCTTGAATATGGTCAGGATCCACTACTTGATTTTAAAGAATAGAGCATGGTAAAAAGAACAAGATATATATGATGACCCAATAGGTAAGGCTGTAGCACCTGTATTGCTGTGGTCTGTCTCTCTCTTCCTTGCTTGCTTTGTGAAGGCAGATGGTGATATTGGGAGAGTATGAACTGAAGAATTGAGGCTGGCCTGTGGTTGATAACTATCAGGAAATGGAAGCTCTCAGTGTTGTGGTTGCAAGAAACTGAATTTTGTTAATTAACCCAAATGAGATGACGAATATTCCTCTCTGGTCAGGCCTGGGGTGAGACCATAAGACCCAAGGCAGAGGAGTTAATTAAATCATGACTGGATTTCTGACCCACACTAAGAGCTGTCTGGAAATGCTAAGTTTGTGGGTGATACTATATATGTCAATAGGGATCTACCAAAACCACAGTTCTATCTTCAGCTAGAGGGACATTAAGAAAATTCACAGGATCTCAGCACATACTTGAAGGTATGCTCCAAATGAAGGCCACACAATTCCAGGTGGTCCAATAATGACATGGCTGAAGGGTAGGCTAACTTGAGCACATGGTATATGAGTTTAGCTTTGATATCCACCTAGGAGGATGCCTTATGATAGGAATCTTGTTTCCAGATCTGGTAGTGAGTTCACTAAGGAGCTTTAAGATATCATACTGAAGATTCTAGTCTCACAAGGAGTCCAGTAGAAGTTCACTGCAGTAAGGTGGATGGCTCAGAAAAGAACTTGAGAAATTGAGGTGAAGAAGAGAAGGTGGGCTGTCTGAAAGCGTCTACCCCAGAGTTTTGTCTGTAGCATAACTCTGTACCTGAACAGCCGCAAAGCTAGCTATTGATGGTTCTAAATTAGGAGTGAAGAGGGGGCACATTCCCCATAAGACTCCTGGGAGACTTCACCTCTCACCCTCTGTAGTTAACTTTAATTAACATAGGTGGCTCCAGCACCTGTCCCTAAAGGCACCTTGCTTCTCCTACACAGAACAGGAACATGCTGAGTTTTGGCAATATCTTCATTATTGTCTAGACTCTGATAAGCATCATCAATAACATTTGCTTTTTAAGATTTCAATTTATGCCCAGATATTAGTGTTATAACTGTTAAAGAAGCTTAGGTTAATGGTTATGTTTTTGTTTCTGGAGTGTGTTCTGCATGATAACAATAGTTCTTAGACATACTAGAGAGGCTGCTGTGGTCCCAGATTAAAAAGAATTCATGTCTGCATACAACATTGAAAGCCCAGAGAATATTCTCAGTCAAGGATCTGCTGCTGTTAGGGTTGATCCCCTTAAGACTGGAGGAACCTTGAGATCATATTTGCTGAAGGGGCATGGCCTAGGACAAGGAGAAGGAGACAATATCATCTTAACAAAGGCACCTGGCACAGTCCTGGAAAATTATGGATGCTCCACACCCCATAAAACCACTTGGAAGTCCCATCTCCAAAGCACAAGGCAATGTATAAGTAATGTAAGGTATAATAATGTCTAATGAACAAGCAATGTATGAGTCAACATCTTAAGGAAGGGAAGAAATTCCTTCGGCTCTTATATGTAGGTAAGATAAAGGATGCTAGGTTTTGCTGTTCTTGTTTCATTGTCATTTCTTGTGTCATGCCAGCCCTCTGCCCTGGAGCCCCCAGCAGATCCCCATGATCTCACCAGACATAAACATGTGCTCACAAACATACAGAGGCATGAATGTGTGTGTGTGTGTGTGTGTGTGTGTGTGTGTGTGTGTGTGTGTGTGTTTGCGTGTGTATAAGAGATGAACCTATGTTTCCTTTCTCTCTGTTTGGGTTTTGGTGTACAATGGGCTCAGCCTTATCTACCCTGCCAGATAGTCTCTGTCCTCACAGAGTCTACCCCGAGAGCAGGATCTCCAGTGTGTTGGGGAGAAAGGAGGAGTCTGAATATTCCTCACTTTAATCACCCTATCCCACAGGCAGCTGCCACTGGAAGGTAAGCAATCAGAGCACCATAAGCCATCCAACAAGGGCTGGGGAGTCTGTGAGATGCATGTTAGAGCTGCTCACCTTATTGGTAGTAAGTGTTATCCAAAGCACCATGGCATGGCATGCAGCTAACTGTATATCAAGCTGCCGAAAGACATAATACTTTCATCTCCTAATGTAAAAAAAGAACTGAATGGCTCCATCCACTGCAAGGTCTGAGCCAGGACCTTGTGACCCTTGTTCAGCATACATCCCACACCAAAATTAGGCATTTCACAAGAAATTGATTCACTGTAGTTACTAAGAATGGAAAGGAAATATAGATACATATATTTAAATAATTATAATCCAGGAACAACACATACAAATTAATATATAGTAGTATATTAATCAATGCCTTAATCCATGCATCAGAGGATG
Organism: Mus caroli; assembly: GCF_978045245.1. Lineage (NCBI taxonomy): Eukaryota > Metazoa > Chordata > Mammalia > Rodentia > Muridae > Mus > Mus caroli. The sequence goes on along the minus strand of NW_028227267.1, from coordinate 21,706,091 downwards.
AAGTCAAATACAATAGTTCAAATCTATAGCTAGCTCTTAGCAAGCACTGTTGTGGGTGTTGTAGCAATTACTCTATGCCCAATTAATACATGTAGCACTACTCTGAGACAGATCCCCATGGTGGTAACTAAAAGCAGTGAGATGCTCTCAAGCTCAACAAGGCTGCAGAGCCTGCAAGGGGTAGAGACCCGGCACACTTTGCTGTCCTTAGCTAGCCCTTGTGTGTTCCCCCTGTGTAGTAGATTAGAGCCTATCTTTGAAGCTACACATTTTGCTCTGAATTTCTAGTCACTGAGATGATTTCAAACTCACAAACTGAGATGAGATTGAGTTAACAGAACTTTCTAGAACAGTGCCTGAATGTAGCTTATATTATTATTATTATTATTATTATCTGCAGCATTTTTTTGCAATTGAGAAAACAGCATCAGAGAGGCTGGGCAGGATATCTTAGGTCACAGGGTACTTAGTGGTATATATAATAGGGATACCTGGGTTGGTTTGTCTGTCCTCCTGTGGCTGGGAGGTGGTCTAGTGAACCTTGCAGCACATTTTCCTAAGACCCAGAGGGTGAAAGAGCAGCAAATTGTTTTTACAGTCTGTTTCTTTGAAGTGAGTCACCCTTCTGGGTAGAGCCAGTCCCCGATGACACTGGACATGCTGGCAAGCACCCTCCTGGTTCTGCAAGCTATCAGTAGAGCTAAATCGAAATGTCAGATCATATCCTGCCTGACACACTGCCTTCCCCAAGCGTACATTAAACCTCTGAGCACACTGGTTGGCCATTTTCTAACACATTTTCCAGACTCTTCCTTCCACTCTGCCTTCAAACTCTCTCCTTAGCCTCACTCTGGGAAGAACAGCTTGATGTGGGAGGTGGCCAAGGTGTGTGACCCTTGGCATTCTACATAGCATGGGAGCCTACAAGGGGTTGAAGCTCAAGGCAGGGAGGCAAGGGCCCCCAGTGGTACAGTTCATAAGTGGGGCTGGTGTGAACACAGGCATGTCCCCACATTAGGCTGCAAAGAGGATTTGGAAGGAGGGAAGCTGCAGAAAAGAAAGGCAGCCTTATTCTGCATGCCCAGAAGTAAATGCTACCTCCTACCTCCCATCCTAAAGTGAGACAGATTAAGCTCGATTAAACATAGTTACTCAAATGAATTTAAACTTTAAATAATGCTTTCCATACCATTTCACAAAAAGCATGGAGAGGGGCAAAAATTTGAAATTGGCATCTTTATTGATCTTGGACGTTTTAGTTAATGTGCAAGGGATAATCATATTTCCTAACATATTTATCTGACCTTAGTTTTGGTAAAGTCTTTTGACTTGGAATTGTTTTCTCAGTGATGTTCCTATGTATGAAGCACAGACAGCAGCATCTATGTGTAAATTGAAGTGAAAAGCTTGCCAGTAAACCAGAGTGTGTGAATTCATTCAGACATTAGACATGCTCCAGAAGAGGGTGAATATACCCACACAACATCTGCACTTGGGCAAGATGGCTTTGGCAAGCTTCATAACATGGCTTTCATTTGCATTTCCCAGGTTTCTGGGGTAGAAAAAAACATCTAAAGTTCCTGCAAACTGCACTGCTCACTTTCAGAGAAGTCTAAAGTGAGATACAGGAACAAAAATGAACAATATTCTCAGAAACGAAGCTGATCATATGTTCATTAGATAACTTCGATTTATTTGTTTGTTTATTTACTTATTTATTTATTTATTTGGCTTTTGTGGTGACAGGGTTTCTTTGTATACTCCTGGCTGTTCTGGAATTTGTTCTACAGACCAGGCTGTCCTCAAACTCAGACATCCGCCTGCCTTGCCTCCTGAGTGCTGGGATTAAAGGCGTGCACCACCACTGCCCTCCATATTTGCTCATTTTTATTTCTTGTGTGTGAATGTTTACCTGCGAATAGATATGTGTCCCAGGTGCCTGTGTGGTGCCAGCAGAAGAGGTCAGGTCCTCTGGAGCTGAAGTTACTGATAACTATGAGCTAGAGCTAGCAAGTGGGTGCCGGGAATTAAACACAGTCAGTTGCAAGAGGATGCAGTTCTCTTAATTGCTGAGCCATTATCTCCAACCCCATAATACATATCTATAGATATAGAGTTTATAGAGATAAATGATAGATATACATACAAATATGCCTATGTCTGACTGACAAACTCTCTCTCACAGACATACACAGACACAGACACACAGACACACAGACAGACAGACACACAGACAGACAGACACACACATACACAAACACGCTTAATCCAAGATCTTGAAAATCTTGACTTCCTGATACTACCCTGTGTGAGAAAGTTCAGGTATAAGCACATAACCCATGAGAAACCTTTCTGTAATATAAATAATCAGATCCTAATATCTTACATGCTTTAAAACTAATATTTGTATCTAAAACCAGCTCCTGGGGTCCAGGACTCCAGGACCATCTCTGAGTGAAGCAGGCTCCCTTCTGCCTCACTGACCACATATCCCACTCTAACCAAACCAATTCTGAGGGACCCTCATGTGATAATTAAAATTATCAGAAGCCAAGACAGGAAATATATATATTTATTATATATAATATATTATATACATATAAATTAAATATTATATATATTATATATTTTCTTGGTTTACATTTCAAATTTTATCCCCTTTCCTCATTTCCCCTCTGAAAACTCCCCTATCCCATCCCCCATCCCCCTGTTCACTAGCCCACCCACTCCTGCTTCCCTGTCCTGGCATTCCCCTACACTGGGACATAGAGCCTTCGCAAGACCAAGGGCCTCTCCTCTCATTGATGTCCAATTAGGCCATCCTTTGCTATATATGCAGCTGGAGCCTTGAATCCCTTCATGTGTACTCTTTGGTTGGTGGCTTAGTCTCTGGGAGCTCTGGGGGTACTGGTTGGTTTGTATTGTTGTTTCTCCTATGGGGCTGCAAACCTCTTCAGCTCCTTGGATTCTTTCTCTAGATCTTCCATTGGGGACCCTGTGCTCAGTCCAATGGATGGCTCTGAGCATCCATTTCTGTAATTGTCAAGCACTGGCAGAGTCTCTAAGGAGACAGCTATATCAGGCTCCTGTCAGCAAGCACTTGTTAGCATCCAAAATACTGTCTGGGTTTGGGAACTGTATATGGGAGGGATCCCCGTTCTTATAGAAAACACTGGGGTTCTCCTTCCAAGTTCATTCAAGGCACTGCCGAATTAAATAGGATCTCTTCTTTCTGTCTCTAGGGAAGATCAATGAAGCAAAATAAGATTGCTCTAAAATTTAAATAAAACAATATTTGAGCTAAAGACTATTCCTGCCAAGTATACAGTCAGTGGTCATAAAATAAATAAATAAAAATTAAGAACCCTGCAAATGAAGAAGCCCGACCAATCAATCAATAGTTTCATATTATTGAGTAACCATGTCATGAAGTCTTGTCAGTTCCTAACCGTTCCTAACAAACATGTTTGTGACAGAAAATGTCAGGGTTCAGCTATGCAGTTTATTATTAATTACTCTCTCAGTTTTCAGAATGGATCAACAGAAAGGTGCCCCAGGGGCAGCTATGGATGCCTCCCCTTTCCAGGGACACACACACACACACACACACTCTCTCTCTCTCTCTCTTAATGCAAAACAGGCATAGGCTCTGTTAGTCAAAAGCGCCAACACAAAGACTTGTTTGATCTACGTGAAACATGTTCTCTCTTTCGAGAACTCCTGTCTGTGTTTTCAGAAAAGTAATTCCTATAGGAAGCAAATTCTTGATTCTTTTGTCTGAGTTCGGACTTATCTTGCCTCCTGCGCCCCCTTTCATTATCCTCCATCTCTGCCTAACCTTATCTCTTCTTCATCCTTTACCTCCTGTCCCCAACTTCTTCACCCTTTTTGGGTGGGTGAGGTAGGCTCCTGCTGGATACCCCATGTTAACCATGCGACCTCCAGAGGATTAGTGTTACATGTGTGTGCCACTAAATTCAACCTAATGTTTTGTTTTGTTTTTCCTATTGTACATATTTTTAATTTCAGGTGTTTATGTGTTTGTCTGCACATATGTATACATGGTGCTGTATGCCTGATGCCCAAGGAAGCCAGAAGAGGGCTTCAAATCCCCTGAAAACAGAGTTACAGGCACTTGTAAGGCGCCATGTATGCACTGGGAACTGAAACCTATCAGATAAGATAGGTTCTTTTAACCACTGAGCCATCCCTCCTGCCCCAACCTGGTTTTCCCAGCAACACTCACTCCAAGAACCTGTCTTCATTCTTATTGCCCAGTTCACCCTATGTTTACTAGTTTTTCTCCAACTTGAATTGGACTCATTAGAACAGTAGCATTGCTTTATTTCATTATATTTAGAAATTATTCTGAATATGTTGATTTGTCTTCTCTGAGTGCTATACCAGTGAATACGCTATTACCAGGATTACCAGGAATTACAGTGAAGAAAGTTATTTCTACAGTCTTTTGTTTACTTGTTTGTTTTTGAGACAGAGTTTCTCTGTATAGCCCTGGCTGTCCTGGAACTCACTTTGTAGACCAGACTGGCCTCAAACTCAGAAATCTGCCTGCCTCTGCTTCTGCCTCCGTGTGCTGGGATTAAAGGCGTGCACCACCACGCCTGGCTTTATTTCTACAGTCTTAAAAACAAAGTAACAACAATAACTTACTGTGCTTTTGATAATCTAGAATATAGGACCTTTGAATTTAGAAAAATGATGTTAATTTTATGCATCTAAGTACCTTTAATATTAATTCTTCTAAAACCTAATTTCTTTTAAAAATGTGATGGGTAATACATTTTCTATATTAGTTAAGGCATTTTAATGATTGTGTGCATGTCTGTATACACATTCATGCATTTGGGGGAAGACTTGGGGTGTCCCGTTCCAGCACTCTCTGTTTCATTGAATCAAGAGTGAGGCTGTCATCCTGCAAGCTCCTCCTGGCTTTTTTGCTACAGAGTATGAGGTCTAGGACCAACACAGGCACACCCAGCATACTTTTATGTGGGTACTGCAAGGGATTTGAATCCAGGTCCTCACGCCTGTACCTCACACCCGTACTGCAAGTGCTCTGACCCTCTGAACACCCCCAGTAACCCCGTTAAAGGTAGTAATGGTTACATCCATCCCTCAGTTGACTGTACCTTGAAGCCATTCTTTTGTGATTTAAAGTTCATCTGCAGATTAATACAACCCTGGAGCACAGCCATAAATATAAACACAGATGAAAACTTGGTGACAACTCAGAGCCTGGTGGGTTTAGCTCAGAGAGCCAGTGCTTCACTTCCATGCTGTAGTTTATTTCCACTAATCCTTGTTATCTCATTTCATTGTATTCCTCTCAATAGATGAGAGACTTTGATCATTTTTCAAAATGAAGACATACATGAGCCATATGGACACAGGTTGTCCTGAGGTCTTTTGCACCGAGCTATGAAAAATGGAAGATGATACATCTTGCTATTTCCATAACACAGCTTGTTCTTTGCTGCTAAATTTTTCTATAATTTCTGGAACCTTCTTCATATGTCAGCATGAAAACCAAGTCATTCTGACATGGACTCTATTGCTGGGAGTATTATTCTTTCACACAAAAGGATAGGAGTGATTTTCCCTTTGGGAGTTTCCATGATTTTCCAATGAGTTTGATATTATGCACTTTTAAAAAGGAATAATTCAAATGCTGCTTGTGACCAAAATTACCTCTTTAAGTTCCTTGAGCTAAGTCTCATGATGTACCTTCCCTTCCCTACGACTCCTCCCACATTGGTAGGCAATAACATATTACTGTGAATTATTACTGGTTGATTTTGACAACTTTATTTTTGGCTCTGGCTGTAGAGGAAGTGGAAAATTTTAAACATTTTTAAACCAAACAGATTAAAGAGATCACCTCTTCTCTTGCTTTGTGTGGAATAAGAGTTCACCACTCCCATAACCGTTTCCCCCCTCCCCAGCCAACAGCAGTCACTGTGTGACACACGTACACAACAGACCTTGTAGTCTTTTCTGCTAGAATATGTAACCACGTAGAGAGTGAACATCTTCCACCAAAGGAAGCCACCAAAGGCAATTTCTATGTTGGAGTGGTGGGCAGAGTAAATATAGAAAAGACTTACTGCAATGGTCTGCAGTGATTGGCACCAGCAGCCAGTAGCTAGACAGCAGACTCCCACCAGAATTCAGGACCCAGCACAAACTTGGGACCTCTGTGTTCTAGTGATAGTAACAGAAGAAGCTTTGAGATCGGCCAGTGTGGCCACAAAAAGACACTCACTGGCATGTTTTAGGACAGAAATGATAGATCTGCTGTTAGGAGATTGTAATTATTTAATCAAAGCCAGACTGTGGAACCTGGAGGGGCTTTGTGTGCCCTCCACAAAGTAGAAAAAGAACAGAACTTGAATACTGACAGGCGCTGAGGACAAGATGCCTGGGGTATGTGCTTTCCCTGACCAACAAAGGCCCATTCCAGACCAGTGAGTGGTTACATCTTCTGGGCTATGTGTCCCTCCAGGAGAAGCCTGTAGAAAATGAGCTATGGACCATTCTCTTGCTGTGAGGAGGGAAGAGGAAGCAATGGTATTTTCTTTCATGGTTCTCCTCCAAACTGGAAACTACTCACTGATCCAAGCCTTTTTCTATTACATAGGCATGCATACACATGCATATGCATGCATTCACATGCACACATGCACTGAAGCCGTGGACTTGTGCTTTCCTCTTGCTCCATGTGTAAGTAGTTCTAAGTCCTAGTAGGAAGAAAAGCTTCCCTGCCTACTACCCCTCCGTGTCCCACATTCAATGAATAAGAGGATATTCACGTTACCCATGACATGGTTCCACAGTGCTGGGCAATTGAAGATCAGGGTCTTAAACGCAAATTAGTCCTTGCTCGTCTGTTAAGCATTTTATTCCACTTCAATTTATAGGAAAAAAAGCCGAGATGTGGGACAAGGCCGAGACTTTCATAAACTGTTGTTAGATGTTTAGACTTCCAGGAGGAAAACTGTTAATTCAGCATTACTTCACATTCTAGTCCCCAAGAAAGTAGAGATTTAGAGGTGCTCTCTTAAATATACTTAATATATATAAATTTTATTTCTTGGTTAAAGCTCCAAGAAATAATGCAGGCATGGGCAGTATACAGGGTCATGGTGTTTTCAAAAAGGAAATTCCATGAAAGCATGCAGGCATTAGGGCGCATGGCCTAATGTCATCTTGATATCATTAATCAATGTGTTCATTTTTCAAAGCTCTTCTCATTCCTTATCTCAAGTTCTTCACCCTGTCACTTCCCCTCTATCCTGCTCTGCAGTTTGTGTATACTGAGACTCTTCAGAGAGTGGACACTATCAGTAGAACAATGATTGGCACCCACCCCTAACCCCTCGCAATCACCTATGCAGTGTCTGAATGTAGGATAGTAGAGAACTTTTTAAGTGGCCCAGTTGTAGGCCAGGGTGATGGTTCAGTAGGTAAAGACACTCTCCATGCAAGCCCAAGTACCCGAGTTTCATCTGCAGAATCCAGATGTGTGACAGCAGCCTGTAATCAAAGCACTCCTACAAAGAGGTTTGTGATAGGAACAGGAACATTAGATGGACCATCCTAAAGAGCTAACAAGGAGTGTGCACACAGAGGAAGAAAGAGAGAACCAACTCCCAGAAAGCTGCTCTCTGACCACTGTATGGAGGTCCTGGCATGCATATATACTCCCTCACTCCAGCATAAAATAAATGATGTTTTAAAAAAGGAGCTGTACAAAGAGATATTTTAAAATATAATGTTATCCTCTTAATCAAGCAGCTAGACAAACTGCCGGAATGGCGTAAGAGACTTCACCGTAAGCGAAGCGGGAGCGCTAGCTACCCTCTTGCTGCCCGCTCTGCTGTCTGATGCTCTAACCCTGGGGTCATTGACAGTAATAGGCTGGGGATGGAAATTTCTTTCCCCATATGCTTGCTCTTTGTAAGGAACAAATTTCAGAAACAAAGTATGGAAAATATTTAACCTTCTGCCACGATTATTAGGTTTTGAAGTTTAAGAGGGAAAAATGCCCAAACACATAAAAGTGGAAAATCCCCAAACAATTTGGTGAGATATGCATTGTAGGTTTCTTCCATCTGAAATATCCTCCAAAGGTTTGACAGACGTCTACTTTCAAACACATGTAAAGACATCTCCGCTTTCAAAAAAATAAACTTAAAAAATGAGGTCAATTTTAAAAAAATAATACAGAGGCTTTTATCAGTTTCCAAAAGGAGGAAAAGTCAGAAAGGAAAATACCATTAAGTATATTTTAACCACTCATGTTTTGGATTCAACCACCTCAGTCATTTCTTGGGGTATTGTTAATAAGTTTTGTAGATGGGGGAGAGGGTTGAACCCAGTCTTTTGCTATGATACAAATATGCCTTTAGAATTTATTTTTACTTGCCATTTTAACAGGACAATAATCTTTTTTTATTCCTCCTTTATATACCTCAAGTCATGCAAAAATAGCTTATATAGAATCTATAATTAAACAAAGATGTGGACTATTTTTACAGGTTGCAGTTGGCACTAGTTTTGCTTTGTAAGTGAATGAAGAGGAATTCAAGGTAGCAGAAAAGGTTGGGAAAGACACTGTTGAACAGTCTGCTTATGTAAAAAATAAATAGCAAAGTGGACAAGAAGACTGCCAAGGGGGCAAGAACTGCCCAGAGCTCTCCAGCCTTCCCTTCATGCCCCAGGAAGGCCCTGAGAATTCCTGTGTTCCCTTTAGGAGAGGCTTCGTGCGTTAACTAATTGTTTACAGTTGCTAGCCCAGGCTGAATTTTTCTCAGGGTACGAATCATCAAGGATGCTACTTTCTATTGGGTCTGAGTAAACTCAGAAACTGGGGGGATGCTTTAAGTATACCTTCAGGCTATGCTCTGTCTTCACTTGATGCTGAACTGGGAGAACAAAAGACAACTCAGCTGTAAAACCACCAAGCCATTCACTTGGCACCAAGCAGACAGTGGACCCAGACGTACAGGATTGACTGTGCAGTTCGATTTGCTTTTTAACTATGGCCCCGAGACAGGAGACACATGGTCATTCAACTGGAGAGGACACTGTGGAGGAAATGAGCTACCTTTCTGGCTGTTAGAAATATAGAACCTGGTACAGAGGACCAGACATGTTTCCGAAGATTAAAAAAGAAAGAAAGAGAGAGAGAGAGAGAGAGAGAGAGAGAGAGAGAGAGAGAGAGAGAGAGAGAGAGAGAGAGAAAGAGAGAGAGAGAGAAAGAGAGAGAGAGAAAGAGAGAGAGAAGAGAAAGGAGAAGAGAAAGGAGAAGAGAAAGGAGAAGAGAAAAAGGAGAAGAGAAAGGAGAAGAGAGAAAGGAGAAGAGAAAGGAGAAGAGAAAAAGGAGAAGAGAAAGGAGAAGAGAAGAGAAGAGAAAGGAAGAGAAAGGAAGAGAAGAGAAAGGAAGAGAAAAGAAGAAAAAGAAAAAGTGTATTCTGACCAAAGGCAAATCAGGTCTACCTGAAAGTTCCAAAGGAACATCATGCAAAACGCAGTCTATGTAGTTTGGTTTCTGTGCTGTGTTCTCTTTCTTTTCCAGGAAATACTGGCACAATAATGATCTTTGGTTTGCAGTTTGCTGGTCCCTTAATAAGATTTTCCCTAAGTAGTTTCATTCAGTATATTCATCCATCATTTATCTAGCACAGCTATGTCTCTGCAAGCCATTATTGAAGCATCTGCAAAGGTCCTTAGGACAGGGGGTGTTAGAACACACAACGCTAGAGGAGTCTGGGAATATGGAGAAGTGTAGCCCAGAAGGAGGCTCACTCCCCGGGTTTGTGAGATTGGAGGTAGCAGAGGCAATCTAGGCAGGGTAATGTGTGCAGTAAGTCACAGAGAGACAGGGGCCATTGAGGGAATGGGAAGTTGGGGGGAGGAGCCAAACCCTAACATGTAACAGGAAGTTCAGTGTTCATGTTGATAGTATACAGAGTTTAAGTTTGTCCACTTGCCTAGCATAAATGTCTCTATCATTTCCGGGCAGTTTTGAATGTATCACCTGAAGCACGCGCTCATGTAGTAGCTTTTAGTCCTTTGAGGACTGTGGTTCATCTGAGTTGGTGTCCATAATCATGAAATGTCAAATTTTACCCAGAACTCACAGTCAAAATTGAATTCTCTTTACTTGGACTTCGTTGCTATAATGATCTTGTCAAAGCAAAATAAATCAGTTTCTAGATGAGTTTATTCTTGAACTAGCAAGTCTTTCCAATCTCCTCCTTATGAGGATGTCTCATTAGGGGTGTTGATCATGTTTTGGTAGCTGAATGCTAGTTCACGTGATAGAAAGTACCAGAGGTCACAGTCCCAGAAGCATGCGAAGCACACATTCACAACCCAAATCTGGGTTGTGAACACGGCTGTGGGGATAATTTCTTCTTAATATCCCTGACTTTAACTGTGTTCAGAAATAGACACTTTATAATTCTCCCAAATATGACCCTTTTCTTTGAAACCCAGTGGTCTCATAATGAAGGGAAAAATATCTCTACTGCCCCTCTCTAGTGTTGGATGTATGGGTTCTCATAAAGTTTTATCTGAGCCTTGGTCATCTTATAATATTACCAATGGCTGAACTCTGCCGTGACTGAGTTTCATTTGAGCTTAAGGAGAGCCAAGTGAATCATCCCAAGAGAAGAATATCTCAGATTTCTGTCTGAACTCTGTCCTCCCTCATTCCTAGTTACTGTGGGAGGAATTAAAAACAGCATGTATCCCTCCAAAGGTTTGTAGTAGAAGTTCTGTGAATATCACTCATAAGGAAGGGGAGGGGAATAGAAAACAAGTGCTTAGGAGTAGAGAGCACTTGCTTGGTGCTAAACAGACACAACCTGAATGACTAGTGCCGCTGTTTGGACAAGAGGTTGGAAATCTATACTTGTAGTCCTTGGAAAAAGCATCTTGATCAGTGACTGTTGCTTGCCTGAGCCATGGAAGGGGATATAGTCTGGGATGCAATTGCTGGGTTCCTGCCAATATCCCACTGTCTCAAACTATCTGATAGTGCGTGTATAATCAAGTTTTATTTGAGCATAGCAAAATTTCAAATATATGAAGAAAATACATACTATAGACTATCAGAAACAGACAGCATACACAGAGTTCTTTCTTCAGGACTCCAAGTTCACACAACTAAACAAAACAGAGTATCAATCCCCTGAAGAAAGTCATTCTGGTAAGCGACCTGGGTAAGTATTCTCAAGAAAAAGAAGATTTTGAACATGGAATTGAGGTTGAATGTAAGCCCAACAGAGCATTCCCAGTGACAGAAAGCAAAATGAGCAAAGGTCCAGAGATGTGGGGGCTCATGGAACATCTGGAGATCTCTACATTGATGGGAACAGAAGAAAAATACAAGTTTTAGAAGAAAAGGAGGTGGTAGGATGGACTTGAGCATTGCAGAGACCTTCAGAACTATAAAGACTTGTTTTTTGTTTTTTGTTTTTTCTTAGACAGTTGTAGACAGCGCTAAAGCATGGGAGTGTCTTCTTCAGACCTGTATTAGCAAATGATTATCATTCAGCAAGCTGGAAACTGAACAAGGAGGACCTTGAGAGGCAACAAAGGTCAAGTAGAAAGCTGCTGCAGAGTTGATGAGGATTTGTTCAAAGTTGGTGTCAAGGCTCTAGAAGGAAGAGATGTGCACAAGCTGAGGACAGACGCAGCAGTCACAGAGTTGGCTATGGTCAAGGGCAGTGAGACCTTTTTCTTAGTCTCAGTTTCAGTCTCCAATGGGTCTGGGGCAAGAAAGTTAGGAGACCTTGCTGGGTGGGGCAGCTCAGTGAGTTTCTGCTCTGGGAAAAATACTGACCTCTAGCATTTTCCTAGGGGTTTGACACCAGTATGACCTTGATTGACATATCCTTTCTTAGTCCCCATTGTACTTTTCTACAGGCTCATCTACACAGGGGTTTCAGGAATCCTGGGAAGGGAGAATCTTGAGAGGTGGCAGACATCTTTTTGATTTACCTTCAATCCTTGAATCTGGGAGCTGGGGAAGGCTTTGAACACCCTACCCATCTCTCTTGAGACAAACAAACAAACAAACAAACTAGTATGCAGAGACTGATGCCAGCCATGTCACGAGTCTCTCCTGGCAGACGTGGTTGTTTGAACTGGGGATATGTCTAGGGACAGGAGGCAAGGAGGTTAAGACTTTATATGTTCCATGTTACTCTTAAACCATTGCCAGAATAAAGACACCTGTATTTACCAGGATGAATTTGCTGAAGGAAACAGACTGGTATTATCACATACCAAGAAAATATTCCATTGCTGTAAAAATAATACTTTACCCTGAAAGGGGTCCCCTGAGCTAATTCTTCTGCAGTAGATCAGGCCAATAATGCTCTTATTAGGCTAATAGGATATACCAATCCAGAGGATGATTGAACTCAAATATGGACATAACTACCTAGCTGGATCTATACAGCCAGAAACTGGAACCTTAGTGACCATGGCTGCTATGCCTTTAGATGGGTGTTATTGTTTTCCAATATTTTCTCCAAGTCACAGTCCTGCTTGTTATTGTCTTGATTTCTCAAGTCTTTGCACTGTTGACTTAAGTGACGAACATGTTAACTGTTTTCAGAATCCAAACCAAACACATGTGCTCTGATTCCTCCAATGTCTCTGCACAGAGTGTTGCTCAGAGACAGTTGAGGCGGGCAGCCCATCACATGCTGTGCCCCCTTTATGCCCTGTCTAGATGCTCCCAGTGAAAGTAAGTTCCCATGTCTGCAGCTTCCCAATTTGACTGAATGGCTCAGCCCGTGGGACGAGTCCGAAGATCCCTTTGAGGAATCTGCAGTTCCCAACAGGCAGGCAAAGCATTGTGAAAAGAGGCCGGGTGCTGGAGCCTTTCTTTCTTTTCTCACAGATGTGAATATCCCTCCCCGGCTTTTCTTCCTAAGCCCTCTGTAATCTGGCCTGGGGTAGGGGCATTTGCAGTACAAGAACATTATTCTGAAATCTGTCACTCCTCATGTTAAGTAGATTCTTGCATGTTCGCGCCTGTGCTTATTTTGAAGTAAATTTATGTGTGGTCATAAGAGCTTCTGAGGCAGGGAGATTAATCATGGAGTCACCACACTCACTGAGGAGGAGTGGAAAGGGAGGAGTCTGGGCTTTGTTTGTTCTGGAATAAGAAAATTCCATGGTGGCTCGGGCTGGTTATAATAGTTCTAGTATGGGCAGTCATGAACCATGGTCACCTACAACAGTCTACCCTGATTGTGGGCTGTGAGCCAGCAGCCTTGACACTAGATAAAAATATCCCTTCTCTGACAGTATCTCAGACCCACTGACACAGAGCCTTCTGAGACTGGTCCCAGAAATCAACATCTTGCAAAAGTCTAGGATGTGGGAGATGCCAGGCCTTCACTTATGCTTAAAATTGAATGTGTCTTGATCTTACAGTAGTATTTTGGAAAATCAGTCGTGAATGGCCCATATTTACCTCTTTCCTCAAATCTAGCTCATTCACAAGGTGCTGGGATACTTTGGAGGTATTAGCTTAAATATAGGACTAGAGATGTGATATGGAGTTAAACATGAATATCTCATTGCTCAAAGACCAATGACAACCCCATGTACTAAAGAAGACTAATACTAATATTTAAGCAATAGGCTTTTACTTTTTGATATAAGGTTCTCAAAATATGTATCCAAAAGTCCACTAGTCCATTATAAGACAACATTCATATTCTCTCTCTCTCTCTCTCTCTCTCTCTCTCTCTCTCTCTCTCTCTCGTAAATGATAAAGGAAGAGCTTACATTTCCCCCTCCACAGGTAGAGAGGAATTGAGGCCCAGTGGACTATGACCTGAGAACATACTAGTGTATGTCTATGTAGTGTAGTGTAGTGCTATGTCGTGTCTTGAACCATGTCTGCTAGTACCCATTGCCAGCGGAAGCTGCTTTGTTGAGTCAGCCTGTTCTTCTTTTTTTCTTTCTAGAATTCTGTGTGTGGGAACATGCCACTTCACAGGATGTGGGGTCTGATTCCCATGAAGGATGCACGTCCCAGTTGCTGGAATTTTGCCAGGTCTAGATCTATCCATCTATGGGCAGATGACCCAGTCTCTAGAGGAAACCCAGCAGTGTTCTGATTTTAATGACTCTTAAGCCAAAGATGTTCTACTTAACCAAGACTGGACAGCATTTAGCAACTTGCCAATACTTAGACTGGTTAGTCATTTGAAACAATACAGTTATGAGTGAATCATAGCTAAGCAACAGAAATGAAGCCAAATTAATGAGTGGCAGAGTTTCCTTTGGTCTGGGAGGCTGATTTATAGCTTCCCTCCTAGAAGTTTCAGGATACGGATGCAGATTTCATGGCACATAGAAACTGATATACATTTTCCCTTCCACTAAGTTTAGTAGTCATCCATTGACAGCTGTTATGGAGGATAATCAACTGTTTTCTAATTGAATTTGAAGCCCATCCCACAAGAGGGAATTTATGGTTCATGCTATAAACCTGTCCAAAAGCCTGTGGTTTTATGAGAGATCATAGTCACTGGGTAGAATATACTCATTTCATTCACATGGACATGCAGTCAAGCTGCTTAACTACATGTTTATCCAAGTTTGTGCTGTTTAAAACAAAGGTATGAATGGGATCTGTCTTCATGTAATGGTCAGCTCCTAAGAGAGAGCAGTGCCACATTCCTTATCTGAAAAGTAAGCTATACTCTCTACCACAGTCGTATGCAATGGAAATATTGTATAGGACACATGAGTAATTTTAAATTTCCCAGTAGTGATATTATAAATAGTAAAATACTTTTAATAATATATTCCACTTACCCCAATGTAACCAAACTATTGTCACTTCAACATGAGATCAATATAAAAATACATGACATGTATCGTGACCCCAAAATCTAAAGGGTATCCTGCTTTCACAGAACATTTCAATGCAGATGTAAATCTTTCATCAGACATATTTGATTTTAATTTAGATATCATGAAACTAAAGGGAAAAGAGTAGATTCTCACATTTACTCTATAAATATGCTTAAAATTTTTCAGTCCTCAATATGAGTAATTTTAACTAAATTAATTTAAATTAAATCAAAACATTAACCAGTTAGAGAAGTCATATATCCATGCTCAAGGACTCAGCCAGTAGTCACACTAGCTCTACCCTCTGGACTCTGATTCTAAGAGGCTTTGCTACTGCCTCCTCTAGGAAGGTAAAATTAAGATGATGGCAAAGGAAGCAGGTGGTTTGTCTGGAAAGAGGACAGACAGTTTTTAGAGAATTGACAAAGGTTCAAAAGCACTTGTTTGAGAAAACCAGGCTATGGCTTAACCTGCATTAGCTCTGATTTGCTCACATAGAAATGAGGTGTCTTTCACAGTTATTAACTGGAATCAGGCATCGTGACAGGGGCTGTGAAGTACAGGTTCAGAAGACAATGGAGCCTGAGAACATCTGAGCAGGTGGCTCTCAATTTATGAGTGTCTTCACTTCGTGGACATAAACATTTCAAAAGAATGAGTCTTTGATAGAGAAGAACTTAACAACTGACTAATAATCTCCCAGTCCCTGGGACCTTGAGAAAATGTCCCCAACATCCCTAAACTTGGTAGTAGTAGGCACCAAGTGATGATGAGAGGCATGGGCTCCTCTTTAAATTTTGCTTACATTGTCCTTCTCCCAAGAGCCCTTGCTAGTAACCCTTTACCCACTTTTCAGAACTGTAGTTCCTGAAGATAGTACTCCTTCAAGAAGAATTATTCAAATCCTTTCCATGTTCCCTATAGTTCTTATAGGAAAGCAATGCTGATAAAGGAGTTAGGAAGCCAGAATTGTCTCTTTCCCAGGCATGGTCCCAAATGACTGTTTCTGAATCCATTTATGATCAATGAGATAAAAAAGAAGATGTTTCTGGGGAAGAAGACAGGATATCAAATAATAAATAATATTGCTGTCTATTCTTGGATGTCCAATACCTGGATTAGTTTATTTAATTATACAACTCTTTTAGAAATTAGGGAACCTACCTAAGTCAGTTAATTCAGTACAAGAGCTAAACTATTGACTACTATACAGCAAAGAGATGATATTTGAGACATTGCCACTTCTTTCACTCACAGAAAGAACCAGAGATTTGTTTGAAGTACTAGTGAGTCTGATTACAACTTCATTCCCCGACTCCCTTGCAGCTAAGGGTAGTCATGTGGCTAGTAAAGTGGAGACAAACATTTCTGTATCAGGCTCCTTGGAAAGAAACCTCTGACAACATTTCTCTTCATGTTCTAGCTTGTACTTTGTATTCTGCCTAGAGACAAAGCAGCCATCTTGTCATATGAGGTTAAGAGCTACTTCAAGGCCACAGAGTAAGATGCTAAGAGAAATCATGATCTTTGAGACCTTGATCAGCTACAAGCCCTGCTGAGTTGTGACACCTGACTCCCATTAAGGCACCCATATAACATCTCTATTTCATTAAACAACTGTGCTTAAATGTTGACAGCCAAAGGAATCCTAGTTAACAGAAGTTAGAGCTAGTCAAGACAGCTAGAAAGCTTCATTTCTTCCTCCTCCTCTTCTTCCTTTTCCTCTTCTCCTCTTTCTCCTTCTCAAACTTCTCCTTGTTATAATTCTCTAATGTAGAATTGTCGGGCCATTTTATCTCCATCACATTTCTGGTTGACACACATTTTCTATTGTCTTTCTTCAAACTGATTTTGCTACCACCAAAACAGTTCCCAAGAAGTTTTATTTTTTTTTTTGCCTGCCCAGAATGGTTATTCTTGGACTACCTGTAAGGTTTCCCACGATTGGCCCAGAGATTCACCTGACAAAACTAAAAACCATATAATCACAGTGGCAATGATCCCTAACTCCCTTCAGTCTAGAATTCCTGTGGAACAGAAGACAGGCATACAGAGCTTCCAAAATAGTCAATTAAAATAAAGTCCTAGACAGCAGTTGACATTTACCACTTACAAGCCAAATTCAGTCCCACCCTGACTCCGTGGATTCTTGTGTTTGAAACACAGACATGCTCATTTGTTTATACATTGCCTGGGGGTGTCTTTGTACTAAGTTAGCCCCATGAAGTAATTTTAACAGAGACAGTATGGCTAAAAAGCCTTAAGTCTTTACTCTCCTGATCTCCACAGGGGGGAAAAAAGCTTCCTGCACGATCCTGACCCTTACTATAGTGTATGAGCAAGTAGCTATTGGAAAAAAAAATGACAGACTAAATAATATGACAAAGAATGACTCCAGCTCTTACCCTATGTAGCGCCTGTTATACTGTTGTCACAACACCACATGGCAGAGTGGTTGGGCCTATTTGCATCTGAGGATTCTGTCTCTCAGAAGAAAGATAAACTATGTAGGGTAAATAATTGATGAAGCCTGAGTTAATATCCAGTTCTGTCTGCATCTAAATATCATGGTTTCGACCATTAATTATTATACTATATTCCTCCTTTTATACTAACATCAAACTGGATGGAAAATACTGACAAGGAAAAGGGAGAACATTTTAAATTAAACACAATGACAACAACATCTGTGTGGTAGAAGAAAATGAGCCTAGCTCAGAGAAGGCTCAGAACATGGTTGGAGAGAAGGAAAGGAGATAACGGGTCCAAAATTGGTGGAATAAGGCACCACGGATGGATGGAATGAAGGACGGAATAAAGGGATAAGACAAGGAAATTTCATGACCCAAGGACCCATAGATTGAATGAAGCATTGGTTAGATGGGGGCAGGGGGTTTTTAGTTCTTTGCTTAGACTGTTCTCAAGGTATAAAGGGGACATGGAGTAATTCAATTACTTCTCCTGTTCTCAGTTAACACAAGACTTGAACCCTCAGGAGTGTCAGTGAGGGGTGCTGATTCAATAAGTAGTTACTGGGTCTTAGTGCTGAGACTTGACTCTTCGATCACCATAACGCACAGCACTGTCAATGAGCTGGCAAGAGTGGAGCATAGTATCATCGTGCTTGAGACAAGAGGAGCAGAGGATGCTATTGAGGTCCAGGATCTGCATCAAGGCCTCAGGGAATATCATCATGTAGGCAAGTTACAACCATGGGAGTATATTTATCAGGAGCTGCACTCAGGAGAGTAGCACTGCTGGCAAAACTGAGGCATGGTTTCAAGGGTGGAACCTGCATCATGGTGTGCCATGCTGGGCATCACTGACCTGTGCATTTTACTGCTGTGACTACACTGCAATTATTTTTAATTGGATGGGAGTTCCACACTTGGCAATCATAACATACAACTATCACATAGGTATGGACTGAACTCTTCCTCTAGAACTGACTGGCTGATTTCAGTAATCTCCATAATGTCTGTGAGAATCTGGGTATCTGTCACCTGATTTGTAAAAAAGAGGGAATGAAAATTTTGAGTACCAGCAACAAAAGATTGTGGTGAAGATTAGATGAAGCACCACATACCATTAAATTCATAAGATATGTATTCATTTGGCCAATAATGGATAGTCCAGGGAATGTCATGAGCAAGGAATCTGGCTACTGGACCTGACACTTCAGCTCAGCACACCCTTGAAGACATGGTCAGCACAGGCTGCTCAGCCTGACTCCACAGCCTCTGCTTTAGGGGTGAAAGCTGGGTTTCTAGACGTTTGTGCTGCAGGCCCTGGGATGGCAAGTCAGGAACTGCTGAACTCAACTGATGTTCAAAAATCACTGCCTGTTTTTCTCTGCCGTGGCCAACAGGGTCAGACTTACTCTGAAAGCTGTTAAGGCCACAAACTCAGATTATTTTATTCTTGTGCAATTTCTGCTGGGCCCCAAGCTTGACTGTGATAGAGAGCTCCTGCCCCACCCTCCAGGTGCAAGAGCAGGGCTTGGGAGAAACAGGATGGAGCACGTTTCAGGTGGGAAGATCCCGCCACGTCACATCTCGAGGGGCCTTTGGTGTGGATGCTCCATAGTCCCTTACTTTTCAGATCTGGCTTGGCCCCTGGAGAAGTAATTAAACTTCACTTCCACTTGGAACCATTTCTTAACACAGTTGAGGGCTGTCTCAGGAGGATTTTTCTCCTCACTGGCAGTTCCTAAGTCACGTGCATTTCTTCATCTCTGGATAGTTTCCATGACTCTTGGTGGGGGTGATGGAGTATGCCTTGATAGTTTTTTTTTTTTTAATACCCACGCTATAGTCTCATAGTCAACGTGAATTTGAAACTGCTGACACTCCCTGGTACCATGGTGAAGATATGGGCTAAGCAGAAAGGGATCTGAGGGAAGAGAATATTTATGAACTATGATATTTTATAAACACTTGTCATTTATATAAACAAGGGGACTAGAGATTTTAATAAGGTAGCTGCTCCAAGTTCTGGCACTCAAGTAGAAAATCTGCTTATTACGTTTCCTGTGTGCAGGGAATCTCACTAAAAATACCTGGCACCTAGACAGTACTTTTGTAAACAGCGATTTTGATCTCTGGTGTATTCTAAATTAGACAAAACATATGTGATACAGTAATATTTAATAATTTCCCACAGCTTGCTTCCATTTAGGAAGTGATGGATGGGGATGCCATGTTTA
This sequence comes from Mus caroli, assembly GCF_978045245.1. NCBI lineage: Eukaryota > Metazoa > Chordata > Mammalia > Rodentia > Muridae > Mus > Mus caroli. Next base: position 21,686,473 of record NW_028227267.1, on the reverse strand, counting down.
TGTTAAGTCACCTTGAAGGACTTTCCTGTGACGATTGTAATGCTGAGCCCGGAAAGATGGAGCAGTCGTGTTCAGGGACCAAAGAGAACACTCTTGGTAAGATCCTCTCCATGGGCATACCATTTGCTCTTCAGCTGTGTCCTTGTTATCCATATCAGTACTTCCAACAGAGTAATAACATCCATTTTCTGGAAGGCCTTAGGTAAAATCAAACAGAGTCACAAGTAGGGACGGTTACAATTATACAGATATAACTCAGCCAAGTTGTTGAACTCTCTTCCTTAGTGTCCTCATCTGTAAAATAGGTAGGATTTGTCGCAGGGATACTCAACAAAGACGCCTTCTATCTGGGCCTTTCAAGAGGATGAAATACACAGCATGTCACCACTGATGACATGCTGGGACACCATGGAAGCTAAAAGGCGGAAAAAAAATGGTGACTTCTCTCCTCGGGTTTCATTTGGTTCCCATCACTTGCTCACCATCCTCTCATGCACTCCTAAATCACTGCTGGAGTTTTCATGAATGGTTTTGCCCCCTCTTCCTTGGGAATGGCTTCCTTTCCAAGCTCTGTAGCTCCCAGGAGACACCCAATCCTGAAGCCAAGTTCACTCACTAAGACTCATCATGTGAGTCATGATTTTTTTTTTCTTCCTATACGACCTGTGCATGCTGAGTTCATTTCAACATCTTCCTAATCCCACATCACTAGCAACAGTAGACTCAATGGAACCCACGTGTGGTGGGAGAGCACAGATCTATTTACCTGTTTGATTCAGGCGTGTACCTCCCCTGTCGGTGCTCTCATTAAACTTCTGGGAAAATACTCCCCACACCTGGAAATGTGAACTGGGAATCTCATCAGGAAAGGTTTTCTGATAAATCCCAGGCTTCCACGGCATTACGATTCTCAGGAAAGTTGAGCCTCACTTTGTTTGGGTCTGGACCAGAGTCAAAAGCATCTCTTAAATGAAAAATCATTTTCAGAAGGGCTGAAAATGTAAGGCCATTCATTCCAATCGGCACTGGATCCTTTTCAGTCGGCTAGTCTCTTTATCCAGAGCACTGGGGGGGAAAAAATCAATGTTTCATTGAATTGAGGCCAAGTTGGTTGACTACAGTGGGGGAAGAAGTGTATGAAATAAGAGGTTACAGCCACTGAGAACTTAAGGAGAGTATAAGAACTCAAAAAAGGAAAAGCTGTCCGGAAATCACACTTGTCTATTTTGTAAGACAAGATGCAATATGTTTTCCAGACTTTTGAGTTTAATTATTAAAGTCAAAGGACACCTCAAAAGCAAGTGAAAGAAAAAAAAAACAGAGCTGGCAGGACATTGGGGTGGTGGGGAGGAATTAGAGGGTGGGCTATAGGGAGAACAAGGAAGAGAAAGAAAAGGAAAAGTGGGGAGGAAGCAGAGAGGAGGGGAGGAAGCAGGAAGGAGGGGAGGGGAGGAAGCAGGAAGGGGGGAGGGGAGGAAGCAGGGAGGAGAGGAGGGGAGGAAGCAGGGAGAAGGGAAGGGGAAGAAGCAGGGAGGAGGGAAGGGGAGGAAGCAGGGAGGAGGGAAGGGGAGGAAGCAGGGAGGAGGGAAGGGGAGGAAGCAGGGAGGAGGGGAGGAAGCAGAGAGAAGGGAAGGGGAGGAAGCAGGGAGGAGGGGAGGAAGAAGGGAGGAGGGAAGGGGAGGAAGAAGTAGGGGAAAGAAGCAGAGAAGTTGGGAAGAATACTTGTTTTCTACCAGCAAGTGCCACAGTTCTTTCTGAAGACACTAGGATACTTCCAAACTTCCAGGGTCACTGAAAATGGAGACCACATCTGCCTCACCTAAGGAGACTACCTGGAAGATGCTAGAGCCAAGACCAAACTGTGCCAACCCTACCTGATCCCATAGCCCATGACCTTACTAGTGTGCCCCACTGACTCGGCTTGCCCTTTACAGAATTCAAAAATGGATATGAAAAGGAATAAAAATTAGCTTTATTTCTCTGTTTCCCTATAAGGGCAAGGCATGCTCACTAGAGAAAAAGCAAGCATGCAGAACAGTTCAGAAAATAGTAAAGTCTCACCCAGGATGCTGCGTCTCTGCATTTGGTTCCAGGCCACTTGCCCCAAGGGCTCTGTGTCTCTTCATCGTTCCTACTTCATGGAGTATGCTTCACTTATCTCTGGGAATACTAGACATGTTGATCTATACAACATCCCAGGGCTAGGTGAGATCCTACTCCTCTTGGCTCAGTCACTGCCTCAGCTCAGGCTGCCCTGAGATGAATATTCTGAGAACATCTAACTGCTATTTCATCCATAGATGTTGATGAACCATTCTAAGTCTTCTCAATTGTTGTTATTGGTGATCTTCTATTTTCAGTTCTACAGTCATCCTGTAGAATTATGGAGTTTTCATGCCAGTTCTAACAAACACCAGGTTCAAAGACACATCAACAGAAATGCAAGGCAATAAACTAAAAAATGTAAATATTCATCTGTTGACCATTTAAAATCAATCTCAGGCTCTGCCAATGGTAAGAATGGAGTCCTTTCATGGCCACTCACTCAGAAAGATACTGTCCCTGTTTGATAGATGCTAATGAGGTGGAAAGAGGTGTGCTCACACCTTGCACTTCTGAATGTGGTAACCAAGAGGCAAAACTGTCTCCTGGGGACTTAGGTCTCCCACTCCTGATGGCTCAAGCCATCTGTCCCCAAGCATCCTATGTTCTCTAGAATCCCAGGGATGTGTTGCAAAGAGTTCTGTGGGCTTCAACACATGGCAGACTCACCTTTACTTAAAAGCTTGAGAGTTTGCTCATTGTGGATATTTTTATCTGACCTTTCTTCCTGTATAAACAGTGAGTTTGACTCTTAACATTGATCACTGAGTCGGTTCATAAGTAATATATGTGTCTTCATGCCAATGGAGTCATGAAACATGTTCTGGTATTCTAATGACTACAGGGCTGACAAGTATCATATTGTTACTTTATTTAAGTGGATTATTTTCTGCTTCAAGTCAATCCATTCCATCTTCTTTTTTTAGGACTGGGGGGCCCCAAACTGGTAGCAGTCAGCCAGCTCTGCCACAGTTAGAGCCCTATAACCTCCCAACTGAAAAACTTGATCGAGTTTTAAAAGCTTTACCTTGGCACACAACGGTGCTGAGAAATTCCATGATTTTTTTTAATCACTTTACTGACTTTTTAACTCAGGCTTTTAACCCATCCTGGAAAACCTTTCTCGTTGGGGTACTTTAGCCCCCAACCTTTATCCCTGATAAATTAACCATTATAATCAACTATTTTGCCTAAGAATTTGAAGTTGCTGTTTTATTTTTTTCTTTAAGAGGGAGGAGCACCAACCAGCAAACCAGATGTGGCTGTCTCCAATTTCAGCTCTTAACATACAATAAGTTGCAGGTTTCTTACATTTCCTCGGGGGGGGGGGGGGGGTCACAAAGAGAATTAGCACATCACCAGCTGACTTCCTCCTCCCAGCATGTCTGTTTAAAGTTAATGTGAATGCCAGTCTCAAATATCAAAGGCACATTGCCCCTAAATAAGCCAATCAGCTCTGAGTTCAACTGGAAACAAGAGCAGGGGATAATGTTTTTCAATCAGTGGACAACCCTTTGAAAGTTTCACCGTGAATGGTAACCGTTTATTTCAAACTAAATGGATTGTGCCACTTCCATGGAGGTGGTACATACATACCCATCACCCAACTTCGTCTGTGTTGCTCCTGGCTTGTAAGAGTGCACGAAACTTAAACAGGTGCCCAATCTCTCTTCTTTTCTGTTATTGTAACATTCTTTTCAAGGGAAGGAAGGGCAAATTATTACTAAATCATTATTAAGAAATCAATTTGCTGAGCAACTCTTTTAGAAACAAGCCGGTCTGGGATAATCAGATAAGACAAATAGGAACGGATGCCGCCTAAATTGGCAATCTTGTTATCCATCAAAGAAAGCAGTTTTCTAGCTTAGAGGAAGGAAAGGCTGGGGTGCTGAGGGGTGATCTTAGGTGTCAGATCTGGGGAGAAATATGTTCCTTATCAGTTTCTGTCAAGGAGAGAATGCCCTGGACCTCAGGTTCTGGGAGGGATCACAGGGAATTATTGGAGCCTTCTAAGCTCCCTCAGTCATTGCTCACCCCAGAGAGAAGGGACATCTCTACCTGGGAGATGGAGTGCACAGGGGTGGCTCTGTGGACCCTGAGGACAGGCAGCTTTAAGAAACTGCTGCTCCCAGGTTGCTCTCTACTTCTTTCTACAGGACAAGGACCATCTGCAAGATTCTGTATTCTTAATCCCAAGATTGGAAATCTGAAGTGCAGCTCATGAAGAAATAGAGTCAGCCTTTGAGAACAGACAAACCGACCATTATTTGATCAACTGGCTGACATTGTGCAAACTGCTTAATCACACTGATAATCCCATCTCCAAAACAGCAATACCTGTCCTTCAGATATATAGTAGTGTAGTTACTAAAAAAATAAAATAATAAGTGTGGACATAACCATGCCAAATTCATCAGCTGGGGATAATAAAAATAGCTCCTAATTGCATTTTATACTATGCCTACCAAATAGCCTTGACTTTAATTTTGAGAGCTCAGGCCTTTGGATCATCCAGCTGAACATGCCAGTAGGTGGGGAGTACATCAGCCTGGATAGCTAACAAACAAAAAGCTGCTGATAAGAGAGAATATGTTAAGGTTGACGTTTCTAGAATGGTATTTTCAAAGGTTTTCTTTTCTTTTTTTTTTTTTTTCCTAATCTGTTTGCTTGCTTGAGACAAGTTCTCAAGTATCCCAGGTTAGGCTGGAGCTCACCCTATGTAGCTATGGATAGTCTTGAACTTCCGATCCTCCTGCCTCTGCCCCTCAAATGCTGAGAATATAACCCATGCCTTTTTATTTGTACAAAGTTAACTTTTATTAATAGATAACTCTAAGTGTTCTACTGTGGCTTTGAGAAAAATCTTCCTATCAAGTACAACAGCCAATTGCCTTCTGGGCAGAGGGGTCATGTGTTTGGGTAAGTTAAGGCAAAGCCCTGATCCAATGACTCACAGGTAGCCAGTTGTGCAAGGAGCAGAACTCTGCATTAAATGGGCCTCACACTTCTAGTACAGTGAGCTTGAAGTGAGAATGGCATTAAGTCCATGGCTCCGAGACAAAACTAACCTCAGACTGCCTGAGCACGAGACTGGATAGCATGTTTGGGTAGGCTTCCTCTTGCAGAGACAGACATTCTGGGTAGGTATTGCTAAAGATGCTTCACTCCAGTGGTGTGCCCCAACATCAGTGTCACACCAGCAAGGTGTGTAGTGAGTTATTGATCTCTTTGCATATCCTATCTGTATAGTTAGTGTCCAAGTCCTTGACTAATCATATCAAGGTAATATTCCCTCCACTTATTGTATTTCATCTCCACCACAGATGGTATGGGTTACCACTGCAAATGGATAACTCTGATTTGTATCGGTCTCCTTAGTTATCTTCCGTGGGTAAAACTGAGTTATGCTGAAGCCAGGAGGTCTCACCAATAATGCCCCAGTGCTAAATGGCTCAGAAAAAGGGTTTAACAGCTAAGCAAGGAAGTGAGAGAAGACCTGCCACTAAGGTGATGGGTAAGAATGTCTAGGTTCTTCTCCTTAAAGGGAAGAACTCAGCAAATCCAGATGAACACAGTGTTTAGGGAAGGGGCGCATACATATGCATAGGTAGAGGCCATGAAGAATGTCCAGTGTCTGTTGTATACTCAATAACTTATTCTTTCACGGCAGGGTCTCTCACTGAACCTGGAGCTAGGCTGGCATCCAGAAACCCCAGAGATCCCTACCTTCACCCCCATAGCACTGAGGTTACAAGTACATTTATGTGGCTACTGGGGATTTGAACTTGGGTCCTCATGCCCAAAGCATTCTTACCTGCTGCACCACCTTGCCATCCTCCAAACCAGATTACTTAATGAATCAATTCAATTCCAGCAAATTATTTAGTAACACTAGTATATCAAAGGGGGAGTCCCTTAAGTTGTATTTAGATGAAAATATGAGTGTGCTGCTTCTTATTAAAGATTTATTAAGATAAAATGTTGTTGGGAAACAATTATAGATTCTCCTGTAATTTAAAGCCCTTCACCTCTAGGAATCATGTGTAGCACATCAAGAGTGTTCTACCAGTCTCCTACACTCCAACTGTTCAACTGATATTTAGTATTTGAAAAAAGTCAGGTACTTCCTAGTCACCCACAGCCGACGTATGCATCAACCCCCCTCTTCCTTTGGACCACTGGAATCCTCTCTCTTACTGGTATCCAGGAACACAGATGCATCCCTGTTTCTAAGGCTGTGGTCTATGAAATCCTGGGTCTCTGTTTCTTTCTTGGATGCTCAGCTCATCTGCTTTGTGTGGCCAGTTCTTATACCACCCCCACCCCCAGGATGGAACCTTCTGATTCACTTTTATCCTTTTATTTTTGAGGTAGGTACTCACTGTGTTTCCAAATTGACCTCCAACTCTCAATTTTACTCCAGGCTTCCTTCCTGGAAGTAGTTAGGGTTTGGGGGTATGCACCACCATGTCAGGCTTGGGAAAGTTTTTAGATTTTCATTTTGTAAAGAAACAGTGCTCTTTGCCTACTTTCCTTCTGATGGCAATATCTTCCACAACTCACATCAGGATACTTATAATAATACGTTAAGCTGTAGAATGCCCATATAAGCATGAATGTTCCTCAGATACTCCCTTCCTGGCCACACCTACTTCTTTGCTGTCCCCTGGACATCTCTAACCCTTGGCAACCATTAATAGATTTTCCATTTCTATAATTTTTTTCACCTCAAGAATGTTACATAAATAGAACTTGAGTATATAACCTTCTGAAATTAGACATTTTTAACTCATTGTACTTCTCTAGAGATTCACCTAAGTGTCTGTGTCAAATTTCATTTCTTTTCATTACTGAGTAATATTCCATAGAATGAACACATGACAGTTTATTTAACAGTAGAGATTATTTTCTATATTAAGTGGTTTATATCTATATATTTTTGAGTTTTAACATATGGAAGCCCATTTGCATTCTATTTTGGAAGTTGACTTCTGAATTCTGGTGCTAATCTTATTTTATTATCATTTTTCTGTGTTTGGGTGTTTTGCTTGTGTATATCTGTGCACTTTATGCCTGTGTGGTGCCAGTGGGGGCAAGAGGAAGGCAGTAGATTTCCTGGAACTAGAATTACAGAGTCTAGTTGGGAGCTGCCACGTGGGAGCTGGGAATTCAATTGGTTGTCTGGAAGAACAGCCAATGCTCTTAAACAATGAGCCATCTCTCTAACTTCCTTGATTACTAATTATAAAATAGCACTTTTTAGTACTGAGATGGAAGTTGCAGTCTGTAATTTAAACAGGTCAGCTATGTGATCCTTCCCTCTATCACCCTTCCCAAGGCCTCAGATCCAGTCTTGGTCCCACATTCAGCCTAGCCTAGACCTGCCTGGTTGTGTCAACCCTAATCTCGAGGCTTTCATAAGGACCATACTAACTTGCCTACAAATTATACTCTTCTACCATGCAATAACAAACCTCTGTGTCCAGCCAGATCTTGCACACCCTTCATCGGGGTCTACTTAAATATATATATATATATATATATATATATATATATATATATATATACACTTCACCTCCACAAACCCTTTGCACCCATGAGATCTACCTCCAACCTCCAGGCTTAGATCAGACTTCACACCCTTCATACCAATCCAGTGCCCTGTGTCTATCTGACTTCATTCCACCTGAGCCATATTCAACATTAAAGCCCAACCTGACCTATACATTCTGTGTTCTGTTCCAAGATTATCTGGGTTATCAGGACAAGAACAAACAAAACAAGTCCATGTTCCCAGGTCTCATCCCAAGAATAAAAACATTATAAAGGATCAAGGTACCCTCTTATCCCCCACCAATCCATCAGTCTTATAGAAATGTTCACCAATGAGAATTAGCTTGATGACACAGGACATAGGCTTCAGAAAAAAAATATATAAACTTCATCAAAGAATTCTAAGGCTTTAAAGAATACACAAAAACACAGTTCAAAGACTTAAAAAAAACCCTAAAAAACAAATGATGCTCAAGAAAACATAAACATAGGGATGGTAGGGATGGTGGGAATGATGGAGACAATGAAATCCAATAAGACAATTACTGAAGAAGATTCTCAATGAACTAAAATGGAATTGAAAAAATTCAATGATTCAACAAGAAAACTTAAAGCAAAAAGGCTTTCAAGTAGAATTAATCAAGCTGAAGATAGAATACCAGGAATAGAAAATAAAGTAAATGATCTAGAAGTTGAATAAGAAAGAAAATGAAAAATTAAACATGGGGGTGGGGGGTAGAATTTACAGAAGACATAGAATACCATGAAAGGAATGAACTTCTGGATTATAGCAGTAGATGAGGGAGAGGATTCCCAGACCAATGGGATCGAGGAGGTCTTCAACAAGATCACAGAAGAAAACTTACCTAAACTAAACTAAGACAAACCCAGACACATACATGAAGCATACTGATCACCAAAGAGAACACCAGGAAAATTCCACATATCATATCCTAGTTAAAACACTAAGTATATACATAACTAATAAAGAATTTTGAAAACTACTAGAGACAGAACATATGAACTTATAAGAGAAAACCCAGCAGAATCATAGCTGGTTATGGAAACTTGGAAAGCCAGAAGAGCCTTGAGCAATGTATTCTAAGTGCTAAAAGACCACAGTCAATCTAGACTGGGAAAACTCTCTGTCATATTTGAAAGAGAAAAAGAAACATTTCATATTATAAACAGCCTGTAATGGTTTGTATATCCTTGGGCCAGGGCATGGCACCATTAAGAGGCATGGCCTTGTTAGAATAGGCATGACCTGGTTGGAGTAGGTCTGACACTGTGGGTGTGGGTTTAAGATCCTCACCCTAGTTGCCTGGAAGTCAGTCTTCCACCAGCAGCCTTTGGATGAAGATGTAGAAATCCCAGCTCTGCCTGCGCCATGCCTGCCTGGATACTGCCATGCTCCGACCTTGATGATAATGGACTGAACCTCTGAACCTGTAAGCCAGCTTCAATTAAATGTTGTTTTTATAAGACTTGCCTTTGTCACGGTGTCTGTTCACAGCAGTAAAACCCTAACTAAGACACAGCCTTAACATTTTTATAACCAACAAACCAAACTTAAAAAAATACAGGAAGCAATATTTTGGGTTGAAGAGAATGAACACTGTCAAAAAATGGTAGAAAGGAAAAATGAAGCTATAATTACTGAAACACAAGGTATCATTGAGAATACAAATAACACCAAAATTCAACAGTACACTGACTGCAATTAATACACACTTTTAAAATAATAAGTTCAAATATTAATGCCTTCTATTCTTCAATCAAAAGACACAAGTCGGCTGAATGTTCCGAGGAAAATTTCCAACTATCTATTACCTTCAAGAAACACATATTACTTTTGAAGATAGGCATTTCTTTAAAGTGATGGGATATAAAAACACATGCCTTTAAAGTGATGGGATATAAAAACACATGCCAATCAAGTGTGACCAGCAATCAAATGTGATTATAATGTCCCACTTTTCTCTAATATACCAATCATTTGGACAAAGAAAGGAACAGAGAAATAAGAATTAACTGACATCATGATTCAAGTGGACCTAACAGATATCTACAGAAAATTATTCTACTCAAAGGTAAATGGAAGCTTTTCTAAAACAGACCACACCCTGGGATATTAGAACCAATCTTAACAAATTCAGAAAGATTGAAATAATCCCTTGTGTCCTATCTAAACATAATCCAATAATACTTAACATTGACAGCAAACAAATCTTTAGTAAGTACACAAACTCATGGGATTTAACAACTCATTACTGAGTAATGGATGAAGCAAAACCAGAAATAAGAAAAAATTCTGAAGCTAAATGAAAATGAAACACAGCAAAACGTAACTTCTGAGATACATTAAAACATTAATATGAGGGGGAATTATAGCTTGAGTGCCTACATTAAGTATTAAGAAAGTACATATATAAATGACTTACTGATAGAATTCAAAATTTTGGAAAAACAAACACTAAATGTACTAGACAGAAGAAGAAAAAAACCAAAACAGAACTGAAATCAATAAAATAAAATAAAATACAAAACAAAGCAAAAAATACAAATAGTCTGGGCAGTGGTGGCGCACGCCTTTAATCCCAGCACTTGGGAGACAGAGTCCCATGGATTTCTGAGTTCAAGGCCAGCCTGGTCTACAAAGTGAGTTCCAGGACAGCCAGGGCTATACAGAGAAACCCTGTCTTGAAAACAAAACAAAACAAAAATACAAGTAGCTAATTTTTGAGAGATAAATAGCCAAAAGAGAGAGAGAGAGAAAAGGCACCCAAATTAAGAGAAATGGAGCTAACACCAAAAGGAATACTATCAAAACCTGTACTCTACTAAGTAGGAAAATCTTACAGAAGTGGGTGAACTTGTAGATTCATTCAAACCTCCAAAATTAAATAAGCAGCAAATTAACAACCTTGACAAACCCATAATAAATGAGACTGAACAATAATCAAAATCATCACAGCTTAAACAAAAGTCTAAACTCAGATGGCTTCACGGAATTCTACCAGATTCTCAAAGAAGATTTACAGCCAATATTTTTTAATCTATCCAAAAAAATATAGAAAAAGATAGAGCATTCCCAAATTTCTTTATGATACCATCATCATGCTAATAGAAAAACCAGGTTTAAAAAATTGAAAATAATATAAGAGGACAATATCCCTGAAAAACATAGATTTTATAATTCTCAATAAGATAATTGAAAACAAAATACAGGCCTCTATCAAAAAGATTGTCCACTGTGATCAAGTTGGCTTTATTTCAGAGATACACGGATGGTTCAACATACTTATTCAGTAATAATAAGCTACATAAATGTACTTAAAGACAAAAATCTCATGAGGATCTCAATAGATGCAGAAAAAGTCAACCTAGGACCCCATGTGGGATGTATTAGTTAGGGTTCTCTAGTGTCACAGAACTTATGGATAGTCTCTATATAGTAAAGAAATTTATTGATGACTTACAGTCTGCAGTCCAATTCCCAACAATGGTTAAGTAGTAGCTGTGAATGGAAGTCCAAGGATCTAGCAGTTACTCAGTCCCACATAGCAAGCAGGCGAGGGACAAGAGCTGATGCAGAAGCCATGATGGGATGTTCTTTACTGGCTTTCTTCCCCTGGCTTGCTCAGCCTGCTCTCTTATAGTACCAAGACTACCAGCCCAGAGATGGTCCCACCCACAAGGGGCCTTTCCCCCTTGATCACTAATTGAGAAAATGCTTTACAGTTGGATCTCATGAAGGCATTTCCTCAACTGAAGCTCCTTTCTCTGTGATAACTCCAGCTGTGTCAAGTTGACACAAAACTAGCCAGTACAATTGATCCCTTGTCAACTTGACACACAAACACATCACTAGTAAGCCTCAACCCTTAGTTTCTTATTCTTCCCCAAGATCTAAATAACTTTAAGAGTCCCACAGTATTTACAAATTCTTAAAATTTCAATCTCTCTTAAAATCCAAAGTCTTTACAATTAAAAGTCTCTTAACTGTGGGCTTCACTAAAAACTTCCTTCAAGTGGGAAAAAATATCAGGGCACAGTCACAATCAAAAGCTAAAATCAATCTCCAACCATCCAATGTCTGGGATCCAACTCACAATCTTTTGGACTCCTCCAAAGGCTTTAGTCACTTCTCCAGCCATGCCCTTTGTAGCACATGCGTCGTCCTCTAGACTCTAGATGCCTGTACTCCACTGCTGCTGCTGCTCTTGGTGGTCATCTCATGGTACTGGCATCTCCAAAACACTGCCTGACCCCTTCAGTCCTGGGCCGTCAATTGTAACTGAGGCTGTACCTTCACCAATGGCCTTCCAGGGCCTCTCACAGTGCTGAGCTTCAGCTGCTCTTTGTGACACCTTCATGCCTTCAAAACCAGTACCACCTGGGTGACTCTTATACATTACCAAGTCCTGCTGCAGCACGAAGTAGAACCTTGGTTATCTCTGGAACACAGACTCTTTGTGCTCTCAGAAAACACTTCCCAGAAGATGTCACCTCAATGATGCTGGTCTCTTCTTAATCACCGCTAATTTCTTAGCTCCAGCTAACCAGCATCAATAGTCCTAGTAATGAAAAGTTTTTTGCTTTAGTAGTTCTGGTATCTTGTTAATCACAGCTGATTCTTCAGCCCCAGCTAACCAGAACTACAGAATCTTAACAATCAAAACAGCAATGGCTCTGAAAAGAGTCTTTAATTTTCCCTCTGAAATTTTACAAGCCAGGCCTCCATCTTCTGCACTGTTCTCAACATTATCTTCCAATCTCCTACACAACATCTGACAGAGCTCTTAACAGAGATATCCGAATGGATCTTCAAGCCCAAAGTTCCAAAGTCCTTCCACAGTCCTCCCCAAAACATGGTCAGGTTGTCACAGGAATACTCCACTCTGCTGGTACCAATTTGTCTTAGGGTTTCTATTCCTGCACAAACATCATGACCAAGAAGCAAGTTGGGGAGGAAAGGGTTTATTCAGGTTACACTTCTATACTGCTGTTCATCACCACAGGAAGTCAGGACTGGAACTCAAGCAGGTCAGGAAGCAGGAGCTGATGCAGAGCCATGGAGGGATGTTACTTACTGGCTTGCTTCCCCTGGCTTGCTCAGCCTGCTCTCTTATAGAACCCAAGACTACCAGTCCAGAGATGGCACCACCCACAAGGGTCCTTTCCCCCTTGATCACTAATTGAGAAAATGTCTTACAGTTGGATCTCATGAAGGCATTTCCTCAACTGAAGCTCCTTTCTCTGTGATAACTCCAGCTGTGTCAAGTTGACACAAAACTAGCCAGTACACAGAAGTGCAGGAGGGTTACCTCACTTAATAAACCTCCCAGTAATTTCCCTTCCATTTTCATATCATAAGTGATCTATTAACCCCACTGCCTGTGGGCCCATTTCTGCTTTCCTTGCCCCTACCCATGCTTATACCCACATAAACACACATACTTAAAAAGTCAAAGCTAGGACCCCATGCAGGAGTAGTGCAGGAGGGTTACCTCACTTAATAAAATATTTTTCAGTTACATTTATTTTCTTGCAAATTTAATAATTTAATTTTTCTCTACTGCTGAATAAAATTCCATTGTGTATATGCACCACATTTTCATTATTCATCAATCAGTTACTGGGCAGTTGTTTCCATTTCTTGGCTCTTGTTAATAGAGCAGCAATGAACATAGACCTTCAGGTATCTCTGTGGCAGGATATAGAGCCCTTTGTGTATGTGTGTAGGAATTGAATACCTGGGGCATATGCATGTTCTATTTGAGAAAATTCCTCACTGATTTCTATAGTGTCTGTACCAGTTTTTGTAATCCCACCAACAGCCTAAAAATGTGAACATTTTTTGTTCAGCTATTAGCCCATTTTTAAAATTAGGTTGTCCATTCCTTTCTTAGTTATTTGAGTTTTAAAAATCAATATCTATTCATGTATACTTATATTAGAAATACAGTGGTTTGAATGAGAATATCTCCATAGGCTCACGCACATGAACACTTGGTCCCCCAGTGGTGGTTCTGTGTGCAGCACCTTTAGGAGATGGGTCCTGGTAAAGGAAGTATGTTCTGAGTTAAGAGATTTGAGGGTTTATTGCCTTCCCTCACTTATTTCTTTTTCCACCTCCACCCACTCTCTTTAGTCTTCCAATGTGGGTCCAAAGCAAGGCTGCCATGTCTTCCTTGCTATTCTGAACTCTCCCTCTGGAGATGCCAAGTAAAAAGAAAAGGTGAGAGAAATAGCGTTTCATTCTTTGTAAATGATTCAGGTAAGAACAAAAAGCAAAAGAATCATGACACAAAGCAAGCCAAGACAAATATAGGTATATGTAAGTAATACCTTATAGTCTATTTAACTGTAATAGAATAGTCTGGTATCAGTAGTAAGAGACACCACAGGACTCACACTAACTCAGAGATTAAGAAATACACTGTCGAAAGAGTTTTTAAAAAATCACAAAAAAACCCAACATTTCCTAAGACTGAATGAACGCACAATATACCAAAGTCTATGGCAGACACACAATGACAGCTGTCCACATAACATACTAAAGTCTATGGTATATACATACAATGACAGCCGTCCACACAACATACCAAAGTCTATGGTATATATACAATGAAGCGCATTCTCAGAGGCAAGTCTATAACCCTAAATGCCTATGTAAGATATTAAGTTATCTCCATTTTGGAGATTAATGATCTACCTTAAGACCTTAGGAAAACAAAACAAAACAAAACAAAACAAAACAAAAACAAATTCCAAACTAGTAGACAGGAAGAAATAATTAAGATATTAGAAAGAAAGTATAGAAACAACAAAACCAATGCAAAGAATAAATGAAATGAATTCTTTGAAAAGATAAAGTTGACAAACCCTTAGACAATTTAGCCAAAAGAAATAGAATGGAAGTCCAAGTTAATAAAACTGCAGATGAAATGGAGACAGATAACAAAGAATCTAATAAAATTCAAAAAGTCATTAATGACATTCCTTCCACACAGCAGAAAAGTCCAAAAGAATTGGATGAATTTCTGGAAGCAATGACCCACCAAAATTAAACAAGGTAAAATAGATAATTGAAACAGATCTATAACTAGCAACAAGGCAAAAGCCATAGCAGTAATTTAAATTTTTTTCCCAGTTAGGAAAGTTCAGGCTCTGCCACCAAGGGTCATGATGGTATCTGTGGCTCAGGCTGTGGCAGAGGACTGTGTTGATGTCATCTGTTCTTCCACTGGAGACCATGCTGGGATCCATGGCATCTGGTGATGCTGGAGGCCATGTAGATGAATGTCCTTGGTTCATGTTGTTGACTGAAGCCATGTGGAATCCATGATCCATTCTTTTGCTAACTGCAAAGGGCAAAGAAACTATTTTGCAGTGATGCAGACTACTATTTTGATGACTACAGACGCACAGTTGAGAAAGAGAGTCATAGAAGGCTCCTGTGACAACCCCTAGCCTGACCCACATCCTTTACCCAAAATAACAGTCTAGACAGGAATCCTTTAAAGAGAACTCTTAAACTTTGTGATAAGACTGCTGAAGTATAGCTCTCCACAACTGATAGCTTCTAGTGTGGGTGTGGAAGGGAAAGAATCAATTTTCTTCAAAGGGCTGACCCCTGGGAGTTGAGCAGGCCCCCAGTGAATACATGAGCAAGACAAATTGGATTTCTGCTTTTGTTTGTCTGCTTGTTTGTTTAATTTTTTTTTCATTTTCTTTCTTCTCTTTTCTCTTGGGGAGGAGGAGTAATAAGGGTGAGAAAGCAGATCTGAGAATGCTTGGAAATGAGTGTGATCAGGGTACAATATGTGAAAATTCCAAAGTAACCAATTCAAATATTATGTTGAAAAAAAAAGGCACAGGACCGGACACATAAACTGCAAAATTCTACCAGACTTCCAAAGAAGAACCAACACTCTTCAAATCATCCCATAGAATGTATAAAGTTTTTTGATCAAGTGTAAAATATTAAAGAGAGAATCTGATGGCTCAAATGTCAAAATCAAACATCATATGTCAAAAAGTGTAGCACACAGGTATTAAACTGGAGAAGACTTACACAGGTCCACTACATAATAGAATACCAGCCCAAGTGTTAATGTATCAGATAATGTGGCAATGATTCATGTATTACTCACCCTTCATTACCACCCTTCAGGTAGATACAAGTGTTACCCTCTGTACAGGTGAAGACTGTGAGGTTTATTAACTTGTCCAGTCATATCTGCCTTGAACCTCTGACACCATGGCTGAGTTCAGCCTCTACCTTTTAAGATGTATCTAGCTGATGCCAAGAAAAGAGAATAGATCAGAAATGGGATTCTGCTATCAGCTATCTGCAAAGATGGAATGGAGGTAATTTAGTACTCCAATGACATCTGAAAATACAACTTTAGAGAAAAGGAAAAGATGATACTCCTCTGGTTTAGTTTTTATTGTCAGTCAACTTGATGCAACCTAGAACCACATGGAAAGAGAGAATCTCAATAGAAGAATGGCCAGTGCTATGTGTGTCAGGGATTGTCTTCACTGACTGATGTGTGAGGATCCAGTCCACTGTGGGAAGTGCTATCCCTAGACAGGTGGGTCTGGGCTGGGTAAGAAAGTTAGCAGAGGATAAGATAGAGACCAAGCCAGTAAGTAAGTAGCTTTTCTTCATGGTTCCTGTCTTGTACACCTGCTTTGAGTTCCTGCCCTGACTTCCTTCAGTGATGGACTATGACCTAAGTTGTTCTTGGTCATTGTTTGTGTCATAGCAGCAAAAGGCAAGCTAGAACAGATGGGGACTTGTAGTGTAGTGATTACCTGGTCATCACTCTCAGCCTTTTGGCTAAGATGAAGTAAGAGTGTTCAGTGTTGGTGGTGGCAGTGCTGATGTGTGTGTGTGTGTGTGTGTGTGTGTGTGTGTGTGAGAGAGAGAGAGAGAATACCAAGGAGTACATACGGAGGTCAGAGAACATCTCCAGGTATTAGTTCTTGCCCTTCTACTTTGCTTGAGACAGGGTCTCTACTTGTTCCTTACTGAAGACCCCACAGGAGTTCTGAGATTGGAGACCCATGCTACCATATCTGGCTTTACATGGATTCTGGAGACCTGAACTCGCTTCCTCACTTACATAGCAAGTACTTTGCCCACATTACAACCAGAGTGGAAATGCTCATCCTTCTTAGGACTTAGTCACCTCAGTGATTGACCACTTGCTTTTTAAGAATATATTTTTAAAATTCTTTGGCTGATGTTGCTGATTAGGAACAACATGACATCTATAAAATTCATGGTCTTTCTTTTTAGAATAGATGTTCCACGAATTTGAACTCGGGGTGTCAGGTGGGTTAAGAGCAAAGCCCCACTCTAAACAAATTAGTTTTCAAACCAGCACCCCCAGCTAGTAATCATTTCTACACCACGGAGCCCCATTTTCATTTGCAGTACAGTGCCGTGAAGAATCCATACTCTGTTTGTTCTTCAGCTCACATTATGACCTGCTATAAAAAGAATTAATATTCATAAATCTTTTTTACTGCACGAATGTTAATGTTTTTAAGTGGTGATTACCACCTTACTATGGGGGCAGGCAAAAGAGCGAAGGAACCGCTAGATACCGAAAGAGCCTGTGGCCACATGGATGTTTTAAAGAGGAAAAGCCCAGGAGAAGGTTTGTATGCTGAATTTGGACTTCAACACCAGTGCTTTGAGAAGGTTTTCCAGAAGGACTCCAGACACTTTGGAATAAGAATGTCCAGAAATGCAGTTGTTCAGTGTCTGGGAACGTGAGCAGAAGTGTTAAGCATGGGTTATGTCATACGGAACACACCACATGGCCAACCTTTCTGAGATTTTCCAGATGGAACCTACAGTTTGCAAAGCTTAGAAACATCTCCCATGATGTCTGTGCTTTCTATAATTAAAGTCCCCTCAGGCTCTGACAGCTGAGCCGTGTGTTGGCTCCAACTGTCCACATCCGAAGCTACCGAGCAGTTGTCCAGCTACCTGAGGAGAAGTGAAAGCACAACACTGTCCAACAGGAAATAGAACATACTAGAAACTCAGAATGCTACAGTACCTCTATCCAACAAGCAACTTAAGAGCCAGGGAAGAGGATGCCCTTCCAGATGGTTCTACCCAAGCAGCGAGGGAGCTGAGATAACTAAACATCAACTTCCTTCATTTATTGGCCAATCACTGCTCCTGGAATATGTTAATTCCTGCGAAGGAAACTGTGTCAGGGAGACAACCCAAGTGCTTGCAGAGGAAAGTCAGATCCCTCCCTGTGTCTTGAGTAATGAGGACAGGGAGTGAGAATGGAGTTGAAAGTTCCAAAATTTGTCTCCAGTCCTTTCAGCAAGATGTCTTGAGTGCTCCATCTAGGGAACATTTAGACTGATGAAAGCCACCAGAGGAATTGCAAGCAGACCAAGCTGTGCTCCCTCCTGCAATGACCCAAGCCACAGTGCCTTTCCACATGTTTATCTCTCAACATCTGCTCACTAGGCCAGTCTGGAGAGTGGGCTTGTTCTCTCCATGATGGCAGGCTAGTTCAGCTCTGGGAAAGCAGAATGCCAGGCTATGAGCCAGGCAAGCTGCCTTTCCCAAGCTGTACTCAGAGCCAGGTCGATCAGGTGTTTGGTGTTCCCCCTATAGTCCTTAAACAGAAAAGACCCCATCCTGGGTTTTTCTTCACCTTTTATGTACTTCTTTGCTTTTTCAGGCCAGTGGCCATCCTGACCATGGACTCATTTGTTTCTCAAAGCCAAGGCTCTCTGCTTCTTATTGCCTCACTTTCCCTTTAAAGCCTGTTAGATCGCTCTCACATTAGCTTCTGATGCTTCCTCCCAGCCTGTCTACACGGAGATTCCCACCTCACCTCACCTCACCTCACCTCACCCAGTAGACTCCACTCACTCCAGTGCTTGCTTGGTCCCCCTGTAAGCCTCTGCCCCTGTCTTCCAGCCCACAGGATGCTGAGAGAATCTTTTAGTCACTGTGAAAAAATGCCCAAGGCCTATGGCAGGACCTGGGATGCTAGTTTCCAGAGGAGAGGCCATTCAATGTGACATTTAATACCAGATGCAGGAAGGAAGGGGCCATGGAATTGGGCAAACAGATGCCCATAGGTCCTAAATCCAGCTTCTTTGCTCTTCCCAAAAGCCTCAGAAGTGTGTGGCACTAACCTATTTCAGGGGTCTGGCTCTCTGTGTGCAGAGGCCTCAGCCTCCTGCAGCCTAGAGAACCTGAGTGGACTAGGACCGGAAGGCCTTGGAATTCGAGTACCATGCCCCAGGCACAGTCGTCACATAGCTACCTCCCTCAGCCAATTGTCTCCATTGTCTCCAGGCCTCTGTGTGTGTGTGTGTGTGTGTGTGTGTGTATTCACCCAGATGCCCTGTCTATAAGTTTAGCCTCCTTGCTTACCTTCAACCCTCTGTTTTGCCTGAGATCACCCTTTTGAAGCTAGCTTGAATGACCTCACATGTAGATTCTGCTTCTAGAGACCCCACCTCTCTGAACAGGCTGAGCATTGTTTCCTCCAGCTTCCAAAGCAGGTGCACAAACCCTGCAGCACAAAACTTACCCATTATGCTGATGATGAAACTCAGGCTTGGGCATACTTAGTAACATTTTCATCACAAAGCCGATGTCCAGGAAAGCTCTCACTCAACCACAAACTCTTATTTATGATGCTACACCATGCCTTGGCCTGGGAAGACCCTCCTCTATCTTTCCTGCATTGAGACTGGGGTTCATTCTGGAGATCAGTCTTAGTTGAGAAGGGGGTACACAAAGACAGAGGGTGCATTTGTACTGGATGTTCGCCCATCTAGCCAGTCCCCCTGATGAACCATGCTGAATGTCCTTCAGAATGACCTGCCTACAGAAAGGGGCAGTATGGTTTTCCACAAAATCTGTTCCTGGGCTTTCCTTTCAATTTTTACCTATTTCTCCTATTTCTTCTCAAGGGTTATACATGGTTATTAATATTTTCTTACTCCCAAGTTCATGAGAAGTGATTATAATAGCCTATATCCTTGGTACATACATCAAGTAGTATACCTGTATTGTGAAACTGCTTCAGCAAAAGACACTCAAGAGGAAATTGGGCAGGGTACCTAGGGCTTTCAGAACGCACCACCCTTTTTCTACCTTAATCAATGCTTCTTAATAAGAACCCACATTTGTTAGGCTTATTCCACTTCCCATAAACCGCTTGGCAAGTCTTGATGCGGTTCACATTGCACAGCTATGGAAACTCAGCTTTAGAGGGAATGGGACTCATTGGTAGTACGTGGCACAGACTCAACTCATTCATTCCCAGACCCTTGGCTTGCCCACTACTCCCTGTGGCTCTACACAGAGGCTAGCCAGCCAGTCTCAAAAACCATGGCAGGCTTCCATCGGCTGGGCAGAATCAGGCACCAGTCCTGATTCTTACACAAGGGACTCTCACCAGAAGCTCCGCCACGGACTGCATGGCGTCTTATAATTTTTCTGTTTTCCCCCAACATGCCTAGCACTACATAAATACTAGCTGACTACTCATTCAAGCCTTGCTTCCAAGTGTCTCTGCCTCTTATCTGGGCAGTCTGGTCCCACCCTGGCCTTTCAGACTCTCCCCACACCATTTCCCTTAACTCCCAAAGTCTGAATTTGTCCATAGAAGAAATGTGTTTCCAGGGTTATGAGCTGGCACAGAAAGAGCAAGTAGTGAGGTTGGGGCCAACTGAGCTAGGAGAGGAGTCTTGACACTTTTTATATAAAAGATACAATAGCAAGAAAAAATGTACACTGGTCTCTGAAGAAATTATTCCTGGTACACCACATAATAAATACAATATAATGGGGCCATATAAAAAATAAAAGCATAATCTCCAAGTTCGCTGTCCTGGGTAAATCCTAGGTCCCTGCGTCTCTATTCTGTGTCTTAGAATTTTTCCTCTGTAAAACAAGGTCATAACTACCACCTGTAGTACTCTTGCCTGGCTGGTAGTAGGTACTCCATAGATGAGGGTCAGTCACTTCCTATGCCATGAAGGCTTTAACTCCATGGGGTCAGTTTGTTATCACTATTCTATTATCAGCTTGTTATCACTATTCTATTGTAATGAGACAAGGCTGAGCAATGGCGAATGTGGTACATGTATTCTAGAGTTAACATTTCAATACAGGCAGGACTAACTCCCAAATTTACAAATTCAATCATTTATTTGCTTTGGTTATACTTCTAATCTGAATGAGGACCAACTAGAGTTGGTTCCCCATTCCCCATTACACAGCCAAAGCATTGATTAGGAGAATGTGCCTTGAGGAGAACCAATGAGCACTGGGCAATAAAGAATCCCTAATCATCTATTGACTGATGGATTGACAAGACTCTTAAGTCTGGTAGCTCAAGGCGGCCTCACATGAACTTTAATTAAATATAAGATGGTTTATAATCTGTTTCGATATTACAGTAGAGTGATTTCATAAATTCATTGGTTTTGGTAATATTTGGAAAAAATTCTCATTTACAATGATAAAATTGTTATGAAGTTCTTTCAAAAAAAAAAAAACCAAACCTTATTTCTTGCTTGAGATTTAGGTGAGAGGTTTGCCATGCCTAGGGCAAGTGTAGCCTGGTTAAGACAGAATAACTCATTCTTACCCCTATGGTTGAATAAGGGGAAGGATTGAAGAAACTGAATGGGAGGGTGACCCCATAGGAAGACCAGCAGTCTCAATTTACCCAGACTCCAGGGAGCTTCCAGAGACCGAGCCACCAACCAGGAGCATACAAGGGCCAGTCTGAGGCCCTGGCACAAATACAGCAGAGGTCTGCCTGGTCAGGCCTTAGTGGGAGAAGATGCACTTAATTCTTGAGAGACTAAGGGTCCAGGGAACAGGGAGGCCTAGTGGTCCGGGAGCATCCTCTGAGAGGCAAAGGAGAAGAGGAATGGAATGAGGAACTAGGCAGAGGGCAATGATGGGAATATAAATACATAATAATTGGTTAGAAAACAAACAAACAAACAAACAAATCTTGTTCTCCAAAGGAGGATTGATCTCAGACATAGCCTTTTGCCAACTTCAAGATGGTGGCTCCAGATTGACTGTCTGACACCAGGACCGAACCTGAGTCATCTGAGGAACCTGTCATGCCTTTCCCCTCTCCTTGCCCCTTTGCATTGGGTAATCAACTAAATTCATCTTCAAATCACCCATTAAGTAAAGGCTTCAGTCTATTTTACCATGTAGCTATTGAGTAGTAATCACCCCCAAAATCTAACCTTACTTACTTTGTCCCCTACAATGACACTTTACCTTAGTACTCAGACAGCTTAGAAATGGCCTTCCCTGTTGTCTCTGCTGGCTCAGGCTTGTAAGCTGAAAGAGTGGCAGTGCCTGGCAAACACAGAAGTGGATGCTCACAGTCAGCTATTGGATGGATCACAGGGTCCCCAATGAAGGAGCTAGAGAAAGTACCCAAGGAGCTGAAGGGGTCTGCAACCCTATAGGGGGAACAACAATATGAACTAACCAGTATCCCAGAGCTCGTGTCTCTAGCATCTAATGTAGCAGAAGATGGCCTCGTCGGCCATTAGTGGGAAGAGAAGCCCTTTGGTCTTGCAAACTTTATATGCCCCAGTACAGGGGAACGCCAGGGCCAAGGAGTGGGAGTGGGTGGGTAGAGGAGCAGGGCAGGGGGTAGGATATAGGGGACTTTCGGGATAGCATTTGAAATGGAAATGAAGAAAATATCTAATAAAAAATTGAAAAATAAAACTCAAGTGAGGAAGGGCAAGATGCTTAAAGGAAAAGAATGAATCCAAGCCCTTTTCTGGCACACAATGAGGCGTCTCATATACAGTAATCTGTGTGACTTTTCCCAGAATCAAGAAAGATGGAGAATGTCCAGGTGATCAAAGTAAAATTAGCAAGACCGAAAGATTTGGCTAGGCTGCTTTGTTAGTTATTTAACGGCCAGCGTGGATCTCCAATTTCCAATCACAAGGCTGATTTCATTCTATCCAGAGGCTTTCAGATTGGGAAGAAATGTATATTTATTCCCCTTATTTAAACAAACAACAGTTATTTCTTGCATTATTTTGTATGTGGCACATGCATGTATGTGTGTCATGGCCCATGTGGTCAGAGGACAGTTTGATTGTCTCCTTCTGCTGTGTAGGTTCCAGGGATCAAACCCATGTCATCAGGTTTGGGGGCAAGTGCCTTTACTCACTGAACCATCTTGGCAGTCCCATACTCTACCTAGTCTTAAATGTAGGTTTTGATATTGTTAAGATGGCGAGACTGGCATATCAGGAGTGAGGTGTCATTGCAAAGAGATGGTAGCTCTTTGCCAGAGGGAGGGCCATGCTAAGCCATCTGAGGCCACACGGAAGAGTACCAATCAGTCAGGAGGCAGACAGACTGAGAGGACAATGTGGGTAGGAACTTTTATTAGTTTTTTTTTTCCTCTTTGGAAGGAAGATATGAAACAGAATAAGCAGGGTCAGCAGGTTTGGGAGGGGCTGGCATCCCTCATTTCAGCAGGCTCTGGGAAGTAGCAGTCATTCACCCTTTAGATACCTAGTACCTAGCCCAGAGGTATTTCGAATGAGAAGAGAAACCCCAAGTGTGGGAACCCAACAAGGCAGGCAGGCAGGCCACGCTGGCTTCTCATACCTCAGAGGAGATGCTTGTTATCTGGGAATCGGCCTGGCCTGACCAGGGGAGTCCTTTCTTGTTTCAGCAAAAACATCAAAAAACAGAATAGATGCTTCACACAGCAGCTTTGTAGGCAGCAGAACTAAGTCGGGTTTTGTTGTTGTATTTTTGTTGTTGTTGTTGTTGTTGTTTTTATAAGAAGAGTCTAACCAGATGGTACCCAATCTGGATGAGTGTGGGTGGGTGGATCAATGGATTAACATGTATCAAGGTTTAGTCTCCCAGATATCCATAATGCAGCTCTAATCCACACGTTTGCAACAGTGAGAGCTTCCCACTTTCAAAGTCAAGGGAAAGACAGACTCAGAAAGCGGCATTCACAGAACCCTGGGCTGACAACTTTTCCATTGCTTCAAAATGAGGACCCTGCAAAACAACATGCTGGAAAAGTTGCCAGCATGCGGTTGGCCATCTGGGAATTCCCACTGCTTCCTATTCTCTCCTAACTCTAGTGCTCCAACATCAGAGGGCAGCTGGTTACAAGCACGGAGTCAGCTCCTTTCCAAAGTCAATATGCAGCTTCTGACTGGGTTAGCCGTATCGACTTCGGAGAAGAATGGGCGTGCACAGCACGTGAGAGCACCACGTCTCTGAATGGGTGCTTTCAGGTCTTTGTTGGCAAGAAGCACATTCAAGAAAACCAGGTTGGTTCTCAATTCCCTTTTAAATAAATTATAAATAGCTGCTTCTGATACTTAGACATGTGGGTCCCAAATGGCTGGATAATTCATTAGCTTGGATGGAGAAAGCACATTTCTCTGTCAGTAAGCTGGACTCATCATGCCGTGACCCCCAAGCTGAGTCCTACCCAGGAAAGAGTACTGTGTTGAAACCTGGCTCTGCTCGATTCAGAATTTACTCTCTCTGAACCCCTGCGATTGGGACTTTTCCTTGTGGGGTATTTCTACAGAAACGCATCCCTAAGACAAGCTATTAATTGACAGAGTTTATTTATCCTATAGGTTTGATAATCAATCATCGGATTTCAGCACTTGCTTTGTGGGATCCCATCTCATCACTTGCTACAGTATATATTATTATTCATTATATAAGTTTGTTAACGGCGTATTTATTTGAGTGAGTCTCCCTCTAAATAAAGGGGCCTTATAAAGTTTTTTTCTTAAATAAAAGGTTTATTTTTACACCAGCTATTTGCTTTTCTATGCTAAACCTCTGTTGACGGCTCCAAGGCAATGTGCAAACCAAATTCCTATGTCTAAGGCCAGGATGGGGGCTACTGGGAGGTCGATAAAAGCCTCTGCAAGGCCCTCCAGCAGATTTGGGATTTTGCAACCCTGTCAGTCACTTTCTCATGGAGCTGGGGACAGGGTGGCTGATAGAGATTAGGAACTGGAATGGATAACTTTCTACCTACTGCACAAAATTCTTTCAAATTAATGCAAGCATTAAATTGTCCTTGATTTTTGACATCAAGCAGATATTAAACTGTGTATGCCCCTTGGTGTTGGTACAAAGGCTTGTCAGCATTTCTGGCACACAGTGTCTAAGCCTCGAGGTAAATTGTTTTAAACCAAATTTTGTTGTTTCAGTTGCTTTTTTCCCCTCTTACACCCGTGTGTTATAACTTAAATATTTCCCCCCACCCCTCCCCCCCAAAATGAATTTTGGCAAGCCAATAGTCTGTAATGTGGTCTAATGCCTTTGGGTATTTTTTAAGCATGCAAATGGCCAAGATATTTAGGTTTTTGAGGTTGAGAAACTGTGCACGCACTTTTAACAACTTTTTCAGCTGCATTTGGTATGCATATTTACTGCACATGTGCATTCTACGATAGGGGACTGATTAGACTCAAAATAAGTTGGGGAAATACCAAATATGTGTTGCCAGGGGGGAATGCCACACGAAAATCTGAGCTAATGTATCCTCCTGCTTTTCTCTGGGGAGTAAGGGCTTGGGATGGGGGATATGGTGTCGCTGACTCATTTTCACTCCTCCTTGGTACCACAAAACACTAGACATGACAGCCATGTCTAACCCTGATCCCCATCTCACAAGCACATGGAACCCAGAGGGAAGGCTAAGCATCCAGACCTTGGCCTTCTAGATTCTGTCTCCTGCACTGCCGCCCTAGCCTATGCCTGCACCTTGTGGACGTGAATCTTGGCTCTTCGCTACACTGACGTACCCACAGACAGAACCAACATCCTGAGCAAATATTCCAAAAATAATGAAAGCGCATTAGAGCCTAATCCGCTGTCCAGATCATTGAAAACTAACAGTTATTACCTCATTTGAAAGTAATTTTTAACAATTAGCTTAGGAAAGTATTTTATGATTTTTTTTTTTGCTAGCCTTACACAAACTAAAACTTTTTCATATAATCAATTAAATCTGGCTGTGTAGCATCAGGCACTCATTAGGCCAGGCTGTTTGAAATTCATGTACAATATCTTCCTTATGGGGGTGTCTGCTGGAGCTTTCAAGCTTGTGCTGGGATGCTGGCAACATCCCCCAAACATCTCAGACACATTGTCTCCCTGAACCTGGGCTTTTTAAAATGGTGGTTAAACATGTTGTCTGCTTTAGTTTCCTGTCTATCTTCATCATGAGCCAGCACCTGTTTCCAATAAATTATACACAGAACTGTATCAGCAACACCTTGGCCACAGCTGCCACCTTTAAAAGCGGAGTGCCCTTGAGGACAATACACCTGTGAACACAGAGCGTGTTTATTTAGCTGAAAGCCAAAACTCCAAGTTACATAAAGCAATTATCTAAAGCCTAATGTATGCCCATTATTAACACAAAATAACCCTGTTCTTAAAAACCAATAAAAATCTATTTAAAGGCTTTTTCCAAATCCCACTGAAATCTGTACTTAACTTGAGACCAGGTCTTAACCTAGGATTTAAATTTTCTAATAGTGGGCAAGGCAGAGGTTTGTGTGTGTTCTAATATTCTGAGCTCATGCTTAGAGTCCAGGCAATGAACCTGCACTGTGATATGGCCACAAGCTTTAGGTTTTGCACAAAGACATGTGTATTTAAAATGATTTTGTTACAAGTCACTAAAAAAAAAATATTTGACTGTGGTCTGCAGGTTAAAAAAAGGAATAGATTGTTTCAATTTGTATTTAAATGTTGGAATAGTTCCTCTGGATACCTTTCTTTATTTATTCAACCCTCAGTAAACTTACTGCTCATTACCTAATAGCATTGCCCTTGGGGAATGGGGTTAGCAGTACACTAATGGAAACAGAGCCAGCATCAGGTAAAAAGAACTACAAATGTTCATCTTTCCTGTGTGAAATATCACACACACACACACACACACACACATACAGAGTGAGATTTCTAGCCAAGTATAGTATCTATTTGATGCAGTCTAATGTTAAGGTGTTTAATTGGTGGCCTGTTGGAGAAATCAGCTCACATATGATATATAGATCAATGGAAAGACAGAAACAGAGTACGGGTGGTTTTCAACTTAAAACCAGGATGCATCCTCATAAAGCCATTGCAAGTTGATAATCTAAGACAAACAAAACAAAACAAAACATGCACCATGCACCAAATATAAGCAAACATCGTGAACCTCACAGCTTGCCCGAGAACAGGCCATCAGCCAGCTTTAGGCAAAAATAACTGACACAGCCCACTTTATACAAATGCTAAATCCTGGGTAACCAGGGAATCCTCTACTGAGTGTGGAATGCCGAGGTATTGTATGGACATAGCCCAGGACCACTGTACAGTCCGGAGAAGAATCAACCGAACAAGTCACACAACAGCTGAGTAGTCATGCTCTCACAGAATATGAAGGAGTTGTTCCTAATACATTAACTATGTCTGATACGTCCGGCTGACATTATACCGGTGGACCTATCGTCACTCAGGAGCAAAGGTGTTTTAGCACTTTTGTTTGGCTAAATTCAAATGCTGGAAAGGTCACAAGCATGACGGCTCCAGGTCACGCCATGGCATGCCACATTGCGCATGCCCATGCCAGAGGCCTGCCTCCAGCCTGAGAACAAGACGCCACGGAAGGAAAGAACTGCAGATCTGTGCTTCTTGGTAAAGATCACAGAACAATCTCTCAAGCTTTCCTTGAAAACTGGCTATATAGCTCAAAATGGGGCAGACTGATGGAGGCAAAGACAAAAGCCCAGCGTGTGAGCACTGTGGTCATGATGAGATGGTGGACTCTCCTTGGCAATTTGTTATAGATCTTAACTGCTGAGCCATCTTGCAGGTCCCATGCATTCATTTCTTAGTTACCGTGTTTGAAGACCTAGCTGAGTTCCAAAGCCACCACAGCTATGGAGAGAAATTAGTCAGAGGCTTGCTTCTTGCTAGACTCCAAAGAGTGCAGGTGTGTATCGTGAAGTGTCAGTGTTAAAAACTCCAAGTCTTTACTGTGAGTGTGTCACATCTGAGTGTAGCTGGCCCACATGCAGCAGCGTGCCTCTTTTCTTTTAGTCCTTTGAAGAGCAACTCCTGGGCCATCAACAACAGAGAACTGACTGGAAGTTTCAAAAGACAGGGAATGTGAATACATTTTGCAGATTTCAAGCTGAGTCACTTCCTCACACACACACACACACACACACACACACACCAGCCTGGCTTAGGGAGCCTCCCTAAGTACTAAATGCTATTTTTGAGGTGACTAGGATTGTTAAATTCGAACACCCAACATGAAATGCAAAACACAGCCATAGCAGTGGTTTCATTGTCAAAGCTCCAGCAAGCATTCCAGCCTGGCTAATTCCCCACAGGCCTCAGCTAATGGGTAAGGGGATCCTTCAGCCAGACTGTGTGTGTGTGTGTGTGCGCGCACGCGCGCACGCGCGTGTGTGCCTGTGCTAGTGTAAGAAGGTGCGAGATTTCCTTCTTTGATTTATTTTCTTAGTTATGCATGTACATGTGATAGGCACCCAGTTTGGATC
This sequence comes from Mus caroli, assembly GCF_978045245.1. NCBI lineage: Eukaryota > Metazoa > Chordata > Mammalia > Rodentia > Muridae > Mus > Mus caroli. The sequence continues at coordinate 21,658,177 of NW_028227267.1, read as the reverse complement.
CCAGGTCATTAGAAATCATCCAGAATCAGGTTAAGAAAGAAGAGTGAGTTTCCATCTTCCTGGAATATTTGTCTTTATTAAAGGTCAGCAAATTTACAGCCCTCCTCTGCTAACTCGCTGTGTGTATGTGAAATAAATAAGTGGGGAGTTCGCACAGGAGACAAGATTGGCTGTGTTTTGGAGACACTGGCTTCTGAATATTGAAAGGGTAATGTAAAAAGCATTTTGAAATCCGATTGGTTTTTGTGCCTGCTTGTCAGAGTTCCCACTGGTGATGAAACTGTGCCCAGTTTAGATTTAGTGCCCGTCGTGAAACGAGACCTGGGCTTGTGGTTACTTGATAACTGTGATAATAAATTTATCCATTAATTTCTTTCCTGTTTTCCTACACGAGTAACATTAGACCAAAATGCTATGCTGGTGGATGGAGAGATTTATTTTCCTTCATACCTCACTCACTCTCTCTCTCCGTGTGTGTGGTGTGGGGTGTGTGTGTGTGTGTGTGTGCGCACACACACGCACACACTCGTAGAATGTGCATTTACTCACATCCTCTCTGGGAACTCTGTTAGACTGCTAATTCCAAAAGAATGCATTTCTATAGTACAAAGGTTAGAAGTGAAGTAACCTGGGACCATCAAAGGCTCAGAGTGACAGGCTCTATGATCATGCACACATGCATTAAAACTACATTCATAATGAAGACAATGCAGTAGCCTCGTCATCAAAGTTCACTACAGATAAATGGGACTGAGACCACTTATACACTATTACTAGATATTTTTTTTGCTTGCTTTTATTTTTAATTTGTCCTTGGTCACATGATATTTTATTATTTTATTTATTTTTTATGTATTTTATTATTTGAATCTAGCCTAATGCATAAGATACAAACAGTATGTTTTTAATAAAATTCTTTAGGTTACATTTGACTTGAGAGGATTTATCAGCTTTGAAGGGGCATACCTAGGTAGATCATGATTTTCTTCATAAATGGATGATTTTTTTATCATATTTAAAAGTTGCTGGTATCCAGACAGTAGTGCCACCAGCTTCCCCACCTCCCTCACATGCCATCCTGTGGGGTCTGTACCGCTCACCTTTCCTCTTCTCCCCCTAACCTTGAAAGCAGGGTGAAGGATCAAGAGGAGCAGAGTATCCAACCATGATCCACTGCATGCAGAAGATGTACTGAAGTCTTTTTCACTCCTTACAGTGCGGAAGAAACAAGAACCCAGTCCTGGTGTAGATGACTGTTCATGCTCAGAACTTGGCAGAAATCCATTTGCAATTGCCAGTCTGTTCTTTGTAGGCATAAATTTTTTGCAACTTATTTTAATAAAGCCTCAATCTCTCCTCTAGCCCACCATGCATCAGAGGTAATGGAAAAGAAAAGTATTTTAGGATATGGGGGAAGTGAACCTCTTTAGCAATAGTTTTTTGGGGCAAACTCGAATCTTCTTGGGCAGCAGTTCAGTGCAGTAGCAAACACCAAACATGAATTAGCAGCTATGGTCCAGTCCTTTCAGCAGGTAAACACCAGGCAGCTGTAGTTCAATCCTGAGGAAACTACCAGGCTCGCCAACTGGCCTGAGGCGAGGCTGCAGAAGCAGCAAGCTGCTGCAGGAACCTCAAGTTCAGTTCTTGGGTGAGTCTCTCTGCCTGGCTGTGCTGGTTGTGGGGTCATATACTCCTTCATCAAGACTCCTTTCTTGTGGCTGCTATATCCAAGCATCCTTTCACTCGTGTCTGTGTCAGGAAAACATCCTTTCACCTGTGTGTCCCAGCAAACCATCATTTGACACAATTAACTTTCCAAAGAACTAGAAGTTTGCACTTCAGTTCTTTAAGAATGCACACCTGTACAGAGCCTGGGGTCGAGAAGTTTATTTCCAGAAGAATGTTGATTGGTTCCTGGAAACCCTATGGAAATAGGTTGTGTTAGGAATAAGATCAGCAAAGTGGGCAAACAGAATCAACATCAGCTACTACATACTGATAACAAACAAGCTGAAGGAGAATTTAGTAAGACAATCTCATTCACAATCACCATAACAAAGAAGCATAAACAAAAACATAAAATGACTTGGAATAAATATCTGACCAAGGAAGGAAAGAGCTCTGGAGTGAAAAGTTCAAAACACTGAAGAAAACAACCAAGGGAGACATACTAGAAGATAGGAAGACTGTCCACATTCATGAACCAGAAGGACTGAATATTGAAACCATTTATCTTACTAAGAACAATCTACAGACTCAATAAAATTCCTATCAAAAATAAAATGGCACTCTTCATAGACTAGAAAAAAATCTTAAAATTCACATGGAAGCACAAAAAACCTTTGATAATCGAAACAACCCTGAGCAGGAAGAAAAAAAAAATCCTGAAGGTATCATTATTTCTGACTTTAAGCTATACTACAGGGCTATAGTAACAAAGGCAGCAAAGTCCAACACCCAGACAGACAGACAGAGCCAGCAAATAAAATAAAGGACTCAGATACAAATCTACCCAGCTATACCCATGTGGTTTTTTACAAGATCCCAAGAACTTGTATTGGAGAGAGCAAACAATCACTCCAAGAGATGGATGGTGCTGAGACAATTAGATACCCAAATTTAGAAGAATGAAATTAGACCTGTGTGTGGAAAATGTCCACCTGCATTCACTAGGTGTGATGGTTGGTTTTGTCAACTTGATCCAAACCTAGACATAGTTGGGAAGGCAGGGAGATACTCTTAATTGAGAGCATTCCTTTGTAAGGTTGGCCTATAAGAAAGTCTGTGAGGCATTTTCTTGATTAATGATTGATATGGGAGGGCCCAGGCCACTGGGATTGGTCTCATATCTGGTCAGATAGCCCTGGGGTCTATAAGAAAGCAAACTGGACAGATCAGGGTGAACAAGGCAGAGAGCAATATTCCTCCATGGCCTCTGCTTCTGTTCTTGCCACAGATTTCTGCTCTGGCTTTCCTCAATGGAATATGAGATGGTTATATAGTCTATATAAACTCTTTCCATCCCATGTTGCTTTTAGTCTTGGAGTTCTATCACGACAGTAGATGCTGGCCATCTGAGAAATCTAAATTAACCATACATTGAAAGTCCATCCTTCCCCAGTCAGAACAAGTGGAAGTATGTTTGCAGATGAAAGGGAATCCTTATACTCAGCTGTTTGGGAATGTAATCTAGTCCAGCCACCATGGAAACCAGCATGGAGATACCTCAAAAAAACTGAAAATAGATTTTTCCATGAATCTCCTCTACCACTCCTGATAACTGCCCAAAGGAACTCATGCCCACAAGTCCCAGAGATCCTTGCACATCAATGTGTACAGCAGCCCCAATCTTAAGAGCTAAGTTATGGAACCATCGGTAGACCTCGGAAAACAGGGGAGAAAAAAAAGAAAACATGGCACATGTATACAGTGATATTTTTTCATTCATAAAGAACAGAGGCAAATTAGTAAATTAGAGATACAATCAGAAAATTAGTGTAACTGGAGATACTTATGATAGGGAAATTAAGGCAGTGTCAGAAATAAATATATTTTCCTCATTTTAGGGTCCCTAGATATTATGTCAATTTGTAGAATTATATATGCATATATGACATGAATATAGAAACAAAAAGATGTAGGAAAATGGGGTGCAGTGGAGAGGTACCGAGGCAAACAAGCTCAACATAAGCTCAATGTACACTTAGGTGAAAATGGACTTATTTTCATTACATGTGCACCCCCACAATGCACAGGGATGGGGTTGTGGGGAAGGAGGAAGGGAGATTTCCTTTGGGTTACTAAGATGCAGTGTAATATCCTGCTTTAGCAAGAAGGGTTGAGGAAAGGTAATTCAAGATGAGAAGTGGGCCTAGGAAATCTGCCAGGAACATGGAAAGTGGGCAAGAGCAAGGTCATGCCCTGAGCTCAGCATCAGTAAGGATAGTGGAATGGCGCGGCTCTTCCCAGAAGTCATGGCACAAATCTCTCAGGTACAAGGACGTAATGGCTAGGACATAGGCTTGAAAGTTGGCCAACACTTCCTGATTGAAAAACAGGACAACCGGAATGAGACCAGACCCTGACACCCTTTGAAGCTGAATGGTGAGCGACGGTCATCTGACACTTCAAGCTGGACCCCTGCAAATCTGGGCAGAAGTATAACGTCACTGCATAAGCTTAGGAGGGAGTTGTGGACAGTACTTTAAAGAGCGTTATGATTCGGCAAAAGGCAACTGAGCCTCCCCTCCCCCGTTTCTGTTACTTGGGGAAGCACATTCTGCAGTGCTTTTTGGAGATGGGTCTAGGGACATGGACATCCAGGCTTCCTTTTGAGAGAAGCTTTTTGTGTTTGGCTGGCTGGTGTGGTAGGTTTTTAACAGAATTAGGACTCAAGAGGCCCATCTAAGGGTCTGTTTCAATAGTTGACACAGGTCATGCCCTTCAGCATAGTGGCTTGCAGGGAGTCAGAGAGCCCCCTGAGAAGACTCGGGAGGTGGGGGGGGGGGCTCTGCTGTGGGCGTGTCCATCTTCTATTTTTCCAGGGCTCTGACAATCTCATGTTAAGTGCAAACAGTCTGATTTTAGCTATACCTCATGTGATGAGGGACAGGCTCAGCACTCACCTGAAGTTAGGCTATAGATGTCACAGGAGAGGTAACCCAGACCAGGTTCTAACAACATGAAATTGGAAAATAAAGGTTTTGAGAAATGCCTCTCTCATGTAATCTGAAGAACATGAAAATCCCTCAAGTTGAAAAGAATTTTTTGAATTTCAGTACTGAGGAAAAACATCCATCTCTTATCCCCCAGGCAGGGGAATCTGTTGTGACCACAGGCACAGACTGCATTCAGGAAGAAAGACCTTCTGGAACTGGGTTCTGATCTTGCTGTTTCCCACCTGTGTAAATGTGGGCATGCCATGTAATGTTCTGCATTTGAGTGTCTGCTCATTAATAAAGATACTGGCTACACCTGCTGCAAGGGACTGAAGAGAGAATTAAATGAGATAATGCACATTAAACAGATAGGATATTTGACAAGGTGTCTGGATAATGCAAGGTAAGTATTCAGCAAAGAGCTTTCATTACTTCATATCTGATATTGTGAATCTTTACACTAGCAGTGACAATATAAATGACAGAAGGAGAGGAAGAAGTCAGGGAGGAAGTTGCTCCATGGATAAAGGTCACACAAAATGCCAGGACTCATGTGCCATCCTGAGGTAATAAAGTCAAGGGGGAAGTGCAGAGATGCAAGCAATGAACAGAGGCTCCATTCCCATATCCTTCCACTCCATCCACTACTGGTGGTATGCCACAGAGAGCTACAGCAAAGCAAAACCTGCTATTCTGAAGACAGGGTAATTCTACCCACATGCAGTAGTGCAATGGGAGGAAGTGGGGGATGGGGTGAAAGGAGGACAAAAAGAAATATATGGAGGAAGGAAAGAGGGGGATGGATGGAAGGGATAGCCAGACTGCCACTAAAATATTTACATGGTGCTTACTGCATAGCCTACATAGTCAACTTCTCAGAAGCTGCTGTACCTCCCTCGTGTGAGGAGGCAGAGACTAGCTACACACATGGCTCGGTAACACACAGAGTCAGGCCACACTCACCTGCTGCCCTCACACAGACCTTTCAGACAGATGTGGTTACCAGGGTGGCCATTACTTCTTGCTCAAGTTTCTTCACATAACAGTCCTCTGTGACTCTCTCAGTTTCAAAGTCTCACAAAGACACAGGACTTTGCCTGATTGGTTGTTATGAGCCTAGTTCTTGACTTTTAACATGGGAGGCGCTCTCTGATAGCCAGCATCCTTCCCTCTTGACATGTCTGCCTGGAGCCCATCATGACAGCACCTGGAAATGTTCTCAGTAGGAAGTTAAGTTGTGAATGTATCTATCTGAGTTGTGACGCCATTCAGCAGACCAGTGGGCAAATCAGCAAAGATCACTAAAGTGATTATCACTTTGTGACATGAGTTTTTATAAAATGTGCTGCATAATTAAATGGATAAAGAAATGATGGAATTGAGGTGATATTCTGGGTCGTGAGCCCTGATTACGATTCAAAAATATGCAGAAATCTATCTAGGTAAAGGGAGCAAGGAAGTGCCCAGAGTCTGTGACGCGTGCATGCGCATTTGTGTGTGTGTGTGTGTGTGTACACGTGTATTTTGAAAGGACTTATCCAGGTTCTATTTTGAGAAGGAATTAAGAGTGACTCTCAACTGACTGCACTGATGCTGAGAAGACCTCCATGAAGACCTGTGTCTGGGAGGCTTTCACCTCCTTCAGTTATATTTATGACGTGGATTTAAGCTGTATCTCTGAACCAACATGTTAATTACATTATTGCTGAATACAGGGCACCAACTAAAGGAAGCAGTGTGTTTTTATTATCATATTTTCTAGACACTATGCTAAATATATTCAATTTGATCTTTCAAGACCACTGGGAAATAGATATTATTTGCATTTTTCACATCTAGAAATGAGGATCAGGCAGGGTCTTGTTGCTAGAGAATGCTGGAACTTTTGAAATGGTTTTGCCTGCCCTATTCACTACAGAAGCAAAATCAGTAGCGGACTGGGGAAAGGTATTTAAAGTAATATTGTCAATATTATAAGAAACAAGTGTGGAGTGGAGAGACAGCCCAGCCAAGTAAGAGTGCTTGTTCTTTCAAAGGATCTGAGCTACGTTCCCAGGACCCATGTCAGGTAGTACACAACTGCTTGCATCTCCAGCATCAAGGGATTCAGCCCACTTTTCTAGACTCTAAAAGTACATGTAACACACACACACACACACACACACACAAACACAAAGAGAGAGAGAGAGAGAAAGAAAGAGAGAGAGAGAGAGCTCTTTGTTTTTCTTTTTCTTTTGTTTTAAAGAGTTCCACATACACAATGCTGGATGTGTATATACTGTGATTAAGTAATGAGTATCAGGATTTCTCTGCCTATCAGAAACTTGTGTCTACCTTCTTCCCTCCATTTCCTTTCCTGTCTCTTTCCCCTCTATATTTTCCTTCCTCCTTCCATTTCCCCCTTCCTTTCTTCCCTCCTCTCCACACTCTTCCTCTCCCTTCTCATCTCTTTTTATGTTACTTGTAGTATGGCCTGTGCTGTAGCAATTCTACTTTACAGTGCAGTATTTACTATGTGGAGTTTGTCAAAGAGAGCGATTTACTAATGAGTAATACTAAGTGTATCCAAGAATGTTTATTGTGGCATAAGAGAATCAAAGAAAATTGAGCTAAATCCATCAGAGAAGCAGCACCCCAAAAACACTGATTGATAAGAAGTAAGAGGGACAAACATTCCAAAGCTGCAATGAGAAATTTTTCTTACCCTTGTAGAAGATACTTTGTCAGACTAGTAAGGATACTGCCTATCCAGCAAAATGAATACAAAATTCCCTACGGTCAAAAAGAGTGTCACCGAGTTTCAGAATAGCATAAAAGAGAAAAAATATTCCAAAAGACTGAAGAGGGGAAAACAGATTCCAACAAAGGATCAAAAGTCAGTATGCATTGTTCTTGCTTTTGCAGCCAGAGGACCTCACTACAGCTGAGCCATGCTGGGCTGCAGGGCCTTACTGAAAGGTTAATTGTCTCCTATAAACTCTAGGGATAAATTAGGGCTAAGTAAATAGAAAGATGATGATATTGCAAAGTTAGAATATTATCTCTTCCAGGAAAACATACATAAATAAATAAATAAATAAATAAATAAATAAATAAAACTGTACAGGAAAAGCCCAATGACCATAATGTGCCAAGATAGTCAATATTTACAATTATAGCCACAGAGATATATCTAACCTCATTTTATTATAGTATTATGTTGGGGTGTTAGGGAGAGGAGAAATTCCATGTATATAATAGGGCTAAATAGAAAAAATTAAATGTTTTTGTTTTTACATAGTTACAGGGTTTTTTTTCAATTAGATTTTTGGAATTAACAAAATAATGGGTTTCATTATTGCATTTTCATATGTACATTGTTCCTTTTTGAGCTAATTTCTTATAAGATATTTTCTTTATTTACACTTCAAATGTTATCCCCTTTCCTAGTTTACCCTCTGAAAATCCCCTATCCCCTCTCCCATCCCCCTGGTCCCCAACCCACCCACTCCCATTCCTGGTCCTGGGATTTCCCTATACTGGAACATAGAGCATTCACAGGACCAAGGACCTCTCCTTCCATTGATGACTGACTAGGCCATCCTCTGCTACATATACAGCTAGTCCCACCATGTGTTTTCTTTGATTGGTGGTTTAGTTCCAAGGAGTTCTGGGGGTACTGGTTAGTTCATATTGATGTTCCTCCTATGGAATTTCGGACCTCTTCAGCTCCCTGGGTACTTTCCCTAGCTCCTTCATTGTGCTCCATCCAATGGATTACTGTGAGCATCCACTTCTGTATTTGCAAGGCACTGGCAGAACCTCACAGGAGACAGCTATATTAAGCTCCTGTCAGCAAGCTCTTGTTGGCATCTGCCTAGTATCTGGGTCTGGTGGTTGTTTATGGGATGGATCTCCAAGTGGGGCAGTCATTCCTTCAGGCTCTGCTCCGAACTTTGTCTCTGTAACTCCTTCCATGGGTATTTTGTTCCTCCTTCTACAAAGGATTCTGAGATTCTGGGTTAATAGTCACTTATCAGTGAGTGCCTATCATGTGTGTTCTTTTGTGATTGGGTTACCTCACTCAAGATGATATCCTCCAGATCCATTCATTTGTCTAAAAATTTCATAAATTCATTGTTTTTAATAGCTATGTAGTCCTCCATTTTGTAAATGTACCGCATTTTCTGTATCCAGACCTCTGTTGAGGGATATCTGGTTTCTTTCAAGTTTCTGGCTATTATAAATAAGGCTTCTATGAACATAGTGGAGCATGTGTCCTTCTTACATGCTGGAGCATTTTCTGGGTACATACCCAGGAGTGGTATTGCTGTATCTTCTGGTAGAACTATGTCCAATTTTTTTTTTTTGAGGAACCACCAGACTGACTTCCAGAGTGGTTGTACAAGCTTGCAGTCCCACCAGCAATGAAGGAGTGTTCCTCTTTCTCTACATCCTTGCCAGCATCTGCTGTCACCTGAATTTTTTATCTTAGCCATTCTGACTGGTGTGAGGTGGATTCTCAGGGTTGTTTTGATTTGCATTACCCTGATGATTAAGGATGTTGAACATTTTTTCAAGTGCTTCTCAGCCATTCGGTATTCCTCAGGTGAGAATTCTTTGTTTAGCTCTGAGCCCCATTTTTTAATAGGGTTTAGTTTTCTGGAGTCTGACTTCTTGAGTTCTTTATATATATTGGATATTAGCCCCCTATCTGATTAAGGATTGGTAAAGATCTTTTCCCAATCTGTTGGTTGCCTTCTGGTCTTATTGACAATGTCCTTTGCCTTACAGAAGCTTTGCAATTTTATGAGGTCCCATCAGTCGATTCTTGATCATAGAGCAAAAGCCATTGCTGTTCTCTTCATGCATCTTTCCCCTGTGCCCATATCTTTGAGGCTTTTCCCCACTTTCTCTTCTATAACTTCCAGTGTCTCTGGTTTTATGTGGAGTTCTTTGGTCCACTTAGACTTGAGCTTTGTACAAGGAGATAAGAATGGATCAATTCACATTCTTCTACATGCTAACCACCAGTTGAGCCAGAACCATTTGTTGAAGATGCTGTCTTCTTTCTACTGGATGGCTTTAGCTCCTTTGTCCAAGATCAAGTGACCATAGGTGTGTGGGTTCATTTCTGGGTCTTCAATTCTATTCCATTGATCTACCTATCTGTCACTGTACCAGTACCATGCAGTTTTTATCATAATTACTCTGTAGTACAGCTTGAGGTCAGGCATGGTGATTCCACCAGAGGTTCTTTTATTGTTGAGAAGAGTTTTTGCTATCCTAAGATTTTTGTTATTCCAGATGAATTTGCAATTGCCCTTTCTAACTTTGTGAAGAACTGAGTTGGAATTTTGATGGGGATTTTGACTATATTAATCCTGCCAATCCACGAGCATGGGAGATCTTTCAATTTTCTAAGATCTTCATTGATTTCTTTCTTCAGAGACTTGAAGTTTTCACTTCCCCAGGTAGAGTCACACCAAGGTATTTTATATTATTTGTGACTATTGTGAAGGGTGTTATTTCCCTAATTTCTTTCTCAGCCTGTTTATCCTTTGTGTAGGGAAAGGCCACTGACTTGTTTGAGTGAATTTCATATCCAGCTATTTATTGCACTGAAGTGTTTATTAGGTTTAGGAGTTCTCTGGTGGAATTTTTTGGGGTCTCTTATATATACTATCATATCATCTGTAAATAGTGATATTTTGACTTCTTCCTTTCCAATATATATTCCTTTGATCTCCTTTTGTTGTCCAATTGCTCTGACTAGGATTTCAAGTACTATATTAAATAGGTAGGGAGAAAGTGGGCAGCCTTGTTTAGTCCCTGATTTTAGTGGGGTTTCTTCCAGTTTCTCACCATTTAGTTTGATGTTGGCTACTGGTTTGCTGTATATTGCTTTTATTATGTTTAGGTATGGGCCTTGAACTCCTGATTTTTCCAAAACTTTTATCATGAAGGGGTGTTGGATTTTTTCAAATGCTTTCTCCGCATCTAAGGAGATGATCATGTGGCTTTTTTCTTTGAGTTTGTTTATATAGTGGATTAAGTTAATGAATTTCTGCATATTGAACCATCCTTGCATCCCTGGGGTAAAGCCTACTTGATCATGATGGATGATCATTTTGATGTGTTCTTGGATTTGGTTTGTGAAAATTTTATTGAGTATTTTTGTATCAATATTCATAAGGAAAATTGGTCTGACATTTACTTTGTTGGGTCTTTGTGTGGTTTAGGTATCAGAATAATTGTGGCTTCATAGAATGAATTGGGTAGAGTACCTTCTGTTTCCATTTTGTGGAATAGTTTGAGGAGTATTGGAATTAGGTCTTCTTTGAAGGTCTGATAGACCTCTGCAATAAACCCATCTGGTCCTGGGCTTTTTTTTTGGCTGGGAGACTATTAATGACTTTTTCTATTTCTTTAGGGGAAATGGGACTGTTTAGATCATTAATCTGATCCTGTTTTAACCTTGGTACCTGGTATCTGTCTAGAAAATTGTTCATTTTATCCAGGTTTTCCAGATTTGTTGAGTATAGGATTTTATAGTAGGATCTTATGACTTTTTTGGATTTCCTCAGATTCTGTTGTTATAGCTCCCTTTTCATTTCTGATTTTGTTAATTAGCATACTGTTCCTGTATCCTCTAGTTAGTCTGGCTAGGGGTTTATCTATCTTGTTGATTTACTCAAAGAACCAGCTCCTCATTTGGTTCATTCTTTGAATAGTTCTTTTTGTTTCCACTTGGTTGATTTCAGCCCTGAGTTTGATTATTTCCTGCTGTCTATTCCTCTTGAGTGAGTTTGCTTCCTTTTGTTCTAGAGCTTTTAAGTGTGCTGTCAAGCTGCTAGTGTATGCTTGCTCTAGCTTCTTTTTGGAGGCACTCAGAGCTATGAGTTTTCCTCTTAGCACTGCTTTCATTATGCCCCATAAGTTGGGGTATGTTGTGGCTTCATTTCCATTAAACTCTAAAAAGTTTTTGATTTCTTTCTTTATTTCTTCCTTGACCAAGTTATCATTGAGTAGAGTGTTGTTCATCTTTCACATGTATGTGGGTTTTCTATTGTTTGTTATTGAAGATCAGCCTTAGTCCATGGTGATCTGATAGGATGCATGGGATTATTTCAATATTTTTGTATCTGCTGAGGCCTGTTTGGTTACCGATCATATGGTCAATTTTGGACAAGGTACCATGAGGTGCTGAGAAGAAGGTATATCCTTTTGTTTTAGGATGAAATGTTCTATAGATATCTATTAAATCCATTTGTTTCATAACTTTTGTTAGTTTTACTGTATTTCTGTTTAGTTTCTGTTTCTAGAATCTGTCCATTGAAGAGACAGTTGAAGTCTCCCACTATTATTTTGTGAGGTATAATGTGTGCTTTAGTTTTATCAAAGTTTCTTTAATGAATGTGGATTCCCTTGCATTTGGAGCATAGATGTTCATAATCGAGAGTTCATCTTGATAAATTTTTTCTTTGATAGGGAAGAAGTGTCCCTCCTTATCTTTTTTGAGAACTCTAGGTTGAAAGTCAATTTTATTCGATATTAGAATGGCTACTCCAGCTTGGTTTTTTGGGACCATTTGCTTGGAAAAATGTTTTCCAGCCTTTTACTCTAAGGTAGTACCTATCTTTGTCCCTGAGGTGGGTTTTCTGTAGCAAAAAGTTGGGTTCTGTTTACATAACCAGTCTGTTAGCCTATGTCTTTTTATTGGGGAATTGAGTCCATTGATATTAATAAATATTAAGGAAAAGTCATTGTTGCTTCCTGTTATTTTTGTTGTTAGAGTTGAAATTCTGTTCATGTGACTATCTTCTTTAGGTTTGTTGAAATATTACTTTCCTGCTTTTTCTTGAGCTTAGTTTCCCTCATTTTGTTGAAGTTTACCCTTTATTATCATTTGAAGGGCTGAATTTGTAGAAAGACATTGTGTAAATTTGGTTTTGTCATGGAATACCTGAGTTTCTCCATCTATAGTAACTGAGAGTTTTAGCCAGGGGTGGTGGCGCACGCCTTTAATCCCAGCACTCAGGAGGCAGAGGCAGGCGGATTTCTGAGTTCGAGGCTGGCCTGGTCTACAAAGTGAGTTCCAGGACAGCCAGGACTATACAGAGAAACCCTGTGTCAACCACGAGAGAGAGAGAGAGAGAGAGAGAGAGAGAGTTTTGCTGGGTATAGTAGTGTTCTCTTAGGTTCTGTATGACATCTGCCCAGGATCTTCTGGCTTTCGTAGTCTGGGGACAAGTCAGGTGTAATTCTGATAAGTCTACCTTCATATGTTACTTGACCTTTTTCCCTTACTGCTTTTAATATTCTTTGTTTTGTGCATTTGGTGTTTTGATTATTATGTGATGGAACGAATTTCTTTTCTGGTCCAAACTATTTGGAGTTCTGTAGGCTTCTTATATGGTCGTGGGCATCTCTTTCTTTAGGTTGGGGAAGTTTTCTTCTATTATTTTGTTGAAGATATTGACTGGCCCTTTAAGTTGGAAATCTTCTTTCTCATTTATACCTAATATGCTTAGGTTTTGTCTTCTCATTGTGTCCTGGATTTCTTGGATGTTTTGTGTTAGGATCTTTTTGTATTTTACATTTTCTTTGATTGTTGTGTCAATGTTTTCTATGGTATCTTCTGCGCCTGAGATTCTCTCTTCTATCTCTTGTATTCTGTTGGTTATGCTTGTATCAATGGCTCCTGGCTTCTTTTCTAGATTTTCGATTTTCAGAGTGGTCTCCCGTTATGATTTTTTTATTGTTTCTATTTCCATTTTTAGATCCTGGATGGTTTTGTTTAATTCTTTCACCTGATTGGATGTGTTCTCCTTTATTTCCTTAAGGGAGTTATTTATTTCCTTCTTATAGTCCTCCATCATCATCATGAGAATTGACTTTAAATCCATATCTTTTTCTGGTGTGATGGTGTATACAGGACTTGCTATAGTGAGAGAGTTTGGTTCTGATAATGCTAAGTAACCTTGGTTTCTGTTGCCTCTATTCTTATGCTTGCCTCCTACCATCTGGTTATCTCAAGTGCATACTGCCCTCAATGTATCTGATTGGAGCCTGTCCTTCCTGTAATCCCAGTTGATTCAGAACTTCTCAGAGTCCAGCTTTCTCTGTGATCCTGTGACTCCGGGATCCTGTGAACCTGAGATTCTGGGTGTGTCAGAGTTCTTGGTAGTCAAGCTTCCTCTGAGACCCTGAGATCCTGGTGTGACCACTTGGTCATTTCTATGCCTATCTACACTTCTTACCATGAGTGTCATAGTTTCTGTTTTCTTTATCCCACAGTGCTATGTACCACATTCTCATTACCCATTCATCTGTTGGTAGACATCTAGGCTGGTTACATTTCTAGCTATTATGAATACAACAGCAATGAACATAGATGTTCTCTGTGGTAGACTGTATAGTTCTCTGAGTACATACCTAGGGGTGGTTTAAGTGGGTTATATAGTAATATTAATACTAATTTTTACATACATTTCTATATGATTTTCGTAGAGATTACAACAGCTAACATTTCCCACAGTTAGGAATAAGGCTCTTCTCACCAGAGCTTATTCATAATCTGCTATAGTTGATTGCCTGATATAAGACATTGTGACCTGGGTTCAAAGTAGTTTTGATTTGCATTTCCTAGATAGCTAAGGATCTTGAACACTGGTTCATACATTTATTAGCTGTAGGTGTTTCTTCTCTTGAGAAGTATCAGCTTTACTTCATTAGCCCATTTATTCATCCAGCCATTTTTTTGTGCTTAATTTTTTTCAGTTCTTCACATGTTCAAGATATTAAATATAACCCACACCACAGTTGACAAAGATATTCTCTCATTCCATGCATAGACTGGCTCTTCACTCTAGGAGCTGTTTACTGTGCAGAGTTTTATAATGCTCTATAATTCTGTTATTCAATCTTCAGTATTTCCTGTGTTATTGGAATTCTTTTCAGGATGTTCTTCCCTATGCCTATGTCTTGAAGTTTTCCTGTGGTTGACCCCAGCATTTTCACTGTGTTAGGTCTTATCTTTTCTGTTTTCAGAAGTCAACTAATTAAATCTGAAACTGAAAAAAAGACTATCAAAATATTCATGTCATTCTGAAATACAGAAGAAACTGTATTCACGGAAGGTAAGATTCAAGACTGAGACAGGGCATGGGTCAAGGTTATGGTTCACACTCATGAGCCCCACATCTCATATCTAGAGAAGCTGAGGAAGGACGATGGTGAATTGGAGGCCAGCTTGGTCCTTGTGTTAGCAAATCTTGGGTGTCAGCTTCACTACTTCTGGAATCAACTAAAACACAATCAAAATGTTTCCTTAATTGATCATTTGCGGTGGGAAGACCCATTCTAAGTCAAGCTCACATCTTTTGATGGTAGCCCACATAAAGCCCCCTGAGAGTATTCCTGGACACCAGCAAGCCGGTATTGGTGAGAAGCCCAACATCATGGACTAAACATTTGCCCATCTGTGACCTTTCCATCATTATACAATCACTGTGAAGACTACCTGGGCCACAGACTGAAAGATAGTCTATTAAATCCCATAGTCGCACAGGTGCAGACACACACACACACTTCTATCAGTTATGTCCTTTTAGAGAATCCTAACTAATACAGTCTATAATAGGAAGATCCTGACTCAAAAGCAGGAAAAAAATAAGCAAACAAACAAAAGATCTATGCAAACAAAGAAGCTAAATGGGGTCGCCAGGAGCTTTTTAAAATTTTCAAACTTTGTAATATTGTTTTACTTTGTAAGCTATATACCTATGACTTTGATTTGAAAAGTTAAACAGAAGTTAATTTATTGCATATGTATTGAAAGTATTTGGAGATAAATTGTAAAGATGATAACAAAAATCCCTCAAATCCTATCAAGTACACTACTCAAATGTGACCATCTTTCTATTTACTTGCTTGATGAGATCACAAGTGCTCAGGTTTTATAGGCTCCATCAATATCTGACAATATTTGACAATACTTTATGGACACACACCCACATACCACAGCAAATTGTGTAGCTACCAGTTTTAATAGCTTGACAATATTCCAGTTTTGATGTTGTGTTATTATTTAATGGCTAATTAATTTTATGGATGCTAGCCAGGTTCTAATCTTTCATCAGAGCACACCATCCTATGATAACTATCTTCATGCATAAACTGTTGCTGCATTCATGATTGTTTCCTTAGGGATAGGCTCACTAAAAGTTTATAATGGTTCTTTTAGGAATATTTTACTAATTGTCAAAATATGCTACATTAGCATAAAACCTATAACGAACCTGTCCAATACATTAATTCAGATTTTCATTATGAAAGGAAAAGAAGTCATCCAGCCACTGAGATTATTTCTTAAGCAGTTTTATAGCTCTTTTTCATTACATTTACAATAAACTGTAAATAACTATACAACAAATATTTCTATAGGTAAACAATTCTACAACTCAGTCACCACAGTGAAAAGGGTGAGAGTTGGAGACACGCAGTAAGAAAATTCTAACTTTTCTAGAATATACACATTTTTATCGAAGTGGATATTGAATTGGTATATTTGTATATGGTTTAAAATATTACTCATTTTTATTAGATATTTTCTTTATTTACATTTCAAATGTTTTCTCCTTCCCAGGTCTCCCCCTAGGAAATCCCCTATCCCATAGCCCCTCCCCTGCCTCTATGAGGGTGTTCCCTCACCCATCCACCCACTCCTGTCTTTCTGCCCTGGCATTCCCCTACACGGGGGCATCAAACACCCTCAGGACCAAGGGCCTCTCCTCCCACTGATGTCCAACAAGTCCATCCTCTGCCACATATGTGGCCAGAGTCATGGGTCCCTTCCATGTGTACTCTTTGGTTGGTGGTCCAGGAACTCCTGAGGGGTCTGGCTGGTTGGTACTGTTTCTCCCTCCATGGGACTGCAAACCACCTCAGCTCCTTTAGTCCCTTTTCCAACTTCTCCATCGGGGGGCCCTGCACTCAGTTCAAAGGTTGGCTGAGAGCATCTGCCTCTATATTTGGCTCTGGCAGAGCCTCTCAGGAGTCAGCCATATCAGGCTCCAGTCAGCAAGCACTTCCTGGCATCCACAATAGTGTCCGGGTTTGATGACTGTATATGGGATGGACCCCCAGGTGGGTCTCTTATTTTTACATGGAACTCTTTAAAGGAAAATTACCCTCCCCTGCCACCACCTCCCATTGGATTCCGTCTGGTCTCTGAGCATAGAAATAAGTGTGTTATTTGCAATTTTTATGATTTTCATAGTTTACAAAAGACTTTCAGCTACCTTGCTAAGTTATTTATCACAAAGCCATATAAAACAAGCACAATTTTTACCCCTTTGGATATGTAAAACAGATGTATACCTTAGACAATATGCTTTGGATAGTGTCTGTCAACCCTGCCCCCCACAGTTCCTCCTGCCTCAGGTGTGAGAAGCAGAAAATGGCCCCTGTTTGTGTCCCAAATTCTTGCTCTGACACCATGGAGCTCAGTCCCTCTCCACTCTCACTCCCTCCTCTCTTGTCTTTCACTCAGCTTCCTACCATTCTTTCATGTTAATTTCTCCAAAGTGCTCTCTGAAGCCACAGCCCAAATGGATCTCCTAGACCTTTCTCAGGCCTTTGCATCTTTCTGGAGTTTGTCTTATGCCTTTCCCTGTGCTGAGGGATGAAAACATGTTGTGTTCCAGACATTTAGACTCCCTGATCTCAGGTGGCATGCATGCTAGTGAGCAGCATTCTCTGAAACAAAATGAGAACTTGGAGAAGAGGCACTGGAGTGGTTTCCTCTTGGGTAGCTGTTGTGGGGTGAGTGAGTTCAGACAGAACCTTCAAAGAAAAATCTATGGGGAAACAGCCCCATGAACAGACTGTAGGATGAGGAAGAACAGCCTAAGACTATTAGTGGTAGGTAGGTGCCATGCTGAGGTAGGGAACAGGAAAACGATGATGCAGAAAGGAGATTAAATGTTCAACTGACCAGGAAAGAATGAAGGGGCAGTTGTGCAGTTCAGGTGAAGATACACACTAGGCTGTCCTGCTAAACATTTGAAATAGTGATTTTGCTTGAAAATTTCTGGAGCTTGAGGATTCTTTTATTAGATGTTAAAAGAAAAAAAGAAAATCTCCAGGACAGGAAAGGCACAAATAGAGGCAGCTGCCTAGAAGAGGTAATGGAGGGGAGAGAAAAAGGAACCATGTTTGGGTGAAACTGGCACAGAGGGTCAGCCATATGGTAGCAGACATCCATGTGACAGGGAGGTCTGGGAAAGAGTAAGGAAGCCAAGGGTATTCGAAAGAGCATTTGTAGAGCAGAAAGATAAAAGAAAAAAAAATCCACCATATAGACCCACAAAGCCAGGAGATTATACCTCTGAAAGGGAGTGCACTGGGCAAGGTACTCAGGGAAAGGGAAAGTATAGTATCTCATTAAAGGATCCATGGCTTAAGATGAACTTGCTGTCCACAGGTGGTCCTTCTTCACACATGTCACTCAGTCTGCCTAACTGCAATGTTAGGACTCCAGCTCCACCAGAGATTTCATTCTCTGGACCAGAAGTTTCACAGGAATGGATATTTATTAATATATCTGTGATGCTACTGTGACACTTTTATCTCTGAAGTGTAAGCCTTCAATTATTTAGAAGATGGGTTGAAGTGGATGAATAGATATAATATATTAGAACCATGAAAACCTAGCTATCCAGTTCCAAAGCTGTATACCAGAAGAGATCAGCCTCTGGACTGGAGTTCAGACCCCTACCCCCAACATGCATATAGTCTCTAGGCAGAAGGATGCTCAATGAAGAGGAGATATAAAACCAGAGCTCTCTTCTGGCAATCTCTGGCCAGTTTCTAGAACTGTTGCTTTTCAGGTTTCTGACCCAAGCTGCCTGCCCAGTTTGTGTCCCTGTTCTCATCATTGGCCCCTCTGAAGAGATGGCAATCCTAACTGCCTTTAGGGAATCAGAGAAATGACTCATCTGGTTTCCTAGAACTGAGGGGGTGGGGAGGGGTGGCAGTTGGGTACCCCTCCCCTTGGTCTTTCTAAAACATCCTAATGTGCATCAGTTGTCTCATTCTTTAGCAACCAGGTGCAGAGGGAAAAGAAGTCTCTGACTGGCATCTGGAGACAGATGGGAGGGACAAATAAAAGGTAAGAGTTATTAGTGAAACAAGTCCAGGGCAGAACTAGGAGAAGCCAGAACATTAATATATATTAATGTTGAAGTCAAAGTCCAATAGAACATCCTGACGCATCCATCCACCAGTCCCTCCTCATTTTTCCTTTGGTTTCTGAGGCTTAACTCTAGGGTGATGATCCTGGATCTGCTCTGCTTTCAGGCGCTTTGATATCTGCTGGAGTGGCTAGAATCAAAGTGTGAGGTCCCTCCCAGATGGCCCTGAGATAGGAACAGCGAGGAGAGAAACGTAACCATCATTTTATTCTTCAGATTAAAATAAGAGCGGGCCTGTTTTTCTTGGCTTGCACGTAGGTGCTGCAGGGTTGAGTTGAGCCAAAATCATGACGTCCAATCTCTGGATAGCATTTTTCTTATCAAGAAGAAAATCATTGGTGAAAATAGTTGTCTAAATAACATCTCATGTGGATTTAGGTCTAACGTTTGGGAAGTGTGATCCTTGAACTATTAAAAAACATAACAACCATTTTAGTCTTTGGTTATGCTTCCTTGATGGGTGTTTAAGACCATTCAGTTACTCAAAATGGCCTTGGCAGTTAAAAAGGCAAATGGTGAATTTTAGATACTTACATGGGAGCTTTAACAGCAGAAGAATCTAGGACTGTTTATAAGAACCTACTTAGCCTTCTCTGTAGCACACTCCAGGGGATACCACTCACATGGCATATGAAAGAGATTCTCTGCCATTAGGCTGGCAGTGGGATGACAGAGCACTCTGATAAGCCTGTCACTTGGATCACCTAACAGATTTCTTACAGTAATGCAGGGTGTGTCCTAATTTTGAAGAGAGGCTGAGAGAACTTGGTGAGATTAGGTACTTGGCTAAGGTTCTAGAATCATCATGCAGTGGGTTCCAGCAGAACCACGTTCTATCCCAGATGGTCTGACGTCAGAGCCTGCTATGCTTTCTGCCTCTACACGCCACCATGCTGTTTCTCATTAGACTCACATAACCCCTGGGAAGGCACTAGCAAGCATCGTGCTTTGGGGGAAACAGATCTAGTGAACTCAATAAAGTGCACATTGCATGGCTTATCCACGACATGGAAAAAATTAAGTATCACATCACTCATTAAAATGCCAGACAACACAGAATACAAGTTTAAATATTTTTATGAGAAGCAAAAAGGTATTGTATATTAGTAATAGGTTCCCTACAATAAGAAAGCAGAGCAATTGTAAACATTTAGAACTTAATAAGAGACATGAAAACATACGAAGCAAAAGCTGACACTACTGAAGGAGATACAATGTCTACAAAGATAGACCTCAATGCCTTACTTTCAACAATGACTAGAGCAATCATATAGAAAGATGAGCAAGAAATTGGGCACTGAAATGCAGCCGTGTGTGTGTGTGTGTGTGTGTGTGTGGAGTGAGTGTGTGAGACATATGTATGGGTACCTATGGAAGTCAGAAGAAGGCATTGAATCCCCCAGACCTGGAATCACAGACAGATATAAGCTACATGACCTGGTGCTGGGAATTGTACTGGGGCCCTCTGGACAAGCAGCAAGCACTTCTGACCACTGACCCATCTCTCCAACCCCAAATGCAGACATCCTTTAAAGGTAATATACTCAAAAGAAGCCAAAGTCCTATGACAGCACATGACCAGGTAATCTCATTTGCACATTCATGGGAACTCAACTGAAACCACAGGATCACCTGGCATGTCCCTGTCCTAGAGAATAGTTCTGAGCCTGAAAGTCAGTCATCTTAAAATATCCTTGAATATCTAGACTGGAAATAATATCTAGATTATATACAAAAACATAAGATGTATATATATATATATATATATATATATATATACAATAAGCAACACAATGTGAACTTTATTGACTACACTAAAACTGTTTCCCAAAAATATGATCCATGCTTGTTGCCTTTCCAGAGAATGTGTGAGTCAACAGAGAAACGACACAATGGTGTGTAGGGGCAGAAAGCAAATATACATTTTTTTGCACAAATACACAAATATAAAAATGCTCAATGTCTACATTTTGCTAGACCAGGAATTTGGAAAAGCCTTTCTGTACCATGTTCACAGGGTAAGAGGCTTGACAGGATCTAATGTGTCACCCAATCTCTGGGGTGAGCTAGACATGGTGGGGTATGTCTAAAATGAGCCATGGCATAGAGAGAAAAACACCACAAGTTCTAGATAGTCTGGGCTACACAGAAAAGGTCAAAGCAATATGGACTACCTTGTGAAATACTGTCTCAAGGAGAAGAAAGAAGAGAAGGTGGAGGAGGAAGAGGGAAAGACAGAAAGGGGGAGAGGGAGAGAGGCAATGCTTTGGTTACAACAAGGAAAGTTCAAGCAGAAGATGAACTTCAGCTCTGTCTCTTCTTATCAATGATCACATGATGCTAAGCAAGGAGCATGTGTATTCCCATGACAAGGAGATGTTTAAGGTGTTATCCTCCATCATTGAAGCCTACTGATGCTCACATCCAGTGTGATCCCCTTGCTTTGTGAGTAGAACACCTCAATTGCTTCTAACCTAATAGAATGTGGCAAAGATGTCCAAGCTCTGCCTAATCATGTGGCTACATCCCATTAGATTTCCATCTTGGCCTTGCTCCCATCCATGACGTCATGTGGAAGGATACAGCCTAGCAAGGGGCTGTGATGTAACTCACATAGTCCATAGAGTTGAAGATGCCCTTGCCTGGCTACCATCAGAAAGTCCCCAAACTAATTGCATCTATGTAACCTTAGAAGTGGAGCCTCATGCAGTGAAGTCCACAGTGAGACCAGAGCCTCTGTTCAACCTTCAAACCAGAATCTTGGTCTTGTGGGACTAAAACAGAGAATCCAGCTAAGCCACACCTGATTTCCTGCTCACACAGAAACTGAGAGATTTTAAGTGTGTATGGTTTTTAAGCGACTACCTTTGTGGTCACATCCCTGCCAATAGAAAACTCACACATTGTTCCCTTTGGGGATTGCAAAGTCGACTCATGTCTCTGGGAATCGATCTCCCATGAGAAAGGTTAAGACTAGAGGGCACTTGCCAGTTGATAACCTGTGCTGGGGCTGCAGAGCCAGGTAAGGCTCCTGTTAGTCAGGGTCAGACATACTGGCCTTTGAGAACCAGGATCCTGTTGCTTTTGCTCTCCAGAAGTGCTGAAATGTCAGCTGTTTTCACATGTGTGAAGGGATCTTACACAGAGGGTTCATGTCTCAGACCATGCACGTGGTGTTTTTACAGCAAAAAATAATGTTGGCTTGCAAGGCCTACGTAAATAGGATTTTACTAGAGCGGGGAGGCCTTGGAAAAACCTCCCAACCCAGCAAGCATGTGTTTTCCTTTCTAAGTAACGCCAACTGAGCTTAATTGAAATCAATTGAGAAGGCAAAGGTGAAAAGAGAGGAGAGGGTGCATATACGTACCAGATAAGAAAGGAAAAAGCAGCTTACAGCATCGTTTATGAGAATATCATTAAAGAAATCATCCAGCTCACATTTCAGCCATGCTAATCATTTCCCCAGATACACTGCCCTTTTAAAAACTCATCCGAAGGTAGCCTTCCCTGGGTCCCTGTCACTGAGAGGTCAGCACAGGCCCAGCATTTATCTACTAGGTCTCAGGCTTCTGTTCCTAGAAGCTGGAGAAAGAACTGGGTGTGAGGAGCAAAAGCAGAAATATCAGAAAAATAAATGGTCAGAGAAGACTCCAATAACTCACCAGGATCCAAAGGGAGACATCAAATACAGGAAATCTGAAGCAGATGAAACAGCTCTGTGTGGGAAGACAAGAGCAGTGCGCTCCTACAGGGCGATGCAAAGGAAATTACACATGTAGCAAAAGCTGTCTAGACACCCACTGAATTAAGTGATACTGAAAACAGTGAACAGAGAATGTTTTTGCTGTGTTGAGCCCTCACTTGTTCAATGGATCAGAAAATCCACTAACTTACATGCTGCTCCACAATGCCAAGAAGCATAGAGCGTTATAATAAATCCTCCTTTGATAAATAAGGCACTGAAGGTAGCGGGGGCAGGGGGTGGCTCACAGGACTATGGAATGGTGGACTGCAGAAGTCAGAGCATCTTTCTACTGCTTTCTCAGGTTTAGTATATGAAACATCAGCTACAGTGAAGTAAGAGCACAGACATATGGGGCATGATTTCTGCTATTAAATGCCCACTCATAGATGCAGAAGAAGCATGAGTCAGGGCAAGTGCAAAGCAAAGGTCTCAGGCACATAGAACAAATGCACCAAAATGTGCATGAAGAAGACTCTGGGCTCAAAGCAAGGTGGTGCAAAACAAATTCCCCGATCTTTGATTCAAAAGATCCTTTGCAAACCATTAAACCAGAGGTTTCTACAACATACAAGAATTGTCTTGCCTGAATCAGAATCGCACTGGGGTCTGGTTAAAAATGAGACAGCTGAGCCTAGCTTTCAAACTATTTGGAACAAGGTGGTATCAGCCCAGTGGCACTGAGATGCAAGGAAGGCCCCCAGCACTTAAGAATAGATTGTGCTCACCCAGAGCAAAGCCTGTCACTGGGCCCCTTTGAGCAGGTGATCTCGTTGAACCCAAGAGCAGACTGCATTTGCCAGGCCTAGATCCATGATGCACTTAGGAGGAAGAGGATAAGGAAAAAGAAGAGGAAGGAAGGTGGGAAGAGGTAGAAAGCCAAATGGAAGAAAGAGGAAGGGACTCCAGAGGGAGGGAGCAGGGAAAGGAGGAGGGGGAAGGGGAGACTAGGATAGGAAGGAAGCAAAGGAGAGGAGAAGTCAGAGAAAGGGAGGATGGGAGAGTAGGAGGAAGATGGGTAAGAGGAGCAGGTGACAGGCCCTGCCCCTTCACACCCATCCTAGAGCATGGAAAAACGAAGAAGATATGCTGGATGTTGACAACCTGGGCCTGGGCGGGTCACTCTGGATGATAACATGTTCTAAACTGAAAGAAGCTCAAATGAACGGTCAGAGAAACACCTATAAGGGTCCCCAAAATGTACCTTCTGTAGAACACAAAATGTTCTAGCCCACTAAGCCGAGAGAGAGAGAGCTAAGGAGCTTTCCACAGCACCATCCCACACAGACATGGCTCCTGATGCAGTGTCAGAGATGGGCTGCTCTTGAACTTAGGGCCTGCCTCTGCCTTTCCCAGCAATGTTGGAGACTAACTTCCACTCTATTGTATAGCTCCTCACAGAATAGCACAAAGCACTATACAGATGACCTAACTTGTGACTTTCCAGAGACTCTAATGTGCTTCTTAATGTCTCTGAGGCGAGATTACCCAAATCTCTGGGACTGGCCCTATACTCCTGAATGCATCGTTACTGCTATCACCACAAGATGAGAATGGAGATGCTGCTGTCGAAAACAGAACAGTATCAGGCCTGTGCCATGGGTCTCACAACTATCATGCTGGCCAGAGACACTTGCCTAGACTCCCTCACTGCCAGTAGGCTTGCTTCCAAAGTATCTGATCAGTCATGTCTGAGACATCTGCCAACCCTGCTTTGAATTCAAATTGTGTGATGGAAAGGCTGCCACAGGCAAGCACATTAACTTGACTTTGAGTGCCAGCAACAGAAAGAAAGAGAAGTGAAGAAGCACAGAGAGGGGATGCAGGTAAGGTAGATCAGCCTGGAGATGAATAGGTCTGCTAACAGAGAAGCTTTAGCACTATGCCGCTTTCCAGGCAGTAGACTGCCAGAGGCTAAGGATGCTTCGGGAGTGTTATGCAGTCAGGGGAGGAGCGTAGGCACCCATGTTTAAATATTCGTGGGTTTGTAGTTGTTTTGTTTGTTTGTTTGTTACTGAGACAGGGTCTCAGTCCACATATCTCAAATGGGTCTGTCTGGATCTCACTGTAGTGCAGGGTGACCTTTAACTTGCAATCCTCTGACTCTGCCTCCTGAGTGCTAGGATTACCCCCATACCAGAGCAACTAGTTAACTTTTTAACCTAAACATACTAACCAGAGAAACCCATGGTGAAACTGCACCTGTGACTATGCTGGCGACCCCAGACTTCTCCTCTGAGCTTCCCACTCCAGGGCACTTAGGAGCACAGCACTCTTTTGCATCATGTTTCTACCTTTGCATTCCTGACCAGTGCTGTCAGATCAAAGGAGCAGGCTCCAGGTGATTAGTCAGTTCCAGGCTTGAAGCTTCTCAAGGCTGACATGGAAGCTGAGGTCTAGCTGCCTAGCAAAGCAATGGTTTCCATTAAGCCATGAATCTTGCCCTGTAGGGATAGAGCTTTTAAAAAATGCATAAATTATTTAATGTGAGGGCTTCCCTGATGACTGATAAAATCAAATTAGCTGCGTTGGGTTAAGGATGAATTTGAAGCAGAATCCATTCTTTTGAAGAGACGGTGACAAATCTAGTTGATAGGTCTGCATGGCAAAGCTTTGGTAGAAAATTTAACAAAATCCTTTGTTAGGCAAAGTGAATGAGACTGTCTTTAGTTATGAAGTGGTTTTTATAAAATTTCTCTTACAATGATTATTTTTTTATCTCATTATTAAAGCCATACCCACTCACTCATACCAATTTTATTTTAAAATCCAAGGGGGGAAATCACCCATAATTCTCTTACTACAGCCAAATCTGACATTTGAGCAAGACTTTTCATACTTTTGTCTGTATGAGTATGAATTGTGCTCCAAAATTTAAGTTAAATATGCATTCATATAGATAGAATTTGCATGCATATTTATATATGCATATATATGGATATTTACTTTCCTGGTATGTTCATTTTTTAAGAGTTTAAGAAACGACTCCGCAACTAAGAGTATTCATTGCTCTTGCAGAGACTCGAAGAGTCTTCATGGTGCCTCACAACCATCTGTAACTGTAGTTCCAGGGGATCCAACACCTTCTGACCTCCATGGCCACCAAGCACATATGCAGTGCAAATGCACACATGGAGGCAAAACATTCATATACATAAAATGAAATCAATAAGCCCAAAGGATAAATAAAATTGCTGGTTTAAATGGATATATAACATATTCCACCTTCTGCTGCATTTGGGTTGTTGCTTTGGGATGGTGGCTCCTGTAAAATACACAACTGTATGGCATCAAAACCTTGTATAAGAATTACTTTATACACGTCAATCATCTCCAACACATTTCCTGGTTTAGTAAGTGTAATTACAGTCTTGTTGCCCTTTGAATTGACTAATGAAATGCATTACTTTAAGGCTTCCAATCAATAACTTTCTATTTTGTAAGTCAAAGTGGTGTGGGAAGAGGTCGGCTGCTGCCATGTTTCTCTCCAAATATATGTTTTCCTAATTCACTAAGTGAGTAATTACAACTGCTCTAACCAAGACTGTATGTTTGGAAGTAAAAATGTATCACTTGTAATCTGAACAATTTCCTGCTCACATACAATCTGCTACTAGTGTGTTTCTCATTCAAATGAGCATGCCAGAGGAGCCAAACTTAATAATAGCTTTAATAGCAGATGTTTAATTTTATACTCTCTCTTAAAGTTCCAGTTCATAACCCATGTTGTTACTATTTTAAACTCTTGCCTTCTTTTACTGATTGGTTGTTGTTTTTGTTTTGTTATTATTTTAAGATAGGGTCTTTGTCCTTAATCTGGCTCTGAACCCAGGATACTCCTGCCTCCATCTACTTAGTGTGGGACCACAGGCATGCCTTGATAGCTTTTCTTCTGTTCTCTTTGATGGCTTTTTGTAATTACTTTTTGAAATAATTATATTCAGAGTCCATGAGACCTTGTACCAAGTTCCACAGTGATTGTCCTTCCAGAGGTCCATTCCTAACTTTCTTCTCCCCATATTATAGACTTGGAATTACAGTCATCTACAATTATGGGACGAAAATATGACTTCTGCTCAATAGGATAGCAACACACTACACACACACACACACACACACATCTTTTCTTCACAGTGGCATTTTTGAACCCTATTGCCCTAGATGTGTGAAGGAGGCACATCATTGTACACTGTGGTCCAAACTTAAATGTAATGACCACTTATGAATATTAAGATACTAATGTAGAGTATTATTAAGCGCCTATGGTCATGAGGACATAGTTTTGTGTGCTTACGCAAAAGACACAGGAAGGATGAAAACTATATGCTTCCTTCCTGCTTCCTGCCTGACTTCTGGGAAGAAAAAAAGCCATAGATATAGAGAAATAAACTCTCCCTATCAAAATAAAAAGTAGGAATGATTCAAGAGAAAATCCTTGGGTAGGGCATGAATCACACACCCTATATACCAGAATTTCGGAGCCTGAAGCAGGAAGATCCTAAATTCAAAGCCAGCCTGAGCTATATAGTAAGTTCTGGTTCAGTCTAGTACACAGAACATGCTGATTAGTGTTATATCAACTGACACAAGTTAGACTCATTTGGGAAGGAAAAAAAAAATTCAACTAAGAAAATGCTCCCATCAATCTTGGCCTGTGGAACATTTTTGTAATTCGTGTTTGATGTGGGAGGGCACATCTCACTGTGGGCAGTGCCACCTCTGGGCTGGTGGGCATGAGTGTTATTAGAAAGCAGGCTGAGTAAGCCGTGAAGAGCAAGCCAGTGAGCAACACTGTCCCATGGCTTCTTCCTCAGTTCCTGCCTTCTGGTTTCTGCCCTGTCTTCCTTGGATGATGGGCTATAAACTGTAAGAGGAAATAAACCCATTCTATCCCAAGATGCTTTTGGTCACTGGTGTTTATCATGGTAACAGAAACCTTAACCCAGTGAGACGGGCAATGAGTCCCTTTCATGGAGAGAGAGCTATCTCATGAAAAGGATGACTGCTAGACAATTACAGTGAGGATACCATGCTTGTTCCCAACATCCCTCTTCAGACAGAACGCACGCACTCTAGATTTAAAGAAATGGCTGACGGACTCCAGATTTGAGCTCTTCATTGTACCCTGGTTCACAGACTGCAACCCCCAATTTCAGATTTTTCAAAGTTGTGTTTGATGCAGTTAAAGTGCAAGCTGGTACAACCACTCTGGAAATCAATATGGCGGTTCCTAAGAAGATTGGAGAGAGTACTACCAGAGGATCCAGCAATACCTCTCCTGGGCATATATCCAGAAGATGTCCCAACTGGTAATAAGAACACATGCTCCACTATGTTCATAGCAGCCTTATTTATAATAGCCAGAAGCTGGAAAGAACTCAGATGCCCCTCAACAGAGGAATGGATACAGAAAATGTGGTACATTTACACAATGGAGTACTACTCAGCTATTAAAAGGAATGAATTTATGAAATTCCTAGGCAAATGGATGGATCTGGAGGGCATCATCCTGAGTGAGGTAACATATTCACAAAGGAACTCACACAATATGTACTCACTGATAAGTGGATATTAGCCCAAAAACTTAGGATACCCAAGATATAAGATACAATTTGTTAAACGCATGAAACTCAAGAAGAATGAAGACCAAAGTGTGGACACTGTGCCCCTTCTTGGAATTGGGAACAAAACACCCATGGAAAGAGTTACAGAGATAAAGTTTGGAGCTGTGAAGAAAGGATGGACCATCTAAAGACTGCCATATCCAGGGATCCATCCCATAATCAGCTTCCAAACGCTGACACCATTGCATACACTAGCACGATTTTGCTGAAAGGACCCAGATATAACTGTCTCTTGTGAGACAATGCCAGGGCCTAGCAAACACAGAAGTGGATGCTCACATTCAGCTATTGGATGGATCACAGGGCCCCCAATGGAGGAGCTAGAGAAAGTACCCAAGGAGCTAAAGGGAACTGCAACCCCATAGGTGGAACATTATTATGAACTAACCAGTACCCCAGAGCTCTTGACTCCAGCTGCATTTGTATCAAAAGATGGCCTATTCGGCCATCACTGGAAAGAGAGGCCCATTGGACTTGCCAACTTTATATGCCCCAGTACAGGGGAATGCCAAGGCCAAGGGGTGGGGGTGGGTGGGTGGGGGACTGGCGGGGGAGTGTTTTGGGGACTTTTTGGATAGCATTGGAAATGTAATTGAGGAAAATACATAATAAAAAAAAAGTTTCTAGACAGATACCAGGTACCAAAGTTAAATCAAGATCAGGTTAATGATCTAAACAGTCCCATATCCCCTAAAGAAATAGAAGCAGTCATTAATAGTCTCCCAACCAAAAAAAGCCCAGGACCAGATGGGTTTAGTGCAGAGTTCTATCAAACCTTCAAAGAAGATCTAATCCCAGTTCTTCACAAACTATTCCACAAAATAGAATCAGAAGGTAGCATATGGCCATCAGTGGAAAGAAAGGCCCATTGGTCATGCAAACTTTATATGCCTCAGTACAGGGGAACTCCAGGGCCAAGAAGTGGGAGTGGGTGGGTAGGGGAGCAAGGCGGGGATGGGGAGTATAGGGGACTTTTGGGATAGCATTGAAAATGTAAATGAAGAAAATACCTAATTAAAATAAAAGATAAAAATAAATAAAAGCAGAAAAAAAAGTGTTGCAATAAAGCCTACTGTGGAGGCATGCATTTCATCTTTGAGGTTCATACTGTGTGTGGACTGGGAACATTTACTGCATATAGAGAAGATGCCCCTTGTTTCCAGAACATCACATGAAAAAGTCTTAGTGGTCAGGAGGGTTTGTAAGAGGGACAATAAAGACAACTGAAGTCAGAAGCATAGAGAGCTTGTCTTTATTGTCCCTCTTACAAACCTTCCTTCCTGCTAAGACTTTTTCATGTTTCTTTGTAAAATGCCATAAATTCCTGAAAGAAAGCTCAGCGTAAACAAAAGGCAGCCCCTGTCTAACAATGCGCCAGTGTGTCTTGCCTTGCACTTGATTAGCTTCTTGAGGACGGGGTTCTGTCTGGTTCATTGGAACATGGTATTTATCTCTGAGCTTGTCGTAATACTCAGCATGGGATGTGGTACAGTTCTCAATAAATATTTGTAGATAAAATCTGTCCCACTAAAGTAGTTTCTATGTGGACCCACCCTTGATGAAAACAATGCGTCTGTAATCACTCAGGCAAGGGGCGATGAAATTTCCAAAATAATGTCTTTTCCTGGGAAATATTAGGTTTCCAAAATTCTGCTGGATGGTGAATAGATAAATCGGTATCCAAGGCAGACAACTTGATTGTCAAAGGCTTGGGGGTGTTAGCCAGCAACTCGTTCTAATCCTAGAAAACCAAGATAGAAATGGTCTCCTTCAGTGATGACAGTATACAGCCTCTAGTGGAAGCTGGGAATCAAGAGAAAATAAGGGCTGTTGTAGAAGCAATGATATGGATATAACTTTCCCGGTTTCCATTTGACATTCAAAAGGAAGGAAGTTAGACATGAAAAGCCTTGGGTTTTCTTTGGAATGATCTTCTCTGTTTTGACACAATGTGAAACACCCCTGTCTAATGAAATAATACCATGTTATCAACACAAGCAACTGATAGAGGCTTGATCAATACCACATCCATTCAGTCAGAGTCAACAAGTTCCATATACTCTTGTCCTAAATGATTGATGTTCAAGTAGAGCATATAATGTGGGATGTTCTAGAAACCCTAGATGGTGGTACACACTTGGAGGAATTCATTACTGAGGTGTATGCCTTTGGGGGAAACAGTTTTGACTCTAGTACTTTCTGTCTAGTATTCTTCATATTAGTCAGAAGAAATTAAGAGCAGCCTTCACCACATGCTTCTACTACCATGATGTTCTTCCTAATGACAGGTTGAAGAAGTCATTGACTGAACCATTATAAACCAGGAGCCAAAATATACCTCTTCTCTCTTAAGTTGTTTCTCTTAGACATTTGACTGCAGCATTGAGAAAACTAACATACCTCACCTGTTATGCACAGGACTATTCTAATTTAGAAGGAAATTTGAGGAAGTTGGCAGAAAGTAGAGGATGCAAAAGTGAGAAGCATACAAAGGAAGGACTTGGGCTCAACCCTGGGGAGGGACACACAGGAAAGGCCTTAGATGGTGGAGATAGGTAGGCAGAAATGGAAGGATGAACATTATTCTAGAAGGGGGAAACTGTGGGCCCTAAGGCAAAGAAATGAGAAACGTGCTCTCTCCTGGCTAAGGCAGGTTACCTAATTATACTCTCATGAATAAGTACTACAGTGTCATAAATTTAGAGACATATAAGTGATGGAATTGCCTGCCTTGGTTGCACACAGGTATTTAGAGTCTTCACAGGCAGATCTAGGCTATGCAACTGTATCTTCTACATCAATGATATTTCTGGGAGAAGTCACATATACATTCACCTCTTCAACTTGGCTTCCCTGTCTCAGCTAAGCTAGGTTTGTTTCCACACACCTCTGGGAGTGGAAGAAAGGATGCTGCTATCTCATCTGTATGCATCCGTGGGTCTTAAAATATACTCAATGACATCTGGCATTTCTTTAGAAACATCCACGGCTTCCTGGAATGAACAGGAAAATAGCCAAAGTGGGGAAAGGTGGATTGAGTATACTCCATTTCAAAGAGAGAAGGGCAGGTCTGAATTGTTTTACATGTTCACTCTTTGCATAAGTTTTACTTGTGAGAGAGAGAGAGACAGAGAGAGAGAGACACAGAGAGATTTCACATCACCAAAACCAACAGGAAAACATTTTTTTGAACAACTGAATCTTTGGAAAACAACCTTATGATGTTTAAGAGAAGACTCAACATGAATGCCAGTACAGGAAAGAGGATGGGGAAGGAAAATATGCAAACAAAACACTGAGGATGGATTTGAATTTGCATGAGAAATGACCTCCAAGTTCAGATAGAAATATGGCTTCTTACTTTAAGGCTTTGACCTTTTTTGAAAGAAACAAAGGAGTCTACTGTGTGGAGATAAAGAGGAGAAGCCCTTGGGCAGACATAAGCAAATGTCAAAACTAATATGCATACTCTATATATTTGTTTCTTTTAACTATAGAAACATGTCTCAGAAAGCTAAGTAACATTTTCCAAATCTCACAGTTAATTAACAGGGGTGATTAATAAACACAGGGCTATAGATTATGTAATACTTTTGTAATGCTGGCTTTGGGACTCAGGATCATTTGGTTGTACTGGAAAATTCCACAGGAAGAACTTTATCCATCTACCGTGGCTGTTGTAATTGTCGGGTTGTTGTTTTAGAATTCTTTGTTTTGTAACTAGTCTTCTCATAAATAAGAAGACAGACTTTAAACAACTATAAGATACTTTCATAAGCAATGAGATGGATAAAATACAGCAAGCTTTGACTTGCAAAGTATATTGTTCATGGATTTATGATTTTATCTATATAATTTTCTATATTTTTTCTTTCTCTTTGCACTTGCCATCAAGGTTTCTGATAAATATGTCAAAATGCATATTCTACAAAAAAATCTTTATTACTAATTCTTATATTCCCAGAACCAGCATCTTAAATCTTCACTGTCTATTAGTCCCAGTTACCTCTAGCTAAAACAGACATAGCTGGCTCTCCTTAAAGAACATGATGGCACTTCCAGACCTCTGAGAGGTATGTCTTTCATGTCTTGAACTGTTATCAGCCTCTGGTACCAATAATTTTCCACTGTGTAATCCCTCATGGAACTATGAGTTAATCATTTTATCAGATTGAAGTTGTCAATTTGCAGGTTCTACTTTTGGGTCCACAGACATTCACAGCTGAGAAGGAGAAAAGACAAGGTTGCCAACCTGCTGTAGGGAGGTATCAGTGGGCAGGGCAGCGGGAGCAGGGAGAAGGGGCAGTTAAAGAAAAGAGACTGAAAGGGAACCTAAAGAAAGGCAGACAGGGGCTTTCACTGCTCACAGCCAGCAGCAAAATGTCATCTCATGCTGATGTGGTTTAAGTGAGAAATGGTCTTAATTAGATCATGCATTTGACTGCTTAGTCCCCCAGCCAGTGGCACTGTTCTTGGGGGCTGAAGAAAAATTTGCACATGGATATAGCTGGCAGATGTGAACTGCTGAGGGACAGAGTTTTGAGGGCTATAGAAAGGTGCTCTGCCTCCGGGACTGTATCATGCTAAGAGCAACCACTGATCAATCACCCCAACCATGTGAGCTTTCCCCTCCAAACTGTAGAGAGAGAGAGAGAGAGAGAGAGAGAGAGAGAGAGAGAAAGCCCTCTCTTCTCAAAAGTTGCTTTTGTTAGATATTTGAGCATAGTAAAGACTAGTGAGAACACACAAGAATAGCCCCTGTGCCTTGTGACCTGTGATGCTCTCCCTGCCCTCGTCACCTCCAGTCTCTAGGCAGCTCTTTGCCCTGGCTCTTCTCCAGCTTCCTGCTGCTTCCTGGGCTGAGTTCTCCTCCTGTACATTTTGCTTATGACCATTCTTATTTCCCCCTTAGGGCTGTACATGAATTTCTGCCATGTGACTCAGAGCCCCATCAGTGTCCAGGAAAAGATTCCTTGAGGAAGGCGAAAGATTTATCTACTTCCTGGGGTCGGCTTTGCATCAATAGTGCAGCATGTCTGAAATACATTCTGATGACAGATCTTCTGTTGTTCAGAGCAGCTTGAGTACATCTTATGGCCAGGCACTGTGCAGCAACATTGAGCAGAAACGTGCACCTCATAGGTGACTGTGGAGAGCATCAGCTCCCTTTGATGAAAGTCACCATTTTTTCCTCCTTAGAATACTTCTGTCTAAGTAAAAAGTCACAGGGGAAAACTGAGGCAGACCTCTGTGGCCTGAAGTTGGAGTGAGATAGAAGCGGAGAGTAGGCATAGCACAGCATTGGGCAGTAAGGAGGGCAAGTACATGAGCTGGGCTTTACCTGCTCAGCCTTCACATTCCAGATAAGGAAGATCTTTGTCTTAGGGCCACATGTCTCCATGTAAGGACCGGCCACTCATCACAGTGTCCTCATCTATATGGTCTTACATGTTCTGCACCGTGACAGCTTTTTGAGGTTCGGCAGTATTGAGTAAGAAAGCAGCTTTTGATCTGGGAGCATGAAGAACTTGAGTGTGGGGGAAGGAAGGAAGGGCACCTGATGCAGAGTCTTGCAAAATGGCAACCACTCCAACAGCTGTGCCTAGAAAGACACATGGGTAACTCTCATCAATAACTCCACTACAGTTGCCCTCTGATTTAGGACATCCTATGAGAGCAGTGTTTGTGTAATTCTACATTGTTGGTATTTGGGCTTGAATACCTTTTTTAGGGCCAGTCTTCTCTATTGTGGGGCACTTAGCAGATTGTCAGACTCCCACATTGGGTCCTGGAAGCAATGCTACCGCTAGTTCAAATATGGACACAATTAGAAAGCAACAACAACTATTCCCAGACATCATTTGCTATTCAAAACATCTCATGGCTGAGAAACACTGCTCTAGGGAGTAGCCGTTCTTATGCCCAGCTATGAAATAAAACCTGGAGCTCAAACTTCCTCCAAGCACGGTCTGAGCCACCCCTGTGGCTCCATCTAGTTGTGCTTTCAAGAGACATGAGATCACTTGCACTCTTCTCTAGTGTCAGATCACCAGTTCTTTCTAAGATATCAGGAAGGTCACTGGACCCAATAGACTCAAGGCTTCCTGGGGAAGAAGAACAATGCTATATTCTTCAGGCTCCATTATTAAATCAACCATTACCTGATAAAGAACATAATAGGTTTTGGACTCACCGGATTTTAAAAAGATCTGCCCTACACTTCTTAAAACTCTCTTCTATCTGTCTTTGTCTCTGTCTATCTCTTTATCTCTGGCTCTCTGTGTGTCTGTGTCTCTGTCTCTTTCTGTGTGTGTATGTATGATTGCACACATACCTATGTGAATTTTGAATGTTAAAGGTTGGCATCAAGTGTCTTTCTCAACCACTCTCTAATTTATTCTTTGAAACAGGGTCTTTCCTTGAACTTGGAGCTCATCAATCTGGCTAGGCTGCTTGGCCAGGGAGCTCTATAGGTTGTGTAGCTCTCAGTGGTTCTGGTATGCCAGGTTTTCAGATGGTTGCTTTGGGTTAAAAGCTAGATCCTTAGAATTATGGAACAGATGCTGAGCCATCCTACAGACCATTTTATCCTATTCCAGAGCAAAGAAAAACTTTAGCAATGTTTTTAAATGCTGATAAATTCTAGGCATAGTATTTCTTGCCTGCCTACCACTTGGGCCCAAATCATTCCTCTGCTTTTAAGGATTTCACTTTTTCAACTCAGTGCCAATGGGGATTCAAATGTATGCTTAATGTTCATCATAATTGACAGCCTTTGCTCAGACAATGGGGCACCTAGGCCAGAAACACAAGACACCAACTGAATGCCTACCATGTACCTGAGAGTCTTTTGTCCATCTTCCGTCTACCCAGTAACAACTCTGATGAAAAGTTAGAGCCCAACAAGTTCATAGATGAATGATGTAGTTTGCTGTCTGTTGCTGACCAAAACCAACTAGGAGAGGAAAGGGTTTATTTGGCTTCTAGGTTACAGCTCATCACTAATCGAAGCCCAGGCAGGAGGTTGAGGCAGGAATTTGTAAACAGAAACTGAAAAAGAGACCACGGAAGAACAGTGCTTGCTGGCATGCTTTCTCTGGCCTCACTGAGATACCTGACCTGGGATGAAACCATTCGCACTCTCACATCAACCAGGAATCAAGAAAATGCCCCAACAAACACTCCAATAGGTCAATTGAAGGGACACAATTCCTTAATTGGAGCTACCTCTTCCCAAGTGTTAAAATTTCAACTGAAGTTAACATGACAACTGGAAGTTACAAATGTAGTCATGAGATTTGAAAAAATGTGCAAAATGAGATTGCCATCTAGAAAAGCAGAGGAGGGGGATGCTACACAGTCCAGGGAGGTCATTGGATAAATACTTTACACACCCAGTTATAATTTAGGATGACAGTGTATTTCAGTGGAGTCTTTTACCCTTAAACATCACCCTTCCCTATTCTATGTCACCCTAACACTTTCCATTAAAGTCTGCTCTCTAGTCATGAGCTTTTTTTCATTTTCCTTCCCTAGGCTGTTATTTCTTTGTCCAGGTCTCTGCACAGCTCTGATATCAAGTGATATGTCTCATGTGACCAGCAACTAAGGTCCCTTCTTTTTGTCCTATGGATTTATGGAGTTTCTCCACGATGACATTAGACTCTCAATTCAAGCACAAGGCTATTTAAGAATAGTCTCTAAGCTACACTCTCTAAATGGGTAAGGCAAGATCTAGGCAGAGTCTTGTGGTTTGAAAAGGAACCTCCAGCCCAGGCTCTGGAGTGCTTGTTCCCAACTGATGTGGAACTTCTGTGGTGTGGGGACTGTGGAACTTCTCAAAAGCAGAGTTAACTATACACAATCAGCTCCTAGGTGGGCTTTTAAAGATAATAGTCTGTCCCCTGGTTTTGGTTACTTTCTGTCTTCCAAGTCTACTAATAGGTGATCACCTGACGCTGCAAACTCTCACTGCCACAGACTAAGTCAAACCCCTCTGCCTCCCGTCCTGTTGTGGAGTGCAAACTCTAAAACTGTGAGGCAAAATTAACCAAGTCCCCTTTCCGTTGTCTCCATGACAAACTTTGGTAGCAGCAAGGCAAACATAACTATCAGAACCAACAAAGCAGAACATGCAGGACTTTATATTTCCTACTCCTGGAATGGTATGACCCCAGCAAGCTCTCATCACAGGATACTTCTCTAGCAGGAGCCTATGTTTAT
This sequence comes from Mus caroli, assembly GCF_978045245.1. Lineage (NCBI taxonomy): Eukaryota > Metazoa > Chordata > Mammalia > Rodentia > Muridae > Mus > Mus caroli. The sequence continues at coordinate 21,621,693 of NW_028227267.1, read as the reverse complement.
GTGACTGGGACTCAGGGGCTTCTCAAGAGGTCCTCGGAGAAGAATGATAAATAAAGTGACAGACAGAAGACAGAAAGATCACACCTGGCTCAGGCCCTGGCCCGGTTAATATCCTGCCGTCTTTCGCGCCATGCTTTCTACTCCCTATAGAGCCCTGAAACCACATGTGAGGGAAGCAACCTAGCTCAAATGAAACAGCATGGATAAAATGGCCTCACGGGTGCAGACCTCCTCTTCTCTGGGCCTTGGCTTCAGATCCAAATCAGAGCACCTGTGTCTTTGCTCTGCAAAAGGAAGTTGTGGGGAGTCAAGGGTGAACTTAAGAGTTTTGACCCTAAGAGGTACTTGCTGCTTTGAGCATCATTCTGTTCCTCAGACGGTCATCACTGTTCTTCGTCAGGACACAGTGTTTGTGGAATGTGATGCTAGACACTGTGCTAGAGGCAGGCACTGTGGATGTCATACGGAATAGCACATTTTTATAGTGATATTCCTCAAAGGTGCTTCACAGGGACTTTGAAGATGCCATCTTCTCTGACGGCTCATCCCACCCACGATATAGCCATATAAGTGCATGGGATTAAGTATTTTGAAATTGTAGGGCAAGAGAGGGGATGCTTGTTGATCTAAGAAGTGAAATTCAGTTTTGCATTCTGTATCTAAGTTCGACATCATGTTCCACAAATTCAATGTACAGTGTGCTTTGTACTGATAGGGGAAATAGATTTTAATTTAAAAACACAGGCCTTTGGAGTAGCATGAGGTTCATACACATGCCTAAAATAGAAGGCAGGTAAAGAAGGAAGCCTTGAAAGGTTGAACAGTTGAATGCTGTAGGAGGAGGGAGAATCTGAGAAAGACAAGGGCTAAGTGCAGTCTATCATAAAGGACCCCTTTTCAAGCTAGAGAAAGTTTACCCAAAGAAATAAAATTAACAAAGAAGTTATTGAAATGACCTAATATTATGGTTTAATTATCCAGCTAGATCATTTAGGTATGAAAGGATTATGATCAAATCAAAAGAGAATTTCTGTTTTTTTTTTTTTTTGGGGAGGAAAGGGTTTATTTTGCTTACATTTCCATATCGATATTCATCATTGAAGGAAATCAGGACAAGAACTCAATCAGGGCAGTAACCTGGAGGCAGGAGCTGATGCAGAGGCCATGGAGGAGTGCTGCTTACTGACTTACTCCCCATGGCTTGCTCAGTCTGCTTTCTTTTTTTTTTTTTTTTTTTTACAACAATACAAGTGCTTAGGTTTTTATTTCAAAATGCTAAGTACAATTTTCAATTGGGTACATAGTGAGTTAACAAGATGTGTATCTTCCACCAGACTTAGCCAAGAGCCCTTTGAACATGGAAGCTTGTTAGCATCATTTCCATCCCATCCAGGCTCAGTCCTTAACAAGTTCATGGATCTTAGTGAACATTGCATATGCAACCAAATGAATTGATAAGTCTGTGAGGTTTTATAAAGCCTTATTGAAAGGCTATGAGCATCCCAGTATCCCAAAGAAGAGGGTTCGTACAAAGTTTTTGTTGCTTTTTGATTAATTCATTTTTTATTAGTAGGGTTTGAGAGCTGAGGACAGCCAAATGAAGAAGTTTGTTTGTGTCACACAAGTACCATTTAAGAAAATTCTTTTTTTTTTTTTTTTTTTTTTTTTTTTTTAATATTTTTATTACATAATTTCCTCAATTACATTTCCAATACTATCCCAAAAGTCCCCCATAGCGCCCCCCACTTCCCTACCCACCCATTCCCATTCTTTTGGCCCTGGCATTCCCCTATATTGGGGCATATAAAGTTTGCAAGTCCAATGGGCCTCTCTTTCCATTGATGGCCGACTAGGCCATCTTTCGATACATATGCAGCTAGAGACAAGAGCTCCAGGGTTCCGGTTAGTACATCATGTTGTTCCAACAATAGGGTTGCAGATCCCTTTAGCTCCTTGGGTACTTTCTCTAGCTTCTCCATTGGGAGCCCTGTGATACATCCAATAGCTGACTGTGAACATCCACTCCTGTGTTTGCTAGGCCCCGGCATCGTCTCACAAGAGACAGCTATATTTGGGTCCTTTCAGCAAGATCTTGCTAGTGTATGCAATGGTGTCAGCGTTTAGAAGCTGATTATGGGACGGATCCCTGGATACAGCAGTCTCTAAATGGTCCATCCTTTCATCACAGCTACGAACTTTGTCTCTGTAGCTCCTTCCCTGGGTGTTTTGTTCCCAATTCTAAGAAGGTGCACAGTGTCCACACTTTGGTCTTCATTCTTCTTGAGTTTCATGCGTTTATCAAATTGTATCTTATATCTTGGGTATCCTAAGTTTTGGGCTAATATCCACTTATCAATGAATACATATTGTGTGAGTTCTTTTGTGATTGTGTTACTTCACTCAAGATGATGCCCTCCAGGTCCATCCATTTGGCTAGGAATTTCATAAATTCATTCTTTTTAATAGCTGAGTAGTACTCCATTGTGTAAATGTACCATAATTTCTGTATCCATTCCTCTGTTGAGGGACATCTGGGTTCTTTCCAGCTTCTGGCTATTATAAATAGGGCTGCTATGAACATAGTGGAGCATGTGTCCTTTTTACCGGTTGGGACATCTTCTGGATATATGCCCAGGAGAGGTATTGCTGGATCCTCCGGTAGTACTATGTCCAATTTTCTGAGGAACCGCCAGACTGATTTCCAGAGTGGTTGTACAAGCTTGCAATCCCACCAACAATGGAGGAGTGTTCCTCTTTCTCCACATCCTCGCCAGCATCTGCTGTCACCTGAATTTTTGATCTTAGCCATTCTGACTGGTGTGAGGTGGAATCTCAGGGTTGTTTTGATTTGCATTTCCCTGATGATTAAGGATGTTGAACATTTTTTCAGGTGCTTCTCTGCCATTCGGTATTCCTCAGGTGAGAATTCTTTGTTCAGTTCTGAGCCCCATTTTTTAATGGGGTTATTTGACTTTCTGGAGTCCACCTTCTTGAGTTCTTTATATATATTGGATATTAGTCCCTTATCTGATTTAGGATAGGTGAAGATCCTTTCCCAATCTGTTGGTGGTTTTTTTGTCTTATTGATGGTGTCTTTAGCCTTGCAGAAGCTTTGTAGTTTCATGAGGTCCCACTTGTCAATTCTCGATCTTACAGCACAAGCCATTACTGTTCTATTCAGGAATTTTTCCCCTGTGCCCATATCTTCAAGGCTTTTCCCCACTTTTTCCTCTATAAGTTTCAGTGTCTCTGGTTTTATGTGAAGTTCCTTGATCCACTTAGACTTGACCTTAGTACAAGGAGATAGGAATGGATCGATTCGCATTCTTCTACATGTTAACAACCAGTTGTGCCAGCACCATTTGTTGAAAATGCTGTCTTTCTTCCACTGGATGTTTTTAGCTCCCTTGTCGAAGATCAAGTGACCATAGGTGTGTGGGTTCATTTCTGGGTCTTCAATTCTATTCCATTGGTCTATTTGTCTGTCACTATACCAGTACCATGCAGTTTTTATCACAATTGCTCTGTAGTAGAGCTTTAGGTCCGGCATGGTGATTCCACCAGAGGTTCTTTTATCCTTGAGAAGAGTTTTTGCTATCCTAGGTTTTTTGTTATTCCAGATGAATTTGCAGATTGCACTTTCTAATTCGTTGAAGAATTGATTTGGAATTTTGATGGGGATTGCATTGAATCTGTAGATTGCTTTTGGCAAGATAGCCATTTTTACAATGTTGATCCTGCCAATCCATGAGCATGGGAGATCTTTCCATCTTCTGAGATCTTCTATAATTTCTTTCTTCAGAGACTTGAAGTTTTTATTATACAGATCTTTCACTTCCTTAGTTAGAGTCACGCCAAGATATTTTATATTATTTGTGACTATTGAGAAGGGTGTTGTTTCCCTAATTTCTTTCTCAGCCTGTTTATTCTTTGTGTAGAGAAAGGCCATTGATTTGTTTGAGTTAATTTTATATCCAGCTACTTCACCGAAGCTGTTTATCAGGCTTAGGAGTTCTCTGGTGGAATTTTTAGGGTCACTTATATATACTATCATATCATCTGCAAACAGTGATATTTTGACTTCCTCTTTTCCAATTTGTATCCCTTTGATCTCCTTTTGTTGTCGAATTGCTCTGGCTAGGACTTCAAGTACAATGTTGAATAGGTATGGAGAAAGTGGACAGCCTTGTCTAGTCCCTGATTTTAGAGGGATTGCTTCAAGCTTCTCACCATTTACTTTGATGTTGGCTACTGGTTTGCTGTAGATTGCTTTTATCATGTTTAGGTATGGGCCTTGAATTCCTGATCTTTCCAAGACTTTTATCATGAATGGGTGTTGGATCTTGTCAAATGCTTTTTCCGCATCTAAGGAGATGACCATGTGGTTTTTATCTTTGAGTTTGTTTATATACTGGATTACGTTGATGGATTTCCGTATATTGAACCATCCCTGCATCCCTGGGATGAAACCTACTTGGTCAGGATGGATGATTGTTTTGATGTGTTCTTGGATTCGGTTAGCAAGAACTTTATTGAGGATTTTTGCATCAATATTCATAAGGGATATTGGTCTGAAGTTTTCTATCTTTGTTGGGTCTTTTTGTGGTTTAGGTATCAGAGTAATTGTGGCTTCATAGAATGAGTTGGGTAGAGTACCTTCTGTTTCTATTTTGTGGAATAGTTTGTGAAGAACTGGGATTAGATCTTCTTTGAAGGTCTGATAGAACTCTGCACTAAACCCATCTGGTCCTGGGCTTTTTTTAGTTGGGAGACTATTAATGACTGCTTCTATTTCTTTGGGGGATATAGGGCTGTTTAGATCATTAACCTGATCTTGATTCAACTTTGGTACCTGGTATCTGTCTAGGAACTTGTCCATTTCATCCAGGTTCTCCAGTTTTGTTGAGTATAGCCTTTGGTAGAAGGATCTGATGGTGTTTTGGATGTCTTCAGGATCTGTTGTTATGTCTCCTTTTTCATTTCTGATTTTGTTAATTAGGATGCTTTCCCTGTGCCCTCTAGTGAGTCTGGCTAAGGGTTTATCTATCTTGTTGATTTTCTCAAAGAACCAGCTCCTTGATTGGTTGATTCTTTGAATAGTTTTTCTTGTTTCCACTTGGTTGATTTCACCCCTGAGTTTGATTATTTCCTGCCGTCTACTCCTCTTGGGTGAATTTGCTTCCTTTTGTTCTAGTGCTTTTAGGTGTGTTGTCAAGCTGCTAATGTGTGCTCTCTCTAGTTTCCTTTTGGAGGCACTCAGAGCTATGAGTTTTCCTCTTAAAAATGCTTTCATTGCGTCCCATAAGTTTGGGTATGTTGTGGCTTCATTTTCATTGAACTCTAAAAAGTCCTTAATTTCTTTCTTTATTCCTTCCTTGACCAAGGTATCATTGAGAAGAGTGTTGTTCAGTTTCCACGTGAAGGTTGGCTTTCTATTATTTATTTTGTTATTGAAGATCAGCCTTAGTCCATGGTGATCTGATAGGATGCATGGGACAATTTCAATATTTTTATATCTGTTGAGGCCTGTTTTGTGACCAATTATGTGGTCAATTTTGGAGAAGGTACCATGAGGTGCTGAGAAGAAGGTATATCCTTTTGTTTTAGGATAGAATGTTCTGTAGATATCTGCCAGATCCATTTGATTCATAATTTCTCTTAGTTTCACTGTGTCCCTGTTTAGTTTCTGTTTCCATGATCTGTCCATTGGTGAAAGTGGTGTGTTGAAGTCTCCCACTATTATTGTATGAGGTGCAATGTGTGCTTTGAGATTTACTAAAGTTTCTTTAATGAATGTGGCTGCCTTTGTATTTGGAGCATAGATATTCAGGATTGATAGTTCCTCTTGGAGGATTTTACCTTTGATGAGTATGAAGTGTCCCTCCCTGTCTTTTTTAATGACTTTGGGTTGGAAGTCAATCTTATCAGATATTAGAATGGCTACTCCAGCTTGTTTCTTCATGCCATTTGCTTGGAGAATTGTTTTCCAGCCTTTCATTCTGAGGTAGTGTCTATCCTTTTCTCTGAGATGAGTTTCCTGTAAGCAGCAAAATGTTGGGTCTTGTTTGTGTAGCCAGTTTGTTAGTCTATGTCTTTTTATCGGGGAGTTGAGTCCATTGATATTAAGAGATATTAAGGAAAAGAAATTGGTGTTTCCTGTTATTTTTGATGTTAAAGTTGGCATTTTGTTCTTGTGGCTGTCTTCTTTTAGGTTTGTTGAGGGATTACCTTCTTGTTGTTTCTAGGGCGTGGTTCCTGTCCTTGTATTGGTTTTTTTCTGTTATTATCCTTTGAAGGGCTGGATTCGTGGAGAGATAATGTGTGAATTTGGTTTTGTCGTGGAATACTTTGGTTTCTCCATCTATGTTAATTGAGAGTTTGGCTGGGTATAGTAGCCTGGGCTGGAATTTGTGTTCTTTTAGTGTCTGTATAACATCTGTCCAGGATCTTCTGGCTTTCATAGTCTCTGGTGAAAAATCTGGTGTAATTCTGATAGGCTTGCCTTTATATGTTACTTGGCCTTTTTCTCTTACTGCTTTTAGTATTCTATCTTTATTTAGAGCATTTGTTGCTCTGATTATTATGTGTCGGGAGGTATTTCTTTTCTGATCCAGTCTATTTGGAGTTCTGTAGGCTTCTTGTATGTTCATGGGCATCTCTTTCTTTAGATTTGGGAAGTTTTCTTCTATAATTTTGTTGAAGATGTTTGCTGGTCCTTTGAGTTGAAAATCTTCATTCTCATCCACTCCTATTATCCGTAGGTTTGGTCTTCTCATTATGTCCTGTATTTCTTGGATGTTTTGAGTTAGGATCTTTTTGCATTTTCCATTTTCCTTGATTGTTGTGCCGATGTTCTCTATGGAATCTTCTGCACCTGAAATTCTCTCTTCCATCTCTTGTATTCTGTTGCTGATGCTTGCATCTATGGTTCCAGATTTCTTTCCTAGGGTTTCTATCTCCAGTGTTGCCTCATTTTGGGTTTTCTTTATTGTGTCTACTTCCCTTTTTAGGTCTAGTATGGTTTTGTTCATTTCCATCATCTGTTTGGATGTGTTTTCCTGTTTTTCTGTAAGGACTTCTACCTGTTTGATTATGTTATCATGTTTTTCTTTAAGGATTTGTAACTCTTTAGCAGTGTTCTCCTGCAATTCTTTAAGGGATTTTTGTGCTTCCTCTTTATTGTCTTCTTCCTTTTTAGCAGTGTTCTCCTGCATTTCTTTAAGTGTGTTATTAACGTCCTTCTTGAAGTCCTCTATCATCATCAGGAGATATGCTTTTAAATCCGTGTCTAGCTTTTCCGGTGTGTTGGGGTGCCCTGGACTGGGTGAAGTGGGGGTGCTGGGTTCTGATGATGGTGAGTGGTCTTGGTTTCTGTTAGTAAGATTATTACGTTTACCTTTCGCCATCTGGTAATCTCTGGGGTTAGTTGTTATCGTTGTCACTATTTAAAGATTGGAGCAGAAGCTGTGTTCCACTCACCAGCAGTCCCAAAATCCTGCGGCGGGGGTCGTGGGTAGCTGGCGGGTGTCAGGCAATCCTGCGCTCCCGCTACCCTGGCGCTGATCCGGCCGGGTGAGGCCTGCGGCCCTACTCAGGCTGGTTTCTGCTTCCCTAACTAATGCAGTCTCAGGTCCCGCGCAATTGGATTGGAGCAGAAGCTGTGCTCCCCTCACCAGAAGTCTTAAGATCCTGTGGCGGGTGTTGTGGGCAGTTGGCGAGTGTCAGCAGACCCTGCGCCCCAGCTGCTCAGGTGCTTTTCTGACCGGAAGAGGCTTGTGGCCCTGTGTGGGCCGGATTTCTCTCTCCCCAACCAGAGCAGTCTCAGGTCCCGCGTGATTGGACTGGAGCAGAAGCTGTGTTCCACTCACCAGCAGTCCCAAAATCCTGCGGCGGGGGTCGTGGGTAGCTGGCGGGTGTCAGGCAACCCTGCGCTCCCGCTACCCTGGTGCTGATCCGGCCGGGTGAGGCCTGTGGCCCTACTCAGGCCGGTTTCTGCTTCCCTAACTAATGCAGTCTCAGGTCCCGCGCAATTGGATTGGAGCAGAAGCTGTGTTCCACTCACCAGCAGTCCCAAAATCCTGCGGCGGGGGTCGTGGGTAGCTGGCGGGTGTCAGGCAACCCTGCGCTCCCGCTACCCTGGCGCTGATCCGGCCGGGTGAGGCCTGTGGCCCTACTCAGGCTGGTTTCTGCTTCCCTAACTAATGCAGTCTCAGGTCCCGCGCAATTGGATTGGAGCAGAAGCTGTGCTCCCCTCACCAGAAGTCTTAAGATCCTGTGGCGGGTGTTGTGGGCAGTTGGCGAGTGTCAGCAGACCCTGCGCCCCAGCTGCTCAGGTGCTTTTCTGACCGGAAGAGGCTTGTGGCCCTGTGTGGGCCGGATTTCTCTCTCCCCAACCAGAGCAGTCTCAGGTCCCGCGTGATTGGACTGGAGCAGAAGCTGTGTTCCACTCACCAGCAGTCCCAAAATCCTGCGGCGGGGGTCGTAGGTAGCTGGCGGGTGTCAGGCAACCCTGCGCTCCCGCTACCCTGGTGCTGATCCGGCCGGGTGAGGCCTGTGGCCCTACTCAGGCCGGTTTCTGCTTCCCTAACTAATGCAGTCTCAGGTCCCGCGCAATTGGATTGGAGCAGAAGCTGTGTTCCACTCACCAGCAGTCCCAAAATCCTGCGGCGGGGGTCGTGGGTAGCTGGTGGGTGTCAGGCAACCCTGCGCTCCCGCTACCCCGGCGCTGATCCAGCCGGATGAGGCCTGTGGTCCTCAAAAGAGAATTTCTGAAAAAAAAATTTCTGGAAGGAAAGGAGGAGGTGGAAACAGGAAATTCTAAAAATCCCCCATAAATGTCTCACAAAAGAGAGCGACTAGACAGGGAACAAGGAGAGACTCCATTGATAAACTATTCAATGGTCTTTTAGAGTCCCTTTTCTTCACCCTACAAAGAAAATTCTGGTTTTCAGGCATGAAACTTCAGGGGAGAGAAGCTATGTCAAAGCCAGGTGTATGTCTATTGGATAGTGACAGGCAAGGACGTAATCACAGCTTAACCTCGGACATTTCCAAGCTTGGCAGCGAAGGCTGTGGGTGAAGCCAGAAGCTAGACTCTGTCAAAAGTCTTTTACTTCTAGGGTCTTTTGGCAGATCAGACTCCATAAGAGAGTCTCTCTCACTTCAGAAGAGCAGAACTGAGACAGACAGATACCCACACTAGAGGTGGGGGTCTACTTCTCTCTCTGGGCAAGAGTTTTAAGAGACTGGAGGTTAATAGAATGGAGGCAAGTTCATCAAAAGACGTGGCTGTCCTCCTGAGCTGCTAGGGGACTACTAACATCTACCTTAAATCTCCTGTCACGTCACTACAGAAGGGTTCTCACTATTCAAGGGAACAGTTCTTTTCTGGCAAAGAGGAAAACAGGCTACTGGCCTTTTGAAAATAGAGATGGGGAAAACTGAATATAAGGAAAAAGAACAAAAGGAGGAAAGAAGCGGTTCTATTTCCTAAACAGAAATTTTGTCTCTCTCCCACACCCACCAGAAAAAAAGGAGATACCACAAAGGAGCAGGCAGAGGAGCTGGGAGTATACCTCTGGCCTCTGCTGCTAGTGCTTGGAAGTTTGACTAGCTGGGATTCAGAGTTCTAGGCCCATCTGAGTTTCATAGCAAGACCCTGCCTCAACACAGAAGGGAAGATAGAAAAATAAAGATGTTTGGAAAAGCCATAGGAGTCACATTATTTATCTTACCCCAAATTATATACCACACACACACACACACACACACACACACTCACACACACACACACATGGTGGGGGGGATATTAAATGACATTATAACAATTGAGCTGACAAGGCTCCCTGTGAAGAGTCATAGACCATCAAACAAAAGCTCCAATACCAGGCATAAGAAACTGCCTTTCAAACCATCCAAGAACCTCCCAAAAGGATTTACACTATTGCTGTTACCCTTGGTCTCCTTCCAGCGGTTAAAGATAGGGCCCTATTGCTGGAGATATCATGTACTTAGCACTTAGGAATTAGTATGTCCAATCTGGATCGGACCTGCAAAGCTCTTCCCTGGGGACCAGCTTTCATAGTACCAGAAGGGCTGAAAAGCAAACAATTGTGCTCCCCAGCTAGTATATGGATGAGCCACAGTGAGCAGTATGACAAGATGACCCTCAGGGTACAATAGTGGCTCTCATTCCACCGCTGTAAGCTAGAGCTGTCTAATTGGACTTAAGACCTTGTCAACAGGTGGAAATCATGCCAGGCATGGGAAAACTAGCCAACATCCCGGAGCTACTGAGCTCATGGATCTTAGAGGAGAAGTGACAACTTCCGCTTTATTAAATCAGCATAAATCCTAAATAGTTCTAAATAGTTATCCTTATAGCCAAGATAAATGTAGCTTTAACCCCTCATCAAAGAAGCTTCTCTTTGCAGCAGAGGGAAACCATTAAAGGGAATCACACTGGTCAAAATGCAGACAACAACGGTCATGAATGCTTTCTTTTATAAATTGCCTTGGTCATGGGTCTCTTTACAAGCAATAGAGAAGTAACTAAAACACCACCTCATAATAAATAAATCCCGCTAACTAATTAAAATAAATAAATAAAAGCCCTCCACATCTCCTATATGAAAGAGAATATCAAAACCACAGATTCAAACTATGTGGGAAACACCATGAGAACATTTCAGCTAAATTATTATAAGATACAGCAAAACCTAAGACTGGGAAAATCATCTTTCCATGCTTGTCAATAGCTGGAAAGACTGAAAATCTTTAGACAAAAATTTCTCAAATACATAGCGAAAACACCACAAGGATAACAAGGAAGTAAAAGGAGAAAATAATAAAATTCTTTCTTTTGTAAAAAAAAAAAAAATCAAAGATAAAAATAAGGCTGAGCATTTGTGAACTCAAGAGAAACAGATTAACCAGCAGCTAGTGTAATCAATAACCAAAAAGAGGCTGCTTCAGGCTTAGAACTGGTCACTGGAACAGGAAGTGAACTCAAGAGCTAATGAGTACAGTACAGCCAATGAGACAGTGCTAATTCACCTAAAACTGACCTGGGAAGACAGCACAGTCAAAAGACTGCAACAATGTAGTCACTGCTGGGGTTGGTGGGGGAGGAGCCAAGCACTAACCAGTGCCCACTGTGTGGAGAACCATGTGGGAATGCTTGTCAAACTTCTGACCCAGGGAACTGTCCTACCATATTACACATTGTCTTATTCAGGGTTTCTATTCCTGCACAAACATCATTACCAAGAGGCAAGTTGGGGAGGAAAGGGTTTATTCAGCTTACACTTTCCACATTGCTGTTGATCACCAAAGGAAGTCAGGACTGGAACTCACGCAGGGCAGGAAGCAGGAGCTGATGATACAGAGCCATGGAGGAATGTTTTTTTACTGGCTTGCTTCCCCTGGCTTGCTCAGCCTGCTCTCTTATAGAACTCAAGACTACCAGCCCAGAGATGGTCCCACCCACAAGGGGCCTTTCCCCCTTGATCACTAATTGAGAAAATGCCTTACAGTTGTATCTCATGGAGGCATTTCCTCAACTGAAGCTCCTTTCTCTGTGATAACTCCAGCTGTGTCAAGTTGACACAAAACTAGCCAGTACAATTGATCCCTTGTCAACTTGACACACAAACATATCACTAGTAAGCCTCAACCCTTACATTCTTAATCATCCCCAAGGTCTAAATAACTTTAAATGTCCCACAGTCTCTACATATTCTTAACATTCCAATCTCTTTAAAATATCTATCTCTTTTAAAATCCAAAGTCTTTTTACAATTAAAAGTCTCTTAACTGTGGGCTCCACTAAAATAGTTTCTTCCTTCAAGAGAGAAAATATCAGGGCACAGTCACAATCAAAAGCAAAAATCAATCTCCAACCATCCAATGTCTAGGATCCAACTTACGATCTTCTGGGCACCTCCAAGGGCTTGGGTCATTTCTCCAGCCATGCCTTTTGTAGCACATGCGTTGTCCTCTAGGCTCCAGATGCCTGTACTCCACTCCTGCTGTTCTTGGTGGTCATCTCATGGTACTGGCATCTCCAAAACACTGCATGACCTCTTCAGTCCTGGGCTGTCAATTGCAACTGAGGCTGCACCTTCACCAATGGCCTTCCATGGCCTCTCACAGTGCTGAGCCTCAGCTGCTCTGCATGACCCCTTCATGCCCTCAAAACCAGTACCACCTGGGTGACCCTTACACATTACCAAGTTCTGCTGCAGCAGGAGTACAACCTTGGCTATCTCTGGAACACAGCCTCTTTGTGCTTTCAGAAAACACTTCCCAGAAGATGTTACCTCAACTGCTGGTCTCTTCTTTATCACCGCTAATTTCTTAGCTCCAGCTAACCAGCATCAATAGTCCTAGTAATGCAAAGTTTTTGCTTTAGTAGTTCTGGTATCTTGTTAATCACAGCTGATTCTTCAGCCCCAGCTAACCAGAACTACAGAATCTTCACAATCAAATCAGCAATGGCCCTGAAAAGAGTCTTTAATTTTCCCTCTGAAATTTCACAAGCCAGACCTCCATCTTCTGCACTGTTCTCAACATTATCTTCCAAGCTCCTACACATCTGACAGAGCTCTTAACAACGAATGGATCTTCAAGCCTAAAGTTCCAAAGTCCTTCCACAGTCCTCCCCAAAACATAGTCTGGTTGTCACAGGAATACCCCACTCTGCTGGTACCAATTTGTCTTAGTCAGGGTTTCTATTTCTGTACAAACATCATGACCAAGAAGCAAGTTGGGGAGGAAAGGGTTTATTCAGCTTACACTTCTATACTGCTGTTCATCACCACAGGAAGTCATGACTGGAACTCAAGCAGGTCAGGTAGCAGGAGCTGATGCAGAGCCATGGAGGGATGTTTTTTACTGGCTTGCTTCCCCTGGCTTGCTCAGCCTGCTCTCTTACAGAACCAAGACTACCAGCCCAGAGATGGCCCCACCCACAAGGGCCCTTCCCCCTTGATCACTAATTGAGAAAATTCCTTATAGTTGTATCTCATGGAGGCATTTCCTCAACTGAAGCTCCTTTCTCTGTGATAACTCCAGCTGTGTCATGTTGACACAAAAATAGCCAGTACATACACACAACAGTACATGTGTGTGTGTAATATAAGAAGAAAAACTCTGCAAATACAATAAAATATGTGTCCTGTTAAAATGGCATAAATTTACATAAATTTGATAATACATGGTATACTTATATGCATATAACACAGTTATGAAAAAAGAGACCAAGAATTTGAACGAGAGCATGGAGAGGCTTAGGAGAGGGTTGGAGCCAGGAAGTGGTGGCACATGCCTATGATCCCAGCACTTGGGAGGCAGGGCAGGCAGATTTCTGAATTCGAGGCCAGCCTGGTCTACAAAGTGAGTTCCAGGACAGCCAGGGCTACACAGAGAAACCCTGTCTTAAAAAAAAACAAAACAACAACAACAAAAGGAGGTTGGAAGGAAAGGGAAGTGGGAAATGATGTTATTATAATCTCAAATATAAATGAAAAAATAAGCATATAAAATGTGAGATTGCAAACCTAAAAACAATGCCCCAGTACAGGGGAATGCCAGGGCCAAGAAGCAGGAGTGGGTGGGTAGGGGAGCGGGGGGGGGGAGGGTATAGGGAAATTTCGGGATAGCATTTGAAATGTAAATAAAGAAAATATCTAATAAAAAAAAGAATCAAAAAAAAAAGAAAGAAAGAAAGAAAGGAAGAAAGAAAGAAAGAAAGGAAGGAAGGAAGGAAGGAAGGAAGGAAGGAAGGAAGGAAGGAAGGAAGAAAAGAAATGGGAGGAAGTGGCCATGGGCAGGACTGTGGAAATTTCTGGCCCAGAGAATTTGGGGGCAAAGTATGAGGCAGCATTATCTGGGAGTGCATTCCTGGGGGATCGAGGGCTTCAGGGAACAGTAGCCACTTATATTTCATAGGACCCCAGGTTACTTCTACCTTCTGTTTAATTCCTCTTTTTACTGTGTTTAAGGGTTCACTTTAACTGTAGTTGTTAGATTGTTTTAATTAGGAAAAGGCTTTTTCTGAGAGGCACAGAAGTCATTGGTGTTGGAGAATTGAAGGAGGCATCAGAGGTATTAGACAATATGAGTAGCATTTGTACTTATGGGGACCAAAGCATTTCCTGTTATAACTGATATCAGTATTGTTCATGTAATTTGATATTATTATCAATAATTTTTAAAATAAGAGTAATAAGATTTTCCACATAGACATAAGAAACACACACACACACACACACCATATCCAGATATAGTAACTCTGAGATATGAGCATAAAAATATGACCACTCAAATCAGCTATTACTGCTTGTCTCAGGTCTTAGTGTATCCACATCCCTGACTGAGATGGCAGAACAACAGCTTCTGGCCCTCAATCTGGCTAAGTCCACCAAAACATTGGCAGTTTCTCAGAAGAAGCCCTGCCTTCTCTGAGTAAGCAGTAAAGTGTTTGTGAAAGGAAAGACCCCATGTTTTATGTCAGCTTATTTTGCATGTTTGACTTGCATTTGGGGATACACACTTGGGGTTCTGATAATGGCATCGGCTTTACGTTTTGATTATCCCTAAATGTGTGCTTTGATTGATGTGAACTTCTCAACTTTGGGGTGAGGTCTGCCATTCCAGCCACCAAACTGAGGTTTCCCTGAGAAGCCCAGCACAGGAGTAACGGGGTTCTGTGCCTAGGATGATGTAAGCATGAGTGTATTCTGCCTGTTGCTGACCTCTGGAAGCCACGGGAGTCTCTGTAGCTTGAGTCAGAGGTTTAAGCTCAGCATACAAAGTTGCCATGAATCCCATATGTCTGCATCTTCTCAGAACCCCTTGGTCTACCTGTCCAGGGCAAAGAGCAAGAGCTCAACTCCCCGTCTGTTGAGGATCAAGATGGACCCTTCCCCACTGAACTTTGTAAATTGAAAGTGTTGCCTTTCACAGGTTCTTTATATATAAACTAGGAAAAACACAAACTTTGAAAATAAATGAATTGTCTACCCAATAATTGCTAAGCCCAAGTTAGAAGAGCTTAAAGAATATAAAAGTTTGCTTTTCAAACAAATAGGAACCTGGAAGTGAGTCAATCTGGAAAGATGACAAACTTATTAAGCATTATATTTTTGGCAGGGAAAGGCAAGATGGTTCTAAAGTTCTGAATAGCCAGGACATTAGGGAGTGATGTGCTCACATGCAGACAGAGGCTGGGTCTGGTAGAATGATTTGATTAGTAATGTCTGCATTGTGCTTTGAAGGTGGTGGTGGCTAATGCGCAAGTCTGTTGTTGTCCTCTTTAGATAGGATGGCTTTCAAGTTACTGAGATCAGCAGCAACACTATAATTGATGTCACCAGCGCTGGGCTATTTCCACATGAACTTCTGATGTCAGATAACAGCTATCTTTACTCGTGACACTAGTTCCTCAGTTTTCTGTAGACATCCACAAGGCACTCAACAAAATAAATCAGCTTTCACTATAGCTGTAGCCACCCACAGTTAGCACAAATCCCCTGATCCAGCCATCAGTCATATAGGGCTATCCTCCATGCCAAGATACCAGCTGAAAATCCCAGGGCACCCAGGACTTCTGACTGACTAGTTCTGGATCCAAGAAGTTCTTCCTTGGGACTACAGAAGAACTGGTAAGACTGAGCAAGGCTAAACCCAAGAAAATCTCAGACTTGAGAATGGCAGGATGGAGCCATCTTTCTGCCAAACTACCTGATCTGGAACATATAACCATGACACCCCACTGAGAGGACCACGACAATCAGTCATGTACCATAAAAACCCAGAGTTCTCCATGCTAATGAGGGCTCCAGATAGGCCCCGAGTGTTTAGGTAATGAGCTCTCCTTCCAGTGAGTCCCTTTCCACATAAGGTCTTTGACCCCTCATTCACCCTGAGGAAGATATATGTATTCACAATCACCATCAAATAAAGCAGTTTGGACAAACAAAGTCTGTCTTCTTTATCAAGGATCTCTGTTGGGGTGAGGGTTGGTCTTTGCCATAAAGAACCTAAATCTCCCAGAGAAGGCTTTCCTTCTTCCAGCCCCTCTGCACTCTCGGTACTCACTCAGAACCAGACTTGATTCCACCCCAGTCCGAGGCTCTGCCATCTTCTTCCTGCCTGGTGCTTAGGGGAAGCTCAAGGACCAGCAGAGGTTCCCAACTCTTAGCGGTCCCCATTGGCATCTGGGTATACAGGATGCTGGGAATCAAACCATCTCACCCCTGGAGCCCCTATCCCAGACTGCTTTCTGCTTCCCCTGAGTGGCTTGTCGGAGGTGCTCAGGCACCCTACTATGAGGCAGACATGCATCCTGACAGTATGGTACATTTATCTCAGGAAAACCCATTGCTTACAGTTAATCATTCATTGTAAATGGTACACAAGCCTTACAATCAGGCCTAAGAGTCTTACAGAATGAAGTATGGATATAGTGGGAGACTCACAGACTTTAAGCCTCCTTACTGAGGCTTACCAACCCCAATGCCATCTGACCCATCATCTGTGTGGTTTTATAGAAATCATGTCGGTCCTTGAGTGACAAGCAACCTTAGCATAGAGTTGCCTTCCCCAGGGTACATTTTGAGTTAAAGAACCAAATGGGGAGGGAAGCTGAGGCTGTCGTTCAGTATAGAGTGCTTGCCTAACTAGTCTCATGCCTTGGATTTAGTCTCCTGCTCCAGAGTCAACAAGATAAAATTACAAATAGAACCAAACAGAAGCCTGAAGAAATGTTAGAAGAGTTTTTAAAGAAAGAAGAGAACTAGGTAAAGAGAGTAGATTTGATGAGGAAGAGGAAATGGGTGAAGTGGAGGCAAGCAAGTTGCTTTGAGTCTTTGTGTGCTGAGGACTTCATTGAGGTGGGCACGCAATCATCTGCGGATCTCAGGTGTAAAAGTTGTGTTCCAGGAATTAGGCCAACTGGGGAGAAAAAAAAATGTGAACCACACTGTATTACTGTCAATCTAAGTTTGCAGTCAGTTAAATAAATGTCTGTTTTGTGTGTCTGGGCATCTGACATAGGAGGGAACTAAGCGTATTCACTACAGTGAGTTTATATTTTAATGGTTTTGTTTTCTTTGTTTTAAGTTTTAGCTTTGGGTCAAGAAAACACGACTAATTGTATCTTCCTGTCATCCATTTACTCTTCTAGTTTTGTGTCCAGTTCAAAAGACAAAGGTAGTGCTGGTCCAGCTTTGTGTAAGCAGAGATATGCAGTTGGAGGACTTCTTGAGGAATGGTTAGCCTTTGAGGGCTTCAAGATGCTTCTTTGAGCACAGGCTTCCTCTGTAGCCCCCTTACCCCATCCCCACTTTCCCCCATGGACTGATGGAATCTGCCAAAGAGACACAGCTCTTCTTCAGGATCCTCTCTTCTCCTGGGGGTGAGAGGATCCAGTAGAAAATTCCAGCACTCCAATCATGGGTTGGCTGTTTTGGCAGTTAGTCCTGGTCTACAGTTCTCTATGGGTCCCCTGCAGTCTATCACATCACTAGCATAGAAAAAACACTGGTGGCCCCTAGGGGTCCCAAGGGAGTTAAGAGATACTTGGCAGCAAACAGGGACCAAGTTCAAGTCTTTTTAAAATTATTATACTACAGGCCATGATTATGCAGACTTGCTTAAAAGGGGGGAGGCAGTGTGATATTTAAAAGTAGCTTACATCTTAGTAATCTCTGTTCTACAATAGACATAGGAAAGATAGGTGCATGAAATAAATGCACCCTAGTTGATCTAGTCCAACCCAAGATTCAGCCTCTCCCATGATATTCTATAAAAATCCATTCTCAGTATTTCCCAGGGAGCTGGGCTAATGATAAGCATGGCAATGATAAATGATACGGACAAAGCTCCTACTGTGTGCTCACATCATGCTAAACCCCTCCCTGATCGCTGCCTCATCTCAGCAACCCTGAGTAGAATATACCACCAGGAGGTATATTTGCCAAATGCTAGTCTTGACAAACGAAGGTAAGAGCTATGCCCCAGATCCTGCAGCTAGTCAGTGATGAGAATGAGACCCCCAGACAGCGGCCTCCAGCTCAGACTGCCAGGGCTCTTCCCTTGTCACTCTCTGGGGCTCAGGACCTGGGGGCCAAGCAAAGACTCCCAGTTCATAGGAACAGAAAATGGGCTTGACTGCATGTCAGTCCTTCTCCCCAGAGCCTGATGGGCACCAGGGTGGACTGATGTCTTTAAAACCCATGGGAATGAAATGACTATCATTTTTAGAGATCTTGTTAAGGTGCTCCCTAGTGAGAAGAAAATCTAAAATAATTTAAAATGTTTGAACTCATGAACTTCCTCCGCAGTTTCTCTTTAGTTTAGTAGCCCTAGAGGGTTAAGTCAGACTGAAGGAGGATCAGCCCGAGAGATGATCTAAGGAGCAGCTGGGGCTTTTCTCATTAGTGGAGTGTTGCCTGCAGGTTACATGGAGAGGAACCAAGGGTGGCAAATCCCTTGACCTGAGTCAGGCACAAAGGATGTTGCCAAGTCTCAGTCAAGGGGAACCTCATTCTCACGATCTGTTTCTTTTTCTTTCTAGTCCCTTCCTCTGTATCTTCCTCCCTAATATCCAGAATGCATGTTAGATGCCAACGTCTGCTTTATACACATGGGAGACAGTTAATGTGGGCAAAGCAGCATCTCAGCCCTCAGTGAGTCTGTGGCTCACAGCTTTGGGGCACACAGACCACATACACTCACCAGAAAACTAAGCAGAGCCACAGTGGTAAAACACCAGTAACAGTGAGAAGGAACTCTTGGTTGAGTTCAGAGTCTCAAAAACAATCTCTGCCCACAAGTACAGTAGATCTTAGAATAAGCTCTTTGATGTCATGTCAAGCTCATGAACAGAAAAGGAACATGGCTGCTTCTACTAGTCACTTTTCCCTTTATAATGAAGTACTTCACATGAAGAAACTTGATGGAGGGAGGAGTCATGTTGGTCCTTAATTAAAAGGAATATAGTCTGTCATGGTGGGAAGGGCATGGTGAAAAAGACACAGTGGCAGAATCCAGAGTCACTTTGGTCACATTGCATTCGTGGTCAGGAAGAAGAATGGAAACTAGGCTAGGATGGTCTAGGCTAAACCTAAAATCCCAGTGACTTATTTCATTCAGAGAAGTCTTATCTCCTAAAGGTTCTAGATACTTTCAAACAATGCTACCAGATGCAGTCAATTGTTCAATCACATGAGACTGTTAGGGGCATTTCACATTCTAACAAGAACACTGTCCTTTCTCTTTAAAATGGTCTGATAGATAGAGATTTTCTCAATGACAGTAACATACATGAGGCTCTGGATTCCATGCCTGGAACAGAAATTAGATAGATAGATAGATAGATAGATAGATAGATAGATAGATAGATAGATAGGCAAACTGATTAGCTAACTAACTCCAAATAGTATTGCACAGGATGTAGAATTTACCATTCAGTTTTTGAAAAAAAAATAGCATTTTAAATGATTCTTTAATAATTTCATACAATATATTGTTATCCTTTCCTCCCTCGCTTAATTCCTCCTAGGTCTATCTGAACCTCCCTGCCTTTCCAAAACTTCATGTCCTCCCTTTTGGTTTGTAACAACCCCTTGGTTACAATTTTTACTTCTTATAACTCATAGGTATGGAGCCATACAATGGAGCATGGTCAACCTACCTGATTCCACATTTTTAAAGGAAAGAAATGGCTGTCCCTGCAGGAGCCTCATCTGGAAGTAGGGTCTAGAATATCAAATGGCTTGACCTTGTGCAGGCAACCCCAGCTGCTGTGACTTCACAGGTGTAACAGCCATGTTGTGTCCTGCAGACATTGTTTCACTCAAGTCCTTCCCATCTCTGGCTCGTAGAGTCTTCCTGCACCTTCTTCCATGATGGTCCCCGGGTCTTAGAGAAGGGATGATATAAATACCCCACTGAGGCATTTTCTCTGTGCTTTGACTAGTGGTGGGTTTCTGGGCTAACCTCTATCTGCTGCACAAAGACCCATTCATGGTTATATAGGACTTCTTTTCCACCAATGACCCTAAAGGAAAAAAGCATACATCTGGCCCAAAACTTTTTTTTTAAATGATGCATTCATGAAGAATGAGAAGACAAAAAATAATAACAATAATAAACTCCAGAGCCTGTCCTGAGAATAATGTTCTACCATCGGGATGTGTCATAAATATTAGCTGACCAAGAAAGATGTTTCCAGATTTGTCCTTTGTCGTTTGTTAGCCAGACAGATAATGAGCTCCCATAGGGGATTTTTCTTTCTCATTCAAACACGAACTACATATAACTTCCATACTTCTGTGGAAAAGAAGCCCATAAATCACACATTATTATTTCCTAGAAACTGGAACTGTACAAGGGAGAGCCCAACGGAATCCTTTGTTTCATGAGCTTGCAACTTTTTAATTAAATACCACTTTAAAGTCACACATACATGAGCCAAATGTTCTAGGCCCATTCAGCTTCAGAGTACAGTGCAGAACTTCCTTGCCCTGGCTGCTGTCAAAGAGGCACAATTCTTGCTTTTTTTTAATTTATTTTTTGCTCTAATATTTTTCCTCTGTCAACTTAGGTAGTATGAAAGCAGCTCACAGGACAGAAACTAGTTCTAAAGAGCTTTGGGTAGCCATGCTGTCCAAAGAGTCAGCCACAAACAGATTCTAAGGGAAGTGAAGAAGTAGTGGGAGAAGAAATGAGGGAAGAGAAGGGTAGAAATTAAGGCAGGGAGGGATAGCCCTAAGAGGGACAAACATAAGGCATTTAATCTGGTCACAGATAAAGAAAGTAGGACCTCCCGAGCTTTCCTTGTGTGATTCCACATGTTTTTTTCCTGCTTGGTCATTATATTTATTCATTTATTGTCTTTATTTTAAAAATATCTTCAAAGAAAATTGCTTTAGCTTTCAGCAGCCCATTCCTGTGCTCTGAGGAAGCTTGCCATCTTTGAGCAACTTGATCTTTCCTCTGGGCAAGACACATATTGGGACAGTCCTTCCTCTTTTACTCTTGTGCGCGCCCGACTGGCCAGGAAGAACGACGCTGCAACAGGATCCTTCCGCACACGTTTATTGGGAGAGCTTGATTGCAGAGGCAAAGTGACCCCAAGCCTAGAACTGGTGCTGCTTATATAGGCCTAGGAGAGGCGTTCTCTCTCATCTGATTGGTTAACTTGTCTCTCATCTGATTGGTTAACTTTGGTTAATTCTCAAAACCTCATCTTGGCAAAAGAACCTTTACTGCCTATGTATGTGTGGTGGCCAGCTGTAGCCAACTGCCACTCTGCAACTGCCACTCTGCAAGGGCTTCTCACATTTTACTTCACTTCTCTCTTGGGCTTATTCTCATAGACTGGATTCTATCGGATAGCAGCATGAGCTTTCTTATACATCTCCTCCATCGTGTCTGGAGTTACATTGCTCTTGAGTACTAAGAGAACTGTATCTTATATGCATCTTCATCTTCCTCCATTAGGTAGCACATGTAGCCTCGCTTCCGATGTACCTCTGCATTGAACTCCTTGCTTTCAGAGTCATAACCAGGCAATCATTTGGTATTATAAGGACAAGCCTCTATCCACATCCCCCTTCAGGGCCCCAAAAACTTTATTGCCAGTTGTAAATTGAACAAGACCTGCATCCAAATAGCAGGTAAAGGCACCAGGCTGACTGTCAATGCTTTCTACATTCTATTCCTCTCCAGTCACTTCTACCTGGCCTTCATAGATCTTGTCCATACCAAACCTATTCAGAAGCCTGTGGGCCAGCCACAGGCTAGTGCAATAGACTGCAGCATAACTTGTCAAGCCAACTTTCACACCACAGTTTGAAAGTTCATGTGCATATACTGTGCAGACTATCATATTCCCTTCTATACAGGCATATGCAATATGCATATGCATTGGTAGATAACTTCTTTGTTAATTACATGAACTATCATCTTATATTTGGGTGTGTTGTACTTCCTTTTATTCTGGATCACCAATCATTTCCATGCATAGTGGCCAGTTTTACCCTATTGCCACCTTCAAAATCTCACTTGGTGTCTTTAAAGGTAGGCCTTGTTCTTGACAACTTTCAAGAACCCTATCCTGTGGAAGAGGAACCCATAACCACCACTTCAAGCTGTACTGTGCAGGCTCCTTACATCCAGCTATGACCATATAACTACTTTATCCCTCCAGCATGTGGGCAGAAGTGCTCTAGGAACTGTCCCTAACACATACTGTTTTGCATTCTTGCTTATTCTCCCTTCACCAGTTGGCTAGCTGGAAAGGATCCACAGGCAATCCCTACGACTGTTGGAAGACCATGACATGTGGGGCAAGAGGAGCGGGGTCACCAGACAAAAACCTGGAGAAGTTAAGTGGATTCAGAAACCCTGGAAATTCTCATATCTGAGAACTGTAGATGGTTCATCTACATCTAACCTGGTTCTTGTCTTGGAGCACATGACCATGACACCTCACATGAGGATTGGGGCAGCTAGTCATGTAATACAGAGCACAGAGTTCTTCATGCGAATGAGGTATCTAGATGAGCTGGTCCTGAGGGCTTAGCCAATAAGCTTCCCTTCCCAGACATTCCTTCCTGCAAAAGGTATTTAATCTCTGGTCCACCCTGAGTAAGTTGTATGCACCATTTTTCCATGATGAATAAACAGTTTAGACAACTAAGGACTCTCTCTCTCATCAAGAACCTCCATGTGGGGAAGCCTTTGTCATACAGAAGTCTGCCTAAGTCTCCTGAAAAAGGTCCTCTACACTCAGGACACTCACCCCTGAGCTAAGCCAGATTTTCCCCTCTCCCAGGCCCCGGGTTCATCACTGGCCCATGGCCCCCATTCCCGACACCTCGAGTTCCGAGTGGTATCTGGGTTCCTTTCTTTACAAACTTTTGTAACAATCCTGTTCTATTGAAAATCCCAATCTCCAAAGTGAGCTTGGGCCTGCTCCTCTGGACAGCCATACTAACATCTACATTTATTCATTTACTTATATCAAAAGATAGAAAATGCTTTGGGCTTCATTGATGACATATTACAAGGACAATGTTATCTTTTTATTTTGTTTTATTTTTTATTAGATATTTTCTTAATTTACATTTCAAATGCTATCCTGAAAGTACCCTATACCCTCCCCCCTACCCCACCCCCGCCTTGCTCCCCTACCCACCCACTCCCACTTCTTGGCCCTGGCGTTCCCCTGTACTGAGGCATATAAAGTTTGCAAGACCAAGAGGCCTCCTTCCCAATGATGGCCAACTAGGCCATCTTTTGTTCCATATGAAGCTAGAGACACGAGCTCTGAGGGTACTGGTTAGTTCATATTGTTGTTCCACCTATAGGGTTGCAGACCCCATTCAAGGACAATGTTATCTTTCTCCTTATCTTTGGGGGGGGGACTGGAAGAAGCAATGCCTTTCCTAGGACACATAGGCCTCTTCTAGTCTCCCAGCATACAAGCCTTACAATCTAATCTGGAGGCTAGGCTTGCATTTTCAATGGAAAAGAAGTACAAGCTAGAAGGGAAGTACAGACACCAGCCAGGGTTGTGAGGCCAGAAGGCTCAGTTCATGTTTGATGGCTTGACACTCCCATGCTATGGGGTGAGGAAGGGCTCTAAGATGTCCATGAGAGAAGCCAAAGATGTGAACAGAAAGACTAAGCTTTGGGACATAAATGCCTATATATCCTGCTTCCTGTGTGGCAGCTACCTTATCAACCTGGTGACCAAGTGCTTTCCCATGTCCTGAAGGAGCTGCTGCAGAATACACGCAGGATCATGAGCCAACAGAACTACCTACTCTAGTACATCCATCAGGTCAGGACCATGCAGGGAACTGTGTGTAAGCAGTGCTGGGCCTCCAGGAAGTGGAAATGAGGATGCAGAAAGATGTCTACTGTGTGGGCATCTGGATAGGATGTAGTATGGTTTCAAACCGGGGACGGTGTACAGAAAACTGCCTCTAAGTTCCCCAGAATGGTGAAATTAAAAAAAAAAAAGACAAATTACAGAGATGATAAAAACAAGAGGGAAAAGGAGGACAATTATCCCAGAAGCAGTAAGCAGGTGAACACCTGACCAGAATGCAACAGTGGTGAACTATAGGGCCTGCTGCAAAAGTGGAACAGCTGCTTGCCCAGGCTGTGGTGGCATTTGAAGAAGTGTGGCACCAAGAAGCTCTGTGCCCTCTCCTCCAGGAAGGTAGCCTACAGACACCTCTCTAGGCTTTCTCTTTGATAAAGAGATGTTAAACAATGAATTTATGAAATTCCTAGGCAAATGGCTAGATTTGGAGGGCATCCTCCTGAGTGAGGTAACCCAATCACAAAAGAACTCACATGATATGTACTCACTGATAAGTGGATATTAGCCCAGAAACTTAGAATACCCAAGATACAATTTGCAAAACACATGAAACTCAAGAAGAATAAAGACCAAAGTGTGGACACTTCGCCTCTTCTTAGAATTGGGAACAAAACACCCATGGAAGGAGTTACAGAGACAAAGTTTGGAGCTGAGACAAAAGGATGGACCATCCAGAGACTGCTGCACCTGGGGATCCATCCCATAATCAGCCATCAAACACAGACACTATTGCATATGCCAGCAAGATTTTGCTCAAAGGACCCTGATAACTGTCCCGTATGAGGCTATGCCAGTGCCTGGCAAACACAGAAGTGGATGCTCACAGTCAGCTATTAGATGGAATACAGGGCCCCCAATGGAGGAGCTAGAGAAAGTACCCAAGGAGCTGAAGAGGTCTGCAACCCTATAGGTGGAGCAACAATATGGACTAACCAGTACCCCAGAGCTCGTGTCTCTAGCTGCACATGTAGCAGAAGATGGCCTAGTCATTCATCATTGGGAAGAGCAATGGTCTTGCAAACTTTATATGCCTCAGTACAGGGAAACACTAGGGCCAAGAAGCGGGAGTGGGTGGGTAGAAGAGCAAAGCAGGGGGAAGGGTATAGGGTACTTTCAGGATAGCATTTGAAATGGAAATGAAGAAAATACCTAATAAAAAATTGGAAAAAAAAAGACAGATGGTTCAAACCAACCTTATCTTGCCTACTCTTCCAGGAATATGCCAAGAAATGGCAGTGAGAGTTTTGAAATGCCCATCAGACAGCAAATCATAGCAGACTTAGTTACAGATCTGCATAAGGAACAACTCTATTCTTTAACTTTAAATTTTAGGAATGGGGGCTGGGTTGAATGAATGGTGCATTAATATGGTGCATAAGCCACCAACCAGAGTACACATGGAGGGACCCATGGCTCCAGCTGCATATATAGCAGAGGATGGCCTTGTCCAGCATCAAAGAGAGGGGAGGTCTTTGGTCCTCTGGAGGCTCAATGCCCCATTGTATGGGAACATTAGGGCAGTGAGGTGGGAGTGGGTTGGTGGGAGGGGATGAGATAGGGGTTTTCGGAGGGGAAACTAGGAAGGGAGATAACATTTGAAATGTAAAAAAAAAAAAAAGTGATGGATAACTGGTAGTAAGGCAAACCGGAAGACCCAGGGCTTATGGGTAGCTTGTGTGCAGATCTGGTGACAAAGCTGTGAACTACCAGCTCAGATACTTTAGGTTGTGGCTCTTGTGTGAAGGTTCAAATGACTAGCCAGAGTCAGCCTCGCCCCATCTGTGGTTCAATGCATTGCTTCAAAAGACTCTACAAGGTGTATGAAAAATTATTTGTGAGGTGGACTCATAGACACACACAGACATACATGTGACACACATAACACATACTTGTTCTCTCTCTCTCTCTCTCTCTCTCTCTCTCTCTCTCTCTCTCTCTCATTCAGGAGAGTCCACCATCAGTCTAGAAAGACCAATGTACTGCAGCAGACACAGGGGAGTGATGACTAAGAAATGTTAGCAAATAGTCTATACACCTGCACCAGCCACCTAGCCCACATTGCAGCTGGCACCTGTTGTGGCCCCACTGGAAGAAAGTCTCTATAGAGATGATCACTTTAAGGGATCTTGAGGGGAAACTCACTAGATAAACCCCTTCGTCTAAATTCAGTGACAAATGTCCTTTGTGAGTGTGACACAGAAGAAGACTTGAGTCACAGAGAAGGCTAAGGACTGACAGGGGAAGAGACTAGAGGGATCCAGCCCATGATTCTTTGGCAATCAAGAGGCAGGAGAGTCCACTTAGAGTCAGTGTCTCTAAAATCCACATGCTAGAAAGGAGCCCAACCACGGTGGCTGGTGCTGGGAGGCAGGGCCTGAGGCGACATGGAGGCCATGGGGACTGAAGCCTGCAAAGACTCTCTTCTGATCCCCAGCATGATGAGGCTTCTGTGCTTGCTTCATCTTCAAACTAGTTTCTGAAGTAATCCACACAGCTCCCCACTGGGTCATTAAACTAAAAATCTAACACCATCCCTGACGAACCCTCCACCCATTCTGTTAACTTTAACACTAGAAATAAAGCTTGAATTGCTTCCTGTAGATCTACCACATGGCCTAGGCATCTTTGCTTCCAGTGATCTCCACAGTTTCCTATGTGCAATTCTGCTTCCAGGTCTAACTTCTAAGCCCTGCTTCTTAGACTGCTGCTGAGGGCTACTACTGAAGTAGATTCTCTTGGCAGATCCATAAACTGCATGGCCTAGTACCATTGATTTCCAAAACCATCACAGCATACTCTACTTTGCAACGCTGTGTCACCAGGCTCTTGCACTGACCTTCTTGCTGCTGGTCTCAAAAGCATGCAACTCCTGGGCCAAATAAGGGTCTTCACTTGTTTTCTTTTAATTAATTTTCTGTATGGTTCTTTCCTATGACCTCCTTGGGTAAATTCAGATCCTTCACCTAACTAAACACCACCTCCTCCAAGGGAGTTCATTGCCCAACTTAGCTAATCATTTCTCTAACATGCATACCCTTTGTCTCTACCTTCCTCCAGAGCCTCAGATTTCATCATGGGTTCCCATCTGTGGGAGCTGCAGCATTCAGAAGAGGAAACAACCACATCTACAAGCATTTTCCACATCAGGATATGCTATATTGATCCTTTTGAGTTTGGGGGTATTGTTGTATATGCCTTTTATAGATAATCTCTAATAAGATCTATTTAACATGGAAATGTTATTTATCTCTTTACTGGGTGGGGATAGATAGATAGATAGATAGATAGATAGATAGATAGATAGATTCTTCATAGTGAAGCATTCTGAACTTCGTTCCTGGGAAGTTCATAAACATTCAGAATGAACATTCATGCACTGGGGTAGAATAGATGTCCGTGTTTGAACCATGGGACACTGTCTGCCCTTATTAAACCTGTTTGCCATCAGTTGTCTTATGTGGCACACCGCAAGGGCAAGAACCCGTAGGGTTTGCCCATTTCTATATCCAGCAGCAAAAGCTGACTGTTATTCCATAAGCACACTTTGGATGTGTGCAAAGACAGAGCCAGGAATCTGTCTTGTTTGTTGGGTGGCCTAGGTTCGTTTAGGGTACAGCCATCTCATGAGAGGACACCCAGAAAGATGAAACCATATCCCTAAATTCATATTCATTCCATGATCCCATAATTTCTAACAGAATGAGAAACAAAGGGCAATTGTGAAGAGCCTCGGGAGCAGTTCTCATTGCCTAAGATGAGGTTTGGCTGGTGTCAATCCCATTGTTTGTGCTTCCATTGAGGGAGGCCATCTCTTTCCCTGGACCTCGTGCACTCTTTGAAAATAACACTCACTAGGGGATGTTTCTTACGGAATACATTTTCTCTTAGGGAAAGTTCCAGATGACAGATCATAAATTTAGAAGGTCCTGGTCTCAGAAGGTGTTTTGAGGGATTTTGGTAAAATACAGAAGGGAAGTGTGCCTTTAAGACAACTATGGTGGGACAATCAAAGGGAGGAGACTGTGTATGAGAAAGGCTGATTTACTTATTAAAACACCTGTGTTCTCTGAACATCCGAGTCATACACTCTTGCATCAATGAAGAACCTATGACCCACCAGCCTACTTGAGCCATGGGTGGGCTGATTCTGAGGTTCCCTGAGTACAAAGGCAGCCCACCACCTGTAGGCAGGAAGTCCAGTGGATCAGGATGTGATCTGTCCCAATATCTCTTCTTTTACTTTCTCTTTGCACTTACTCTAGAACCTGACATTGCTAATGCCCAGGCTGACCCATGAAACCCTCCTGTCTTGAATAAAGTAAGCCCATTGAAGGCAAGAACAAAGGGCAGTCATATAGTTTGGGTATCGGTGGGAATCTTTCTCCAGATGACTTCTGGTTCAATCAGCTCACTAGTGAAGGCCAAGATCTGATATGGCTTGCTTTGAATGCTAGGGGGTTACATGGGAATGGTTCGATTTATCCTACTTGTTAGCCTTTCTTCCTGCTTGTTATCAGGGGCTCCTCTATCTATTCACATTCTGTGTGAGATGTTCAGGACAGTTCTTAAACTTAAACACTCGAAATATTTGTGAAGGTGTTATCAAGAGGTATGCTCTAGTCACCATTTCACCTGTACCTTAGACTCCATTTCTAGGAATAAAACCACTCATTTTTAAAGGGCTTCATTTTTTCATAGGCAATATGTAGACTGATATATCTCCACCAGATAAATACATTCTGAGCCACCTGTAGCCACGGCCTGAAGGTGTTCCTTGGTCTCTTGGAAGTGTATCCCATCAAGACAGAGTATTATGAGTCTCCCCTAACAAGCTCTAAAAGATGAAGCTACACACAGCTGAGTATACAATCCCTGGACCAGAGCCCAGTGAAGTCACTACCTTGGGGGCCCAGGACTGTCATCACTGTCCTCACAAGTCCATGCTTCTGGACTCTCATAGTAGACTCCACACACCTGCAACATCTGGCTTGTGGCTAAGCACTTTGACTACAACAGACCAGAACCACATTCAGCTTGCCATGGGCAAGTGTACTGAGTCTCTTTGGAGCTCAAGTCTTTTGACTCTGAAATGGGAATGACCACAATTTGATCCCAATGTGTCCAATCATAAACTTGATATGCATACACTCTGCCTGGGATACTCTTAAGATCCAGGTTCAGACACAACAGGTCTCACATGATACAAAGATCACATAGTTCTCGCAAGCATCAGGTGATCTAAAGACCACAGGAGGAGCAGCAAGGTCAAAGGGTCATGGCATAATAAATCAGATGTAGGGAATAAAAATAGATAATTAATAAGCATTGCAAAGCAAAATATTATCAGTAGAGTCACTTTGTTTGAAACTCAGAAAATTATCATGAATGGGGTTTGAATCCAATTGCTTCTAGCCCTGAGTTCCTTTAGGCAAGCTATACCAACCCACCTGAAGCCTCTTTGAACCCTTCCCATGAGCCCGGGTGTAACTACAGAAGTCAAGGGCACAGTGGGGAGATATTTTATTACCCATGTATTTATGTATGGGTTTTGGGGTTTTTAAACTGGCAATTAAAACCTTGTAAATTTGTATTATCAACAAAATAAATGTAGACGGGTTAGTTACTCATTGCTAATAAATTTGAT
Organism: Mus caroli; assembly: GCF_978045245.1. Classification (NCBI taxonomy): domain Eukaryota; kingdom Metazoa; phylum Chordata; class Mammalia; order Rodentia; family Muridae; genus Mus; species Mus caroli. The sequence continues at coordinate 21,592,144 of NW_028227267.1, read as the reverse complement.
CATTCATTTATAAAACGAATGTTCACCCAAGAATCACAGAGCACTCTATAAATATCGCTTCACTAAGCCGCAAACCACCTTGACAAGGAAGGCATACAGCACCCCTGAGGGGTTAAACAAACCCTCCTGGCTGGGGGGCGGGCGCCTGAATTCCAGCCCCCTGGTCCCCTCCCTAGTCCAGTTCAGCTTCAGCCCCAGGGGCCAAGGCTTGGAAGCATGATATCCGTTTGGAAGCATTTCAAATCAGCCCGCCTGGAGGCCCAGTCCTCACATCGCCCCAGGAACCTGTCTGCAGGAGCTTGGGAAACCATCTTTCTCTGCTTGTGAGGTAGGGGAGTTGCTCCCCTCCCTCTCTTGACCGTGCAGCTCAGCTACTGCTGAGGAACGCACTTCAGAGCTGAGTGTCCAGCTGTGTAACTAAGGCCAGGCAGTGAAGGGAAGGAGACAGACGGAGATACCTCTGCCTTCCCAGACACGGTCAGCTTCAGGCCTTACCCTGCTTCGACTCCTCCTCTCTTCTCTCCTGTAAATGACATTCAGGCAAGCATTTATCTTGAGTTCCTGTGCCTTCACAGAGCAGAGCATTATTGGTGGCTGTGGAGACCACAGGCCTCCTGTTCCCTAGCGGTGAGCTGGCATTACTGCAGGCAAGGGCATCTGGGGCAGTGGGGGATTTGAGAAGGTGGGTGAGAAGGCCCTGTCCTGGGTGGGAGCGAGTCACTCGAGCAGTGATCACTGAGCACATGGTGAGTCCCAGATGGCAGCATCAGGTCAGTGTCAGACTCCATTGTGCACTCTAGTATGCTTAAGCAATGAAAGTAGGAGCTCCTGTGACCCATCATGCTCACACATATGCACACACATATACACATACATACAGGCTCACACACACATACATACACATACATACACACAGGCTCTCACACACACTCATATACACACATGTACACATACATGCATACACACAGGCTCATGTACACATACACACACTCATACACACATGCACACACATATATAGAATATATATATACACACACACATGCATAAACACAGACATATACACCCAGACACACGCATACACATACATGCATACACACACACACAAACATACACACATACACACACATAAAAACATACAGACTCACACACACATACACACAGGCTCACGCACACACGCATATACACACATGCATGTACACATGTATACACACATACATAAAACATACATATACACACACATACACATGCATGCATAAACACAGGCATACACCCCTAGACACACACATACATGCATATACACACACAAACACACATATACACACACTCATACATGTATACAGGCACACATACAAACTCATGCATGAATTTACACACTCATACACACATATACACATACACATGCATATACTCACACAGCCAAACACACATGCATATACGTGCACATCACACAGAGCCACACATACCACAGCACAACATGCACAAACATGCCTACCAGCATCTATACACATGTCAACATGCATGGACTTACATACAACTTTGCACCCATCTCCCCCATCCACACATATACAAAGGTATATATGCTCACACAATCAGATGCATGCCTCATCCACATTTCCTACCACTCATGGTCCCAGATATCACTGAGCACACTTTGTATGTGTGCTTGTACATGCATTGTACAAAAGAAACCCATAGTACTTCAGCTTATATTAAAACTTAAATGCTGATTCTAATGTCACATCTAAATAAGCATTTTAAGGACAAATCATGCAAACTCTATCTCTCAGCATTTTAGAGGAGGGAGATAGAGGGGTAGTCTGCTTTTGAGAGTTAGTTCCCTAAGCAGAAAGGAAGGTCCTTGCAGGTAGGTGACTGGCCATCTAACCCTAATGGTTATTGGGTTGTACTTTTTCCCAAATTCCTTTCCAGACTATCTTCCTGACTGAAACACCTTCCCTTTCTGTCTTAGTTAGAATTACTATTGCTATAATGAAACAGCATTGCCCAAAAGCAACTTGGGGAGAAAAGGGTTTAATTTGCTCACAGTTCCATATAACAGTTTATCACCAAAACAGTGAGGGTAGGAACCTGATGGCAGGAGCTGATGTAGAGGCCATGGAGGGGTGATACTTACTGGCTTTCTCGCCTTGGCTTGCTCAGATTGCTTTCTTATAGAATCTAGGACCACAACCCCTAGGGCCTCCCACATCAATCACTAATTAAGAAAATGCCATACAGACTGGCCTACTACCTGATCTTATGAAGATATGTTCTCAGTTGAGGCTCCCTCCTCTCTGATGACTCCAGCATGTGTCAAGTTGACATAAAACTAGCCAGCACACTTTCCCATCCTCCTAACCAGCAGTTATCAATCCTGCCCTTGCTGGGGAAAGGAACTAAAATCCCCACTTCCATAAGTATTAACAAAAGGGCGACTTGCAGCATCCCCAGCCATGGTCCACTGAGCAACCATACACCAGTGACCGTAGAATTGTCTAAGTGCAAGGAATACCAGTGTGTACTTTTGTTTGCAGGTTAAAAGTTATCATCTTTTGCTATTCTTGGCTACCTACTGACCTCTTTAAAACTGATGGCTGCATTGATGTTATTACTTGTTCAACCTCAGAAAGGGCAGGACTCCTCTTCCCTTATACACTTTATTGCGTTCTGAAAGATGAGCTATAAAGCCACCTTGAGATGAGCTGCTCTGTTCTGTACACTGCCTTGGGATGAGCAACACAGAATCACAGACTTTCTTATAATCAAAAGCACAAAGCATGTGGGATGTTCAGCTTGCTACAATAGATTGTCAAAGATGAGGGGATCTATGAGTTCCTAGTACCTTCAGTTTTTCTGTAGGCTGGAATTGATTCATCTCCACAGAAATCATCCACACAGTCACAACGTTAGCTACCTGCTGCAGGAGGGTTCTTTCCTAAGGGGACCAATGTCTACTGTCAGAAATGCCACAGCCTGCTTTATGGATCTGAATTTAGCCATACTCCCCTACCTCCATCTCTTCTTCGTCATGCTGTGGATTGAATGTAGGGTGTCTTAGTCAGGGTTTATATTCCTGCACAAACATCATTACCAAGAAGCATGTTGGGGAGGAAAGGGTTTATTTAGTTTACAATTCCATACTGATGTTCATCACCAAGGAAGTCAGAACTGGAACTCAAACAGATCAGGAAGCAGGAGCTGATGCAGAGGCCATGGAGGGATGTTCTTTACTGGCTTGCTTCCCCTGGCTTGCTCAGCCTGCTCTCTTATCGAACCCAAGAACTACCAGCCCAGGGATGATATGACCCACAAGGGGCCCTCCCCCCTTGATCACTCATTGTGAAAATGCCCCACAGCTGGATCTCGTGGAGGCATCTCCTCAACTGAAGCTCCTTTCTCTGTGATAACTCCAGCCTGTGTCAAGTTGACATCCAAAACCAGCCAGTACAATTGACCCCTTGCTAACTTGATACACAAACACATCACTAGTAAGCCTCAACCCTTAGTTCTTATTCATCCCCAAGATCTTAAATAACTTTAAAAGTCCCTCAGTCTTTACATATTAAAAGTTCAATCATTTAAAAATATCCAATATCTTTTAAAATCCAAAGTCTTTTTACAATTAAAAGTCTCTTAACTGTGGGATCCACTAAAATATTTTCCTCCTTCAAGAGAGAAAATATCAGGGCACAGTCACAATCAAAAGCAAAAATTAAACTCCAACTGTCCAGTGTCTGGGATCCAACTCACGGTCTTCTGGGCTCCTCTAAGGGCTTGGGTCACTTCTCCAGCCATGCCCTTTGTAGTACACATGTTGTCTTCTATGCTCCAGCTGCCTGTAGTCCACTGCTGCTTCTGTTCTTGGTGGTCATCTCATGGTCCTGGCATCTCCGAAACACTGCTGTCTTTCACTGTAACTTGGCTTCAACAATAGCCTCTCATAGGCTCTCTTCATGATGCCAAGCTTAAACTCCTTTGCATGACCTCTTCAGTTCTGGGCCATCAATTGCAACTGAGGCTGCACCTTCACCAGTGGCCTTCTATGGCCTCTCACAGTGATGAGCCTCAGCTGCTCTGCATGACCCCTTCATGCCTTCAAAACCATACCACCTGGGTAACTCTTACACATTACCAAGTCCAGCCACAGCACAAGGTACAACCTTGGCTATCTCTGGAACACAGCCTCTGTGCTCTCAGAAAACACTTCCCAGAAGATGTCACCTCAATGATGCTGGTCCCTTCTTAATCACTTCTAATTTCTTAGCTCCAGCTAACCAACATCACTAGTCTCACTAATGTAAAGTGTTTACTTTAGTAGTTCTGGTATCTTGTTAATCACAGCTGATTCTTCAGCCCCAGCTAACCAGAACTACAGAATCTTCACAATCAAAGTAACAATGGCCCTGAAAAGAGTCTTTAATTTTCCCTCTGAAATTTCACAAGCCCGACCTCCATCTTCTGCACTGTTCTCAACACAACATCCCACAGAGCTCTTAACATTGAATGGATCTTGTACCTCAAAGTTCCAAAGTCCTTCCATAGTCCTCCCCAAAACACGGTCAGGTTGTCACAGGAATACCCCATTATGCTGGTACCAATTTCTGTCTTAGTTAGGGTTTTACTGCTGTGAACAGACACCATGACAAAGGCAAGTCTTATAAACAACAACAACAACAACATTTAATTGGGGCTAGCTTACAGGTTCAGAGGTTCAGTCCATTATCATCAAGGTGGAAGCATGACAGCATCCAGGCTGTCATGGCACAGGCAGAGCTGGGAGTTCTCCATCTTCATCCAAAGGCTGCTAGTGGAAGACTGACTTCCAGGCAACTGGTGTGAGAGCCTTAAGCCCACACCCACAATGACACACCTACTCCAACCAGGTCACACCTATTCCAACAAGTCCACACCTCCAAATGGTGCCACTCCCTGGTCCAAGAATATACAAACCAATCACATAGTGCCTTGCCTATTTCAGACAAACCTTCTACCACTGAGCTATATTCCCATCCTACCCTTCATTTTAAATTAATCAAGCCCTTAACATAGTTTAATGATGAAAGAATAAAGATTCCCATAGCCTCATTTTTTATACAGCAAATGTCTGTTGGGTTTTGTGTGTGTGTGTGTGTGTGTGTGTGTGTTTTCATTTAGTATTCAGTATAAATTTGTCCAGAAGATGTTCACTGCTACCGCTTATTAAGGTGGGTTGAAACTTGGTATCTTCTTTGTGTAAGTCAATAAATGCTGGAGGTGGGAGGTGACTAGTCAACCTTTCCTACTCAAGTCTTTCTGCCTCTGGAATTTAACTCCAAGGTTTCCTCCATTGAGTCAATCCACCTACACACCCCAAACTCTCATTTTGAAGGCATCTTCAGTGTCTCTCAGTCTTTACATCTCAAATGGCTCTTTTGCAAGCTGTTATTGATGGCCCCCACAGAAGACTAAGACATGGCAAATTCCAAGTGCTCTTTCATTCAGTTTACAAAAACAGGGCAAATCAGACTCGTACTCAACTGTCAAATATCTAGTATGTTCCTATATACATAACCACTACCATAATCTAATTCTAGAACAACTCCATTGGCCAGTAGTGAAACACCAACACTGAACACACACTACCAATCACTGCATATCACTTGCTTCCAAACCCTACACAACTACCATCCTAAGGTCTATCTCTACAAACTTGTCTATTCTGGACAGTTCCTATGGACTGAATGACATAATCCTCTCCATCCTGTGTCTGGCTTTCTTTCACATTGTGTTCTTTTCCAGATTCCATGGTATGGGTTAGCACACATTGCCTACCCATTTATTGACTGCTATCCATTTAGTTTGTGTGTATGTTCTGGCCAGTCACACTTCAGTGAATATCTATGCATGTCTGCATGTTTTCAGGTCTTTCCAATACTTAGAAGTAGAATTCCTGGGTAACATAGTGAGTGATTCTTTGCTTAAGATTTGGAAGCTGTCAAGGCATTTCCAAAGAAGCTTCACCATGTTTTTTGTTTTTCATTTTAATTCTCAGAAGCAGGGCAAGAGTGTTTCATTCTGGCAAATCTTCACAGTACTCAGAACCCTCCACCTTTCATGATCAGGGATTGAAAGGGGACATCTTTATTTTTAATTATGTCTATCTGGAGTATGTACAGGAGAGCTGGTGACCATGGTGGCCAGATGCAGTGAACGCCCCTCAAGTTGGAGTCACAGGTAATTGGGAGCCACCCAACGTGGTCCTGGGAATGAAACTAAGAACAGAACATGATGCTCTTCACTACTGAGCCTCTACAATCACATTGGCCTCTACAATCAAGCCTGAATTCTCAGTTTGGATCTTTGTTTCAGAGAATAAATATGAGCATTTCACTAACTTTCTTTAACATTCTTTCCCACTCTGAAGAACTTCATTGACCCTGACTGCTAGTTCATGGGACCAGGAGGGCTGGGTTTTTCCTCTCAGTGCTGTGCTGGGCAAACAGCACCACTTTGCTGGATCACTGTCCCACCTTAGGGACCACATGAAGAAAACATAGATGCTGTCTGTATCACAGCATCACAATGAAATGGGACATATGCATAAACCAATCTAGCAGCTCCTGCAGACCACAGAGGGCAATCTGGAAAGTTTCCTGGCTCACTTGTAGCTCTGTCATAGGGTGCCTGTACAAGTGCCACCAAAGGGAAAAGATGTCTTGGATGACTTTGTAAATCTTTCATGTGTGTGTGAGTATAATTATGCACACACATATGCACATGTCAAGCATGTGAAGTACGTAACTCAAATCAGATGCCTCGCCTTTTATCTCCTTGATTAGTTGGTCTCTGAGGAAGTCATGAGCAGTTTTCATGCTGACTACCTCATAACTCATCTTTCTGTCCATATTTCTGTGGTAACTTCCCAGCGCCCTCCCAGATAATGTTCCCCTAAGTGTTCTTTCTGCTCTCTTCCCAAGACCCACATTGCCTAACAACAATTTCTCAAAATTCCAAGAGTAAAATGATGTGGGTATGTCTTAAGTGAGCTATGTCAGATACATGACTGGATACATTCCTGTCTTTCTACATGATCCAAATTTATTGGATAAACAATATGGTCTCCAGATCCACCAACTTCATTGTCTTTAATTCACTAAACACTCGTGGATTCAGTGGGTATCTTTGGGCATTGTCAAACACAGGTTCTTTCATACTCATCTTAATAACTAATATCACCTCTCAGATTACATCTTATGATGGACCATTTAGAGACTGCCGTATCCAGGGATCCATCCCATAATCAGCTTCTAAACGCTGACACCATTGCATACACTAGCAAGATTTTGCTGAAAGGACCCAAATATAGCTGTCTCTTGTGAGACGATGCCGGGGCCTAGCAAACACAGGAGTGGATGTTCACAGTCAGCTATTGGATGTATCACAGGGCTCCCAATGGAGAAGCTAGAGAAAGTACCCAAGGAGCTAAAGGGATCTGCAACCCTATTGTTGGAACAACATGATGTACTAACCAGAACCCCGGAGCTCTTGTCTCTAGCTGCATATGTATCGAAAGATGGCCTAGTCGGCCATCAATGGAAAGAGAGGCCCATTGGACTTGCAAACTTTATATGCCCCAATATAGGGGAATGCCAGGGCCAAAAGAATGGGAATGGGTGGGTAGGGAAGTGGGGGGCGCTATGGGGGACTTTTGGGATAGCATTGGAAATGTAATTGAGGAAAATATGTAATAAAAATATTAAAAATCAAAAAAAAGATTACATCTTATACTTCACTCAATAATATACAGATTATAGAATGGCAAAGAAAGAAAGGGTTCTATTTAAGTTACAGGCAGATAGCTGACTAAGACTCATGAAGCATCTCTGTGGTGGACTAGATAAGGGACTCATCTTCATCAATTGTAGGCCTAGGTAGCAGGCACTTTGGAATGTCAATATGGAGTGGACTAAGTTATAGACTAGAGAAACTGAGCTGGAAGCCTTGGGTCAGAGGTCTTTCACTGTGGCAATTTCCTGGACAAGGTTTATGACAAATGACCAAATGTTGGCCGAATGTGCCTGCCACATCTCCGTCTTGGTATGCTCCTTCTTGTATAATCCCAGATAAGAGTCCTCTCTAGTATGATTAATAATAAAGAGTTTGGTGTCCTTAGTATGATTTTTGTATAATCATGTGACCACATGTTCCTGCTCTAATTGACAAGTTCATAGGTGGTAATATTTTACTTGAGTGAATAAAATAATTTATCATTCTGTACCTTGTGGTTTATAGCAGACACATCAATGACTTACTTTCACAAAGAAGATACACTTTACACCTCAGCATTTGCACTCAAAGGTGAAGTCAACTGTCCTCTCAGCCTCATCCTGAAGGCTACTGTTCTACAGAGTAGAAGAAACCGCATCAAGCAGGGGATAGCTAGATTCCCACAGGGTACTGAGGATTAGGGAGCTATGCAACATCTGTGAATAGAAGCTTCAGAGACATACAGTCCTAATCTCAATCTCAGCAACACTATTTCCCAGTTCATGAACTTGAAGAGGTAATTGAATTGTGAGCCTTAATGGTCCTGTCTATAAACTAGACAGACTGAGGGTAGTTTCTACCCTGGGAGGCTTTAAGGATTCAATGGGTCAAGGCATTTTAACAACTATGAAGAGCTGAAGATAGCAGCCTAACAAGCCAGTTCTCCTGGATCCAAGAAGACAACCCCTGCAACAGCCCTGCTGGCCTCCCTTGCGTCTTGCTAAACCTGTCTCTGGGAAGCAGGTTTGTCAGCTCCTTCAGCCCTCACAATGCGGTTGTGGCATACTGGCCAGTACTGCTTGACAGCTGAAGGCACAAAGAGATGAGGCAGCCACCCCCCAGAAGTCACCAGAGACTGGTAGTTCTCCAAATGTGCCTCCATTGTGGGCATCTGGTCTGATGACAAAGTAGGTCACAAAACAAAGAGACATGCCACAATAGGGCCTATTTGTCCCACATCCCTTCCCGTGGCCTCCCAGAAGTGCCCCACAGCATCAACCTCACTCTGGGTGGCTACTGTGGCTCTTCCTTTATGTCTGGGAAAGGAGGGTGTTCCATAGGATCCAGCTGCCAGGCCCCTGAAGTTGTGCTTCTGCAGCTCCTATGTGACAGCACAGCCTTTACTGGTGTCCTTGTTCCACTAACAGTCAGAAATACCAGGAATGACTCTGGGACAGGAGGCTAAGTAGAACTTAAAAACTTGCACAATGAACCGGTGCTATTGGTGCCCATTGATGAGATGTGAGAGTCTGGAAAATCAGCACTGGTTGATTTGAACCTCACCTTCTTGGTTTTGTATTTTATTAATTTTATTTTTAGAAAATATAGTAGTACACAAATATACCCCCCTATTTAAATAAAAGTCAGTTAAATAAAAGCTAAAATTAATAATCGGTAAGAATAGCTGTCTATTGTTACCCTGCCTCAACTCTGAGCCTATGTCCTTTTCCTTCAAGTCCTAACTGGTCAAAGTTCCTCCCAAGTTTTCTCTTTTGTATTTCAGGGAATAGATGTATTTAAGTATGGATCATTTGAAAAAATAGGGTTTTTTTCATACAGCTGGTTTGCAAGTGTGTCCATTTCTTGCAAAAATACTTCCTTGCTTTATCTACTTACTGGAAGACTTAGAAAATCCGATCCAAGGCCAGGCCTACGTAAGGACATAGCTCCTATAGGCTGCTGCTGTACTTCCCATGCTATAGAGCTACCAGTATCCATCAAGCCTCACTCTTTTGATGAACACTTGGTTTCCCTGGGGGAAGATTCTAAAATGGTCACTAATGATCCCTACCTCCTGGTATTTGTGCCCAGTGTAATCCTTGCCCTCTCAACATGGGATAGCTCAATGATTTACTTCTAGTCGTCCAAATAAAGCAAAGGGATGAGATGCCACACCTGGGCTGGTAAAGTAACTCAGTGAGCACTTACCTAGGCCCTGGGTCCTATCATGACAAAAAGAGAGAAAGGTCTGGCAAGATGGCGCAGTAGGTAACGATGCTTGGCACTAAGTCTAATAATAACCTGGATTTGATCCCCTGGGTGGAACAAGAGAACTAATTTCCACAAGTTGTCTTCTGGCTTGCACACATGCACAATGACACATCTATACATACACAAACATACAAACATACATACATACAAACATACAAACATATATACATACATACATACATACATATTTGGAAAAAAGGAAAGAGAATGAGGGAAGGAATAGGGAGAAGTAAATCCATCACATGGGAAAGATTCTAAGTCGCCTCTTGTTAGTGCGTTCTTCCTTGTGGATTATAGCGAATCTGACATGATAACTGTTGGAGAGTCTTAAAGGAAAGCTAAAAGCCGCTTCTCTCTGACAGTTTACAATAACCACAGCCTGCCAACAGCCCTGTGAGTCTGGATGTGTGTCCTCCACTAGTGTGTCCTCAGGCTAGTCCCCAGATCCAGCCAGCACGTCATGGACACTTAGGAGAAATGGACACAGAGGATACAGACAAGCTATGCCTGGGTTCCCAGAATAAATTGAGATTCTAGAGTAGTGATCTTTTAGGCTGCCAAGTTTATGTAGATTTTATATATAAATTACATAAAATCAATACAGATGTTAATTGCATTGGGTCACAGTGCTAAGATAACTGCTCCTTGCAATGAGTGCTGTGTTCTGGAGTCCTTTCCTAGACCTGAGTCTGTCAAGTCATTGGGTAAGGATATATAACACAGTAGGATTTACCAATGGTACTCTAAAACATGCCAATCATGCAACAGTGTAGGAAGGTCCCTATGTCTCTCTTTGATCCAAAGGAAATTAATAATTTAAAGAGTAGCAGGAGTAAAACCAATAACATAGTCAATTGGTTGAATTTGCCTGATAAGTAGGATAATCTTTAATAATAATAATAATAATAATATCATCATCATCTTCATCATCACCTACTTGCCATTTTTTCTCTTCTTGTAAGATCTGCTTTTGTCTGCTGTTTCTTTTAATCCCATCTCAAGTCAATAGCTGGAAAGATAGATGAATGAATGTTAATTCTGCACCACACAGGATCTACCCTCTTGGTAATGCAACATTGACATGCCAAATATCACCTGATTTCTCCACTGTGAAGTCCCCTCCTTTCACCCTTATGACTACTGTATGAAGTAAGTCAATCATTCTACTACTCATTAAAATACCCACCGAGATTTAGTACCAGTGAATATCCGAAGCCTGGTTGTGGTGGCTATAAAATGGTGGTCCCTGGATGCTCACCAGTCCATAGTCATCCTTTTGTAGTAAAACACCCTCTTTCCCTCATATATTTATTAAGTAGATACACTTAGATTTCTGTGTTCTCATGGTTCATAACTCATCTCTTCCCTTTATCACTGTGGTGCCCACATTTTATCATTTTAGATAATTGAGTCTTTCCAAGTTGACTCTTATCTTCTCATCCCTGCCCTTACCTCTTCCTCCCTTTCTGCTTCTTTCCCTTCCTTCATCACTTCTTTACTTTCTGGAACAATAACAAAAAAAAAAGTTCTAAGATATGGGCAGGGTTGGAGAGATGGCTCAGTTAGCAATGTCCTTGCTGAGCAAGCACAAAGACCTGATTTTTCAATCCACAATCCCAGCCTGCTTATAAAAAGCTGAGTGCATCTGGGTATACCTATTAATTCTAAAGCGGGGGCTGTGGAGAAGGATGCATCTCTAGTGCTTGTTGGCCAGAGATGTTGAAGAATAAGGGATCCCAATTTCATTGAATGATCTTGTCTCAAAAAATAGGGTGAAGAACTGATTGAAGAAGACACCTGACATATTCCTCTAGTTATTCTTCACATACATGTGCATCCACCTACACATATATACTATATCACAAGAGAACATATACATGGGAAAACACAACACATTCCAGGATCAGGATGAGGAATGTTGATTCTATTTAATAAACAAAGGTATTTGAGACCAAATTCTTGGACCAGATATATCCATTAAATTGGAACATTTTAAGTGCACACTGAGTCGGTATCTACCAGAAAACAAACAAACAAGCAAACAAACAAACAGTCTTTCCTTCACCTGTGAAGTCCCTAACTGTGCTTGTGTTAAGTCAGTCTCTTGTACCTGACACACACACTCTCCAGAATACTGTGTTTGTTTGTTCTAGAATTTTCTTTAGTTCCCTCAGCAAAGGATCACAGTTTCTTTTTCTGTACTTATCACTTAGTTAATGACAGCTAGCTGCATGTCCTGGAAAGAGTTAAACATGTTCCCTAAGACCATCCTGACTTCCCATCTGTAAAGCCCCCATTCCCACCATGTTTGATAGTTTATCAACCTAAGTATCTGTCAAATGTCTGCATTTTGGGACATCTACACAGCTAACACTCTGTATCTCTCTTAGTGAATTCTCTAGCCTCCTGGCTTCTATGTCTGTAGGGGACCATTATAATGCCTTCTCCCTGATGTCACTGACACCATCTGAAGGAATGACAATTGGCATGAGGTTGCCTGATTGCACATTCCAGGTCTCCTGCTTGCCTTTCTCCATGGATACAGGCAGTGAAGAACACATGATTCTCCACCTAGCAGCCTACTCCTTTTGCTGGAATGCTTACCCCTCTCACCTAGTGCTTGGCTACATCGTCAATGCTTCCAACAACTTCTATGATGAACTCTAAACTGCTGTGGTCTCTGGAGCTCTGGGTCACTCTTCTTGGTAGCACTTTCCATAGTTGTACCAACTCCTTTGTATTTTGTGATATTTGGATCTTGGTCTCCATGATTAGAATAGACTGCAGCATACTCTCAGAACTGTATTTGTGGCATATTTATTAAGGTAGGAACTCAATGGACAGCCATTGAAAGTGTAAATGTGCCACTTAGCAGGTGTCATAAAGCAATATGATAATTCATGGCCTAGACACAGTATAGCATAGTATATATAAAAAGTACTCTGGGGACCTATCCCAAAACTTCTATGGATGTCTGAAATTGCAGGTAAAATTGAACATGGTTTTTATATACATATCTACCTATAATGAAGCTCAGAGTATAAATCAGGAAGAAAATAGCAATAACAAAGTAGCCTGATTGTAGCTGAACACTATGCTACAGTCATGTGATGATGTTCTCTCTCAGTGTTAATCTATATATTATGTTCAAAAATTATAGCAAGCGCAGCATATTACTTTCTTATTTAGATGGAGAACATTCACTCTTTTATTTTAACAACTCCCTTTATTGCTTCTTTTTGGCATGTCTAAACTACCAACCCAGCCCTGAAACACCCTGGTAGTTAATGCAGCAATCAGGGTGGCTGCTGAGTGACTAGCTGGAAGGTTGCATATACAGTATGTATATACTCTCGACAAAGGGATGGGTCTTATCCCCGGGTAGGATCCCAAGAGACTCAATGCATTATCAATATGACACATTATCTCAAAATTTGTGGACTGCTTACTTCTGAGAGTTTTCCTTTAATATTTTCAGACAGCAGACTGTGGGTAATCAAAAGCATGGGGAACAAGACTGCAGGGAAGGAGAGGTGAAGGTAAGGCGTTGCTGCCTGAGAAAGCAAACTGCAACCCCCATCCTTCTATTTATCATTGACTGCTCTGAGCTTTTCTTTATGTGCCTGATTTTCCCACCACTCAAAAGAATATGCCTCTAAGGTAAAGACTAAGTCAAACTCCTGTCTCTCCCACATCTAGTGCAATAGCATCTGCCTTACTAAGGGGATTGCTAGTCCAAAATTTCTCAAATAGGCTACGCTAACTGGCTCAAGGGTCCACCTGTATATACCTTCCTAGCAGTGAGATTACAAATGTACATCTGCACATGAGGATTTTTTTAATGTGGGTTATAAGGATGGAATTCAGGTCCTTGTGCTTGCAAGGCAAGTACTCTACTGACTGAGCTATCCTCAGCCAATCCTACAATGCTTAAAAAAGCTAATTATTAGCTGTGTGATAGATATTTCCTTCAACTGTTTTTCACTTGTCATTCAAGACATAGCTAATTATTTGCAGTCATTTAGTCAAAGCTTAATTAGATCATGCCATAATGTAACCTTCTTCCTAGTTAGATTGATTTCTTAAATATATACATATATATTTATACTGTAATATATCAAATATAATATACAATGTACATATTACATGTTATATTATATGGTATATATTATATAAAATATAATGTGCATATTATATAACACACAAATATATTGATATATTCATATGTGGCTATGGGCATTTTATCTAAATATATATATTATATTTATATTAATATATATTGCAGCCATTTTTCAATTCTTCAATATCCTGGAAATTGTTGACTCTCTGACTTCTTATAAAGTACAACCCATGTCACCCTTGCTTAACAAAAACTCTCATTGGCATTGGGGCCACTCAGTCATAGTGGTCATTCAGCTCTGTGACATGCAGAGTAGCTGAGTTCCTTGTTCCAACTGAGTCACTTTGCCTGAAAAGGTCCAGTGCTCTGTAATGACTATGGTATACACAGGATGGTTCCCATAGGTTTTCTCCTGAGGATGATTCTCGTGTATCTGAGTGAGAAAAATCAAAGATGGCAGTCATCTGTTCAGAATTCAGCTCCTAGCTAGGAAGTCTTTGGCATTTTCCATTTCAGTTTTATTGGTATGAATCTTATCTGGAAAACCGAATCATGCTTACAATTCCTTACATCCCAGAACATAATTCTTTTTCTTCAAAAGCAGGCAGGACAGTGTCTAGGGCTTTCTCTGAATGCCTCCTTCAAGCCAAACGTCCTTTTCCTTCGAGCCAGAATTGAGCATTTGCACTTGTCATTGACTCTGAGTGAAAATGAAAAAGATCCAGCCTTCCAACTGGCTCTTCTCTGATCGCCTTAATTCATGGGAAGCCAAAGAGGAAAAATTGGTAGGTTCAACACTGTTGGACAAGGGTAAACAGAATCATATCACATTAACTGTAATTTATAGCATTTCAACACATTGCTGCCTGCGCCAAAGCCAGCAACAATCCACCACCATTGGAAAAGGGGGAGAAGAGGGTGAGGCTGGGGGCTCAAGTAGAGAACCCAAATTTCTATTTTTTACGCCAGAGTTTAAGAATTGGAGCCCCATCAACACTTTCTTGAATGTTTTGCTCATTCATACTGTAAAAATAAATATCACAAAATATTTTCTGGGCTCAGCCTAGTATGTTGCTAAAAGCAGAGCCAGCCAGCTTCCAAACATACTCACCGAGGCTCGCTTCACAAGCACGGACATTTTGAGGCTGGCAGGCAGCCACTAGAGGGGTTATTGAAATTCAATTCAAAATGATGGACTCTGCATGAAAATGCCCATTTATGAGCACTCCAAAGGGCCCAGGCTTTTACAGGAAGATGACAGCAATGACAGCTTCTAGGGGTGCCTGGAGATGATTAGCCCCCTAAACACACACTCTGAGAGCTTTGTTGGAGAGTCTTCTAAAGACTAAGACTGTTTGAATGCATATGGAAACTTCTCCATAGATGAGGCTGCTTATTACAGGCTGAGAAAACAAACACAGGCACAGGCGGGGGACAGGGTGGAATTTGTAGATAAAATACCCCATAGCAGGGTCTAAATCATGGACCCCCAACCAGCATACTCACACCAGAGACTGGACTGAAAGGACCATTTCCTAGCCTGGGGGGCATCTTCACACACTCAGGGGTAGAACATTGGGAAACTATGTTCTTTCTGGAGCAGCCCCAGAAACACTATTAATATAATATTTTTACTCACAGATGACCTAAGAACAGCTTTTATGGCTAAAACTATGCCTATATGTTGAATATATAAATCAACAACTCCAAAAGCATTGTGCTTCTTTAAAAACTATCTTTTTCTCTCGGGAAGTTATCATATCCCTTGCTTCCTTTCCAGTGGTTGAACAACTATCCTCTGAAGCAACAGGAAGCTGAAATACAAGTGCTCAGTGATTTCTGAGTTCTTCTAGAAAATGCATCGCCTTCCATTTACTCTGTGTGTGAGGCAGGCAGTGCCAGGATTTGTAAAACAGTAAACCAATGGCAAAGGTGTGGCTGAGAATTTAACAAAAGTCACCCAGTATTGTTTCATCTTGGGTTTAGGGTTTAAAAAGTTTTAGAACTAGTGACTGTTTCTGGCTATCTTAGGTCCACTTATATTGGACAGCAACATGGGTAGAAGCAAAGTTTGTGAATTATTGGCATCACCCATTCTGACATTGCTTAGAATATATGCTTTGGATCCCATCGAACAAGAGGACCTTGTCTTCAGCATTAGCCAAGATAAGTATTGATTAATATTCATACAATAAAAGTATTTCAGGAAGTGATTTCATGTTGTAAATAATGTCTCAAATTCAAGAATGCTATTTGCACAGGGATATCAAGGTATCCATGGATCTGGAGCTGAAGACATCCATCATTCATTTGATGAACAGCTAAGGCAAGGCCTTCTCATTTGCCCGGAACTTAACTGTGCTACATACACAATGGTGAATACAATCAAGTCCTCCTTCTCATAAGGTTACTTTGTTTTGTGAAGTCAAAAGATATGGATTCAAAATCGAGTCAATTGGTGGTAACTAGGCAGAAAAATAAAATGAGCTGCAGATTTAGAGGAAAGTCACTGAGAGGGTATTCTGGAAGGCTTCTGTGGGGAGGAATATTTGAGCAAAGGCTTGCATAAGTGAGAGCGTACTCTGCTAATGGGGCCATCAACATCTGACAAGGCTCTGAAGAATGTTCTGGTTTGAAACAGCATCACACAATGACATAAAAACCAACAGACAAGAACAATTTATTGCACAACAATACTTGCATGCTGAAAATTGAAAACATGTTGTTCCTCCAACCAGGCTGGCAAACACTTAGCGAGGGACAGGGAAAAAGAGAGAGCAGGAGGCGAATAAGTAGGGCACGTTCTGACACATGCATGTGAAGCTGGGTCAGTTACTACCAACTCAGATATGGATTTTCAAGAAATGTTGATTCTTCATTCGTATGACTTAGTCCGGTGTGACTGCTATAACAGAAATGACATTAAAAAAACAAAACACATAAAACAAGCAAACAAAAAAAACAAAAAAAAAAATCTTAGAGACAACAGCAGAAATCCATTTTTCAAAATACCGGAAGCTGGGACAACTAAAACCAAGCAAGACTTTGGTAGATTTGACTTCTGAAGAAAAGAACTTCCAGGTACACAGACTGCAAGTTTTCAGTCTATTATCACCTGTCAGAAAGAGAGAGGGAATTGTGAGGTCTTTTTCATGTCTTGTTCATGAGGATTGGCTAATCACCTCCTAACTCCACCCCCAAGTTCAAAGTAAATACCATTGTAATGGGAACTGGGTTTCAGCATGGTTAGGGGTGGGACATGAACATCAGTCTATGGAGACTCCCAGATATTATTTGTTGAATTGGGCTTTATGGCCAGAGTGAAAAGAGCAGCCATATGGATTTCAGCAGGGAGAGGATTAAGTTTGGAGCTAGACATGATAGTCATAAATCTTGATTCTGTAATCCCCACACCATTTGTCTGCAGCTTCCTTCCATGTGTCAATTTTCACATGTGGGAAATGAAAATGTGATTGTGTTCTTATCTAGTTCATGTGACTATACTGGAAATTATTAACAAGTCCCTCTCAAGTCCATCCTACTGGTGATAGGATGCAGTGATATATACAATTTAAGATAAAAAATCAGAAAGAAAATATAATTCATTTTAAGCAATAATCCTGGGGGTACTTTTCCTTCATCATCCTCAGAAAAACTATCATTATAACAGTCCATAAGTATCAGTGCCCACAGTGCAGTCCACTCATAGATGGGTCATATTTGTTAAATCTCTTTCTAAAAAGATATATTATATAAATGGTTGTTTCAAAAATGTATATTCTGTATTGTGGCTTGATTATTGGTACAAAAGGCCAACTCAAACTACTTGGGAGCAAGTCTAATCTGAGTTCCTTTGTTATCATGCACAGAGTATGTTAAGAAGTCTAGGCTTCTAAGTGGAAGTTTAGAATAAGGTGACCTCTAGGAATAGATTCCTTGGTACCTCTAAAAGGCTGTGATACAGGTATTTCTATCTGAATATTTATTTTCTGTGGATCAATTTATATATAAATCTATTCAACCTTAGAAATTAACTGAGTTCTGGCAGTAGCTGTTATGTTTGGGATTCAACTAAGCCCCAGAAAGCATAATGAGTGATCAGATGGGCATATATCCTAGTTCAGAAGACATCAAACTCTCTTGTGATGAATGTATTTCCTGCAGGTGTTACATGATCATTTCCATCACGAGGCAGAGCTCTATGGCAACCAAAAGAGGACCTTGGGCCCCAGTCATAGCAATGACATAAGGACAAGATAGTGGCAGCCAGGTTGATGGTAATGGTGATGAGTTTATCATCCTTACCTCCCGGCAAGAAGGAGATTCCAGTCACCACTTCCTCCTGCCTCCCAGCTGCAGGTGACCCTAGACCTACTGTACAGAGCTAGTTTTGAAAAGGACAGGAGCAGATGGAGGACAGGGCAAGCCCACTGGGTTTGGGGTGACTCAGTGGTTCAGCTTTTCGTGCAAGTCATCATCCACAATGAAAGAGGGAGACATTTAGCTAATGCTGTCTGAGTCCCCCAAGCTCTTGTAAACAATCCCAATACTTCATTGTTTCCCCCTACTAGACTTTGATGGAATCCTTTCTTTAGTGTGTCGATATCCTATCTGAAGGAAACACTCATTTCTTCATGAGAATTACACAACACCACAGATAAACAATTGGATTCATAAATAATTTGAGGTCCCCATGAATACTCTTGCTACCAAGATCTCAACTAGGCCTCTTCTGGCTCCCCAATCTTTTACTGAATGAACTCAGATGAGACATATAGAGTATAATTTAGAAGATGGGCAAATAAGGGCAAGAAAAATCATGATTCCAATCTTTTTGAAGAGATATGCTTTTTATTAGATCTTAACATTTCTGGGCTTTAAGGGGATCCACGTGATTGGCAGGCTCATTCAGATTAACCCCAGAGGGAGAAAATAATAGTGTGCCTCTGTTCTTTATTAGAGAACCTCTGATGCATGATAATGGGTAGAGACAATAGCATGTCTCTACCCAGGGCAAGAAGTAGGATTCATATCTATTAAGAATGAAAGAAAGAAAACACTTCTTTTTACATCTACAAAAATAAAACCATGCTTGGGCTATGGAAATGGTTCAAAGACTAAAGTGCTTACTGTACAGGCATGAAGGCTGGAGTTCAGATCCCTAGGACCTATATAACCAAGCAGGCATCTTGGCCTTGGTTATAAAGTAGCCACCTACAATTCCAGGACTTGAGAGGCAGACACAGAGGATCCCCAGGGCAAGCAGAGTATATAGACTAGCCAAAACTGATAAGCTCCACCCTTCTAAAGAGACATGGCTCTATAAATAAAGTACGGAGAGATCCCTAATATCAAGGTCAGGCCTACACATGCACGTGCATGTGCACACAGGTGCACATACATTTGTACCTGCACACAAGAACATGCACACATATGAATGCACACTACCCACAAAAGTGGAAAATATAGACATTCTTTACCAGTAAAAAAAAAATAGCTTTCCTTTTATGAGTCTTCAAGCTATCTCCAGCATCCTTCCTTTCATGTGATACATAAGGTGACACAATTATGATACTGCCCCTATCTTTTACATATGTTTTGAATTCTGAGGAAGAACAATTATAAAATTTTTTCCTCCCTGAAAATTAATGTGTTCAGGAACATAGACATTGAATCCAAGAATGATTTTGAGGAGAGGATACATCCTTAATGACTTCTAAGCCTTCTATTTTTTAATGAGTTACTTAACACTATGGGAAATTTTATTCAGGCTATATGGAGAGCAAGACATAGTTCAAGGGAGGAAGGGTGGAATTGCTAATACTGTCTCGAAGAGCTAGTTAAGTGTGGTTAAAGACATTATATAACCTTTCTTTACTTGCTGAGAAAGAATTCAGGGGAAAACATCCCTTTCATAACAGCTTTTTAAAAACACTAGGAATTCATCTAACCATAGAGATAAAAGGATTTTTCAATGGGAAGTTTAAGACATTAAAGAAATAAATTAAAAACATTGTAAGATGGAAAGACCTCCCATGCTCATGGATTGGCAGAACTAAACCTAAGAAAATTGTTATATTATCAAAAGCAACTTTCATATTTAATAAAATCCCATAAAAATTTCAATTACTTCTTTGAAGAACTAGAAAAAATTCAAACAAAAACTCACATGGAAAGTAAAAAATAAACAAAAATAAAACAAAACAAAAAAAGAACTTGAGTAGTCAAAGCAATGCTTAGCAGAAAGAACAATTTTGGCGACATCATAATACCTGATTGTAAATTATACTTCAAGCCACAGCAATAAATACTATGTGAAACTATAAAAAAAATTGTGGTTCAGAAATAAAGCCACACAGATACAGTCACCTAATTCTCCACAGAGGTGTGATAAATTATCCAGAGTTAAAATAAAAAGACAGATTTTCACAAAAAGGGTTTGGAAAGTGGTCACCCATATGAAGAAGAATAAAATTGTATGCAGATATCTTACAGTGGACGTTTTTTTTTTTTTTTTTTTTTTTTTTTTTTGGTTTTTAGAGACAGGGTTTCTCTGTGTAGCCCTGGCTGTCCTGGAACTCACTTTGTAGACCAGGCTAGCCTCAAACTCAGAAATCTGCCTGCCTCTGCCTCCCGAGTGTTGGGATTAAAGGCATGCGCCACCACGCCCAGCTACAGTGGACATTTCCTACAAAAGTCAATTCAAGATGGAATTTGGTAAAAGGCATAAAACTTTGAAATGTCCAGAGGTTCTTTTATCCTTGAGAAGAGTTTTGCTATCCTAGGTTTTTTGTTATTCCAGATGAATTTGCAGATTGCTCTTTCTAATTCGTTGAAGAATTGAGTTGGAATTTTGATGGGGATTGCATTGAGTCTGCAGATTGCTTTGGGCAAGATAGCCATTTTTAGTATATTGATCCTGCCAATCCATGAGCCGGAGATCTTTCCATCTCCTGAGATCTTCTTTAATTTCTTTCTTCAGAGACTTGAAGTTCTTATCATACAGATCTTTCACTTCCTTAGTTAGAGTCATGCCAAGGTATTTTATATTATTTGTGACTATTGAGAAAGGTGTTGTTTCCCTAATTTCTTCCTCATCCTGTTTATT
Organism: Mus caroli; assembly: GCF_978045245.1. Taxonomy (NCBI): domain Eukaryota; kingdom Metazoa; phylum Chordata; class Mammalia; order Rodentia; family Muridae; genus Mus; species Mus caroli. Next base: position 21,570,899 of record NW_028227267.1, on the reverse strand, counting down.
CTTTGTGAAGAGAAAGGTCATTGACTTGTTTGAGTTAATTTTATATCCAGCTACTTCACCAAAGCTGTTTATCAGGTTTAGGAGATCTCTGGTGGAATTTTTAGGGTCACTTATATATACTATCATATCATCTGCAAAAAGTGATATTTTGACTTCATCTTTTCCAATTTGTATCCCCTTGATCTCCTTTTGTTGTCGAATTGCTCTGGCTAAGACTTCAAGTACAATGTTGAATAGGTAGGGAGAAAGTGGGCAGCCTTGTCTAGTCCCTGATTTTAGTGGGATTGCCCTGGGCATATATCCAGAATATGTTCCAGCTGGTAAGAAAGACACATGCTCCACTATGTTCATAGCAGCCTTATTTATAATAGCCAGGAGCTGGAAAGAACCCAGATGCCCCTCAACAGAGGAATGGATACAGAAAATGTGGTACATTTACACAATGGAGTACTACTCAGCTATTAAAAAGAATGAATTTATGAAATTTCTAGGCAAATGGATGGACCTGGAGGGCATCATACTGAGTGAGGTAACCCAATCACAAAAGAACTCACATGATATGTACTCACTGATAAGTGGATATTAGCCCAGAAACTTAGAATACCCAAGATATAAGATACAATTTGCGAAACACATGAAACTCAAGAAGAATGAAGACCAAGGTGTGGACACTTTGCCCCTTCTTAGAATTGGGAACAAAACACCCATGGAAAGAGTTACAGAGACAAAGTTTGGAGCTGAGACAAAAGGATGCACCATCTAGAGACTGCCATATCCAGGGATCCATCCCATAATCAGCCTCCAAACCCTGACACCATTGCATACACAAGCAAGATTTTGCTGAAAGGACCCTGATATAGCTGTCTCTTGTGAGACTATGCCGGGGCCTGGCAAACACAGAAGTGGATGCTCACAGTCAGCTATTGGATGGATCATAGGGCCCCCAATGGAGGAGCTAGAGAAAGTACCCAAGGAGCTAAAGGGATCTGCAACCCTATAGGTGGAACAACAATATGAACTAACCAGTACCCCCCTGAGCTCGTGTCTCTAGCTGCATATGTATCAGAAGATGGCCTAGTTGGCCATCAGTGGAAAGGCCACTTGGTAGTGCAGAGGCCCATTGGTAGTGCAAACTTTATATGCCTCAGTACAGGGGAACGCCAGTGCCAAGAAGTGTGGGTGGGTGGGTAGGGGAGAAGGGGGCAGGGTACGGGGAACTTTTGGGATAGCATTGGAAATGTAAATGAGGAAAATACCTAATAAAAAATATTTAAAAAGAAAGTATACTGAAGTACAAAGGACGTATAAGTATTCAATAAGTATGTTAAATTCTTACAAATAAATCCGAGCATCAATCTTATAATGATTACTGTTTTATAACTTAAAAAAAAAGAAAAGGAGAAGTTCAGAGGGCCATGAAGTGATTTAACACTTGCACAGAAATGGAAATTTTGCAAAGAAAGAAAGAGAGACAAGGAGAGAGAGAGAGAGAGAGAGAGAGAGAGAGAGAGAGAGAGAGAGAGAGAGAGAGAGAGAGAAAGAAAGAAAGAAAGAAAGAAAGAAAGAAAGAAAGAAAGAAAGAAAGAAAGAATAAATACTTGGACAATATGTTTTACCAAAATGAAATCAAGAAAACATGAAAAATTATCTGGAAAGTATTCAAATTTCACAGAAAATAATCCTAAATATTATTAAATGGGATTCTATGAAGTTAGAAATGGTCTACACAGGGAAGGAAACAATTACCACAGTGAAGATGCAATGGGCAGGCCTGAGAAAATCTGTATTAACTGTATATCAGCGAAGGGAATGTAATATAGAATAGATAAAGAAGGATAGAAATGAAATATCAAAATCTAAAAACCCAATCATCCAATAAGAAACAGAATAACGAACTAAACAGACATTTTTAAAAGAACAAAATTACAAATGACCAATAAATAGTCTTAAATGTGTTTGACATCTTTAAACTCTAGGGGAAATGGCCTTAAAACTTATCTGAGATCTATCTTGCCCTAGTTAGAATGGCTAGTTGCAAGAAAATAAATGGCAATAAATACCGATACGGATGTGTGAGAAAAGGAACATTTCTATACTGCTGGAGGCAATATAAACTGCCACAGATACTCAGGAAGGCAAAACAGAAGCTCCTCAAACAAACAAACAACAAACAAACTAACAAACAAAAACTAAATATTGAACAGCCATATGACCCAGCTACTCCACTCCTGGGTGCATCTGCACAGAAGCAAAGAGGCACATGCGCACCAATTTGTTGTTGTTGTTGTTGTTCTTGTTCTTGTTCTTGTTCTTGTTCTTGTATGATTCACAATAACTGATTCACAATTGGGAAAGCCTAGATGTCCACCAGCAGATGAATGGATGACAAATGTGGGGGACATGTACGCAACAGAATTGTCTTTGGATCTAAAGAATAATCAAGCTGTGACATCTGCAGGACAATGGATAGAGTTAAAAATGATTATGCTCTGTGAATAGTCCAAACTCAGCAAGACAAATAGTGTATGCTTTCCTTCATGTGGGAAGCCTAGATTTTAATTTGCATGTCTGTTTACACCTGTGTGAGGGGTGAGTAGGTGATAAAAGTAGAAAAGGGGACCATAAAAGGGAAAAAGTGTCTTAAGGGAGGAGAATATATTATTAGAATACACATGTTATAAAGAAGAAGAGAGCCTATTAGGAGAAGAACCAATAAGAAGTGAGTGGGGCTTGAGGGAGGGCATTTGGGGAGGGGTGAGTGAGAACACAGTATAAAGCACATGTGCTCAAATGTCCCAACGGAAGCCATCACTTGGGTGTTCTAACTTTAATTCAAAAAGTAATTTTAAAGGACTCTGGAACAATGAGAAACAAGGGCCTCTTACTCCTTGGACTTCAGGAAGTATTTATTTCTTTTCTCTCTACTTGACTAATTAAAATATATAAAATTGTACATGTTACAATTACTGGATACAAATTTTTTAAGGCATATATGTAATAATTTCCAGAACAGACAGTTCTGAGAAATCAGAGAATTTTAAATGTGAAATTAGACTAGCAATCAAGGAAATAAAAAATAGGGGTATTTCCAATTGCTTAGAAATTATGCAACACACTTCTATGAAGTCTCCAGGTTGAATTCACCAGGAGGAAGAGTGGAAAATATTTTTAATTTGACAAACATATAAATATTATATATCAAAATGTATTGTAGGCAACTCAAGTAGTGTGCAGACCTAAATGTAGATCTTTAAGCATAGAGAAGAGCAAACAGGAATGAAAACAAATTCCTGATGCTTCTATCTCAATAAACTGCAAGCTTGTTAACAAAGATAGTACACAACAAGAAAAGAGAGAACACAGCCCAGGCTAGAGCCAAAGCAAAGAAAGAGGAGACAGATTCTAGAGGAAAACATCTAATGAAATCAAATGCAGATTGCTTTTCTAAGATGACTAAGGAAGGTAAGAAGGGAGAAAGGAAAGAAGGTAGGAAGGAGGGAAGGAAGGGAGGGAGGGAGGAAAAGAGAGGGAGGGAGGGGGAGGGAGGGAGGACCAGGAGCAAAGGGCATAGCTTGGGGGGGGGGTCACCAGTGTTAAGATATAAAAAGCTTACCCCATGGCAGCTCACAGAGACATTAAAAATATTATAATAGGCTGTTTTGGATAACTTTTTACCAATAAATTCAACAACTTAGATGAAACAGATAAATTCCTTGTAAAATACAAGTTTTCCAAACTATCACAAGAGTAAATAAGAAATCTGTTAAAGAAATGCAGCTTTTAATTAAAAAAATCTTCCAACAAAGAAAATTCTGACCCAGATGGTTTCATGAGTCCTGTGTTTCAAACGCTCAAGAAGAAATAACAGCAATCTTATATAACATACGCTCAAGCGTTTAAAGAAAACTTTTTTTAGCTCACTTTATGAGGTCACAATAACCCTAGCACCAAAACATCAGAAAACCATTACAAGAAAAGAGAACTACAGGCTGAGCTCTCTCATAAACACAAAGATAATAATATTGGCCACTAAGCACATTTCTCGTAAGCTAGAAGTTTGTTTCAATCTATTTTGTCGAGTTGATCTAACTTGTTAGAGACCAGAGACATCTTTGATGGCTCAAAGAAAGGATTCAAGATCTTTCAAGAACGGGGCAGGTTTTCTTCAAAATATTGAATTAAAGATGCCTATTCTGGGTCTGATGCCTCCATGGGATACATTTGCATCCCTAGAAGGAAAATCACTAGGACTCTTTTCTTGGATGAAACCCATCTTTTTGTCCACAATGCAGAGAATAAAATGATCTCAGCCCAACTTGCTTCACACCATCTGCTTGACGAGTATCTGTTGACACAATGGATGATGGCAGACCATTCCTTATTGTAGGGGGATGAGTTGCAATGAAAATACACAATCACACATTAGGACACATTTATATACAAGAGATGTGTGTAACTACTTGGCATCACATCTTCATGACAAACAATGACTTTATGAGACAACCCACAGCAATGTTCCATCTCCAGTTATTCTCATATAATGGACTGTTGGATCAGGATATAGTAGTCCAATGTTATCTTTCATATTCACCCTTTCAAATATTTTCATGGCCTATTATCTTAGTCTCAACATTCCTTAAGTGTGTCTACTCGGTGTGGCTAGGTTGGCACATGCACCAGTCAGGCAAAACTGCTAGGAACTTAGAGAATAACCTGATTATTGTCCTAAGCTGACCAAACATTTGAAATGAGTTTATTAATGGTTAACTGTAGCTGCCAAAGATAAAAGATTCTCAAAGTGTGGTGCCCAAACCAGCAATGTGAGCTTCCTGTAAGAATCATCTAGAAATGTGAGATCTCTAAGTCAGACGCATTATATTAGAATATGATCAGAAATACAGTAATTGGTGCTTTAGTCTGTTCTTCTGGGTTTTGGTGTCCACTAAAGACTGAGAACCACTGGGGGTCAATATTACCCCTCTTTGTGCCACACCCCTTTTGTGTCTTATGTATGCCATGTGTGTGCCCCATATGGAGTACCTCCCCTAAGACATAACTGCCTAAGAAACAAAAGTTATGGAAGGAGAAAATGTTTCCATATTCTGAGATCTTTAATTATAGAAAGTCTATGACTGTTGTTGAGTTTGGGCTGTGACATAAAGTTGGATGGGCTTGGATCTAATTTATAGATACCTCAGCATTAGCAACCCCCTTTCTCACTAAAGGAGTCTTACAGAATATAAGTGGCTAGTAGTGATGTACCATGCCCCCACTACATTGTGCTAAGGAGTAATGGGAAATACGTTACAAAGAATGATCTCTAAAACCTGGATATGAAACCTGCCCCTCCTTTTAGCTACAAGGCCTTGGGTATCAGTCTTCTTGTGCTTTGACTTACTCAGACATCCTTTTATTTCATGGGTTTAGAAGGATTAAGTGGAAGGGAAATATATATATATATATATATATATATATATGTGTGTGTGTGTGTGTGTGTATTATATATATTATATATAATATATATATATATATATATATATATATATATATATATGCTTTGTGGGTGAATGGAATGAATGAAATCCTTATGAAGTGTATTCTTGGGCTAGGGCTTAGAATTCAGCAACCTCTCAATAAGTTTTAGCAGTTGTCATTATTAGCTTTGATACTACCGGGCTAGCAAAAGTAGCCTATTCATCGTTGAAAGGTTCAAATTGAACCCATTTAACAGCAAGAGACAGAAACTCAATGCTAGTTTAGGCAAGAGGAGGTGGGAATGGAGTTACTGGTTTGTTTAACCAAACTATGGAAATGGTAGCTTGACTCAATGTAAGGATAGAGGATCCTAACATGCCCAGGACACTCTGTGGTTCTTCTTTCTTAATCACTGCATTTTTTTTACAAAATTATTTGATATTTCATACATGTAAACAATTAAATGTTATCATATTTAACCTTGATTCCTCTCTTCAGCCATGTATCCCCCTAATATGTTCTCCCTCCTCTTCCTCCTCCTTTTCTTTGTTATCACCATAGTTATCACTGCCATAAAATCCTCTAATCCAAATATGTGCATGGATGCAGAGCATCCAATAGAGCACGGGAATCATGCTTCTAGGACCACCCTTAGGAAGGATTGATCTTCCTTCTCTGTTCCCATTAGCCCTAATTGTCAGCTTGCCACAGCCTCGGCTCGTTTGAGAGGAAAAGCTTGATTGAAGAGTCGCCTGGATCAGATTGGCCTGTGGACATACCTACGGAGGATTATCTTGATATTACTAGATGTAGGCTGGCCCAGTCCACTGTGGGTGGTCTCAGTCCTGGGCAGACAATGTTACACTGTATGAGAAAGCTGGCTAATCACGAGCCTGTGAGTGAGCCAGCAAGCAGCAACCCTTCATGGTTTCTGCTTCAAGTTACTACTTGAGTTCCTGCCCTGAGTTCCCTTAATGACCTGGAAGTGTAAGGCAAATAGATCCTCTCCTTCCTTAAGTTGTTTTCTGCTAAAGTGTTTTATCACAGCAATGAAAAGCAAAGCAGAACATTCCCCCAGTATCTATCAACTGCCAATGGCAACTCAGCAAGGGGTGGGTCCTAGAGGGCACCTCTCAGTCTATACTCAAATTTTGCCTGGCTTGACCTTCTTTGGGTCTCTCTCAGAGATCACCACAGCTGTTATGAATTTACCTTCATTCTCTTATACAACGGGACCACCTTCTTTCATAGGGCATGGGACACTGTCTCCATGTGTTTCTAGGTTTATAGTGTTTTGATGAGAGATGTTCCAATTAAAACATTTCAAAGGTGCTGCCCTTTGTGAGTCCCTGCCCTTCTTGGGACAGGTTTAGCTGACAGGAAAGTGATGAGACCCATCCGTCCTCTCTCCCCATCCAGTGTTCAAGCCAGCAACAGTCTCTACCTAGACTTTTGCTGAGAACTTATACCCTGGATGGTTACCCTGGATAGTCTTCCCAAGACATCTGGCTCAGGAGAAGTAGCCAACCATGTTATGCCTTTCCTGTTGTGACTGTTGTGATGAGCATTTCACAATCTGGGACTTAATGAGTGTCCCCATCTTTCATGGCATTGGTTGAATTTGACCTCAGGCTAAAAACAGGACATTTGTTTATTTTACCTGACAAAGTAGCCATGGCTGAAAGGCTGAGAGCCCTTGAATACTCTACTCCCCTGTACCCCTCCCCCCATGGGGCTGTAATTATAATTTAACTGTCTGGGTCTAACTTAAGGTGAGGAAAAGATATATTAAGTTTGCACACATGTTATTTGCCTGCCCCTACCCACAGCCCTTACACATTTCATATGCAATCACCTTCTGTGGGAGGTGCGTGTGTGTGTGTGTGTGTGTGTGTGTGTGTGTGTGTGTGTGTGGTGTGTGTGCTTGAGCGTGTGTGGGTGTGTACACAGTCATGTTACAATTCTCATTTCATGAAGTCTATACAAAAAAAACGAACACCTGGGTTGAGATTTTCCTAAAGGAGTCATCTGAAGTAGGTACTTCATGCCAAAATGTCACAAAGATTTATGCGCTTTCATTTGTGCATTAAATTGAGGACAGGTGGAGAATGCTCTAGCCTGAGAAAACCTGATAGCACCTTTCCTTTCTCCCTTAGAAGAGGGGTAGCTGTTAGGACTACTGCTGTTCTTGTTGGAAAAGAAAGAAAGAAAGAAAGAAAGAAAGAAAGAAAGAAAGAAAGAAAGAAAGAAAGAAAGAAAGAAAGAAAGAAAGAAAGGAAGGAAGGAAGGAAGGAAGGAAGGAAGGAAGAGAGAGAGAGAGAGAGAGAGAGAGAGAGAGAGGGTTCATGGTTGAAAAAAGTAGTATTTCAATAGTCATCTAATTATTTTTGCAAACTTGTTTCTTACAAATGGGGACTCTGTACTGGCATCCCAAAGTGAGTCCTAGCTCAAACATAGCAGGCAATCCTGTACCCACAGAGACAATAAACAGCTAGGCCTTCTTTCATGCCTATGGGTAAGATCTCTGGGACCTCTACACATTCTTCTGTAATGTCTTTCGATGGAGTAGGTTACACATATGTAACCACTTGTGCTTTAATTGGGTTCTTGTTTCAGACACCTTTCTAGGACCTAATACATCTAAGAAATGCCATCACTTGATAGGTCACTCACTACTCTATGGCCACAGAGCTTGAAACAGTCCATTCTGTGTTCTGAATCTTCTCCTGCAATAAGAGTATGAATGTGCATATTAGAAAGGGAGGTATTGTCAGAAGACATGGGCATTCCATGGGCTTTTCATAGGGGAAAGGAAAAGACATACAATTAGTAAGTGTTTGTTGTGTGATCTCATTCAACTCCAATCCCAAGAAGGAAATTTGAAGTCTAATGATTTCCTATATTTTTCTGGTGCATGAAATTATGACAACTGTCATGACCTGTCCATCATTTAGAATGACTCATGAATGACATGATCAGAGAATCAGAAATGCCCAGATCCCATTGGCAAAAGATTTCCAATAAAATACTTTGTCATCCCCAGAAAATTTTGCATGAGTTTGTTGAAACTCAGTGTGTGATATATACATGTTTGTGGACAAGATGGCTGCTGGAAGAAGATGGAGAAAGGAAAGCATTTTTTTCTAACTTTTCATTGGTTCTTTATGAATTGCATATTATATACCTCAGTCCCACTCATCTTCCCATCTTCCCTTCCTACATGCCCTTTACCCTTGCAATTCTCCCCAACCAAGGAAAAAAATCTCATTGTGGAAGCTATAGTGTGTCACAAAGTATACCTTTTGTCCACACTTCTTTGCAAATCTTCATTTTGATGACTTATTTGTCTGGTAAGAGGCCTTTGGCTTCTGCTGCTCCATCAGTACTGGAACCCCACTGGGATTCCTTTTGGATATCCTGTCCTTGTCATGGAGATTCTGAAGCTTTAGATCTGTAGGACTGGCCCCTTCATACAGTCCAGCAGTTCATCAATGGAGTAGATATTAGGGTAGACTAATTAAAGGTCCTGGATCTGGGCCTGAGAGGTATCTGAGCTGGTCAGCCCCACTGGCTCTCTTACTCTCATGTCTGTGGGATAGCTTGCCAGCAACTCGTGCAACCAAAGCCAGCTCTACTCTGCTGCCCAATAAGGTGCAGAGCCCACTCCCCCAACTGTTGCAATCAATGAGATGCAAGTCCTTTCATTGTTATGACTCTTGGATCAGCTCTCTCACCTGCCATAGGTGGTAAGGGATGAGAGAGGGGAGAAGGGAATCTCTCCTTCTTCCATGCCACCTCCCAGGAAACAAGACACAGATCGAGGACTGGCTCTCCTGCTCTGATGCCCTTGGAGTGGGAGACCAGATCATCTGTACTGAACAGACAAGGTGCAGGGTCTGCTTTCCCAGGTGCTGCAGCAGGTGAGGAGCAGGGCCAGCTCTCCTACCTGCCTTAGGTGGCAAAAGGCAAGGGTTGGGGAATGCATCATTCCCTTGCCTACACTGCCACACAGCAGACAAGGGCCAGATCTCCCATGCTCATATCCTTGGGTCAGGCTCACCTGTGTCCTGCCATCAGGGTTAGCTCTACTGCATTGCAAGTGAGGGGCAGGGTCAGCTCTCTTGTTCTCATTGTGGACAACTCTCCCAGCCACTGCCAGTGGCACAGGCAAAAGAGAGGAGTGGGTATCTCTCTCCCACTGATGCCACTGCACAACATAGTAGTAATGTGCTGTCTCGGTGAGGTACAGGGCCTGCTCTTCTGAGAGCTACAGCAGGTAGGTAAGGGACAGGGACAGCTTTCCTGCCCACTGTAGGTGGCAAGGGGCAATAGGGGATATCTCTCATTTGCCCATGTCACCACAACAGACAAGTAGCAGAGCCAGTTCTCCTACACTCATATCCTCCAAGCCAGCTCACCCATGTCCCTGCCACCAGGGTCAGTTCTACTGTGCTGCTCTGGTGAGGTGCTCTCCTGAGTGCTGCAGGTGGTGACGGGCAGGAACAGCTCTCCTGTTATGACTCCACTGGGGCCAAGGAGAAGAGTTTATAAGTTAAGATAAATATTCATACTTCATTAAGATAAATACTTGCCTTATAAGGTTAAATTCCAAAAGAACAAACAACACAAAACCTGACAGAACCTCTATTTTCTGCATACCAGATTAGGATGTTATCTTGCACATAGATTAAAAGTTATATGTTATAGCCAGAGTGATACTGGGAGGGAACCACATTTGGTTTTGAGAATATATACTGTGATGGTTTGTATATCCTTGGATCAGGGAGTGGCACCATCTGAAGGTGTGGCCTTGTTGGAATAGGTGTGACCTGGTTGGAATGGGTGTGTCACTATGGGTGTGGGTATAAGATCCTCACCCTAGTTGCCTGGAAGTCAGTCTTCCACTAGCAGCTTTTGGATGAAGACATAGAACTCTCAGCTCCTCCTGTGCCATGCCTGCCTGGATACTGCCATGCTCCCACCTTGATGATAATGGACTGAACCTCTGAACCTGTAAGCCAGCCCCAATTAAATGTTGTTTTTTATAAGACTTGCCTTGGTCATAGTGTCTGTTCACAGCAGTAAAACCCTAACTAAGACAGAAGTTGGTACCAGGAGTGGGGTATTGCTGTGATAAGCCTGACCATGCTTTTATTTGAAAGAATGTGGATTTTGGGACTTTGGATTTGGAAAGCAGTGGAATTCTTTAAATGGGGCTTAATGGGTCATCCTAGTAGGAATATGGAAGACTTTGTTGCTGGGAGTAATTTGAACTGTGTTGACCTGGCCCAAGAGATTTCAAAGGAGAAGAATTTCAGAATGTGGCATAAAGAATGGTTTTGTGGTATTTTGGTGAAGAATGTGGCTACTTTTTGCCCTTGTCTGAAAAGTTTGCCTGAGGCTAAGGTGAAGAGACTTGGATTAATTGCATTGACAAAAGAAGTTTCAAAAAAGCCCAGCAGAGACTTTGTTCTCTGGTTAAGTCTTATGAAGAAAAGTTTGAACAAGCATAGCAAGCTTAGAAAGGAAAAATATAAAATATATGGTTTGAGTATTAAAGGAGTACCAGGAAGTGAAATGGAGCAAAATCTTGTGTTCTAGGAGATAAAGATTAAGGGAGTGGGACCTTGGGACAAGATTCTACGCAGCTTAATTAGATCCAGGCATGGTGGTACACACCTTTAATCCCATGAGACAGGCATGCTGATCTCTACATTCAAGGTCAATCTACAGAGCAAGAACCAGGATAGCCAAGCTTAGGCAGTGAAGGATTTAGAAAACATAAAGCTAGTGATAATGTGATAGTACAAGGGAATCATGTTCTAGTTCCTGTAAGCAGCAGAACTCGACAGCTTCAGGCATTGTGCCTCTGGCTCTAGAGTTAAGAATGGGAGGAACCACTGGGAAAATTGATGCTGGTTAGCTGGAGCTAAGGAATTAGCAGTGATTAAGAAGAGACCAACATTACTGAGGTGAAATCTTCTAGAAATTGTTTTCTGGGAGCACAAAGAAGCTGTGTTCCAGAGATACCCAAGGTTGTACTTCATGCTGCGGCTGGACTTGGTAATGTGTAAGAGTCACTCAGGTGGTACTGCTCATGAAGGAATGAAGGGATCATGGAAAGAAGCTGAGGCTTAGCACTGTGAGAGGCCAGGGAAGGCCATTGGAGAAGTTGAAGCCTCAGCTGTAGTTGATGGCCCAGGACTGAAGGGGTCATGCAAAGAATTTGAGGCTTGGCACCCTGAAGAGAGCCTATGAGAGGCTATTGGTGAAGCCTAGTTGGAGTGGAACACTCCAGTGTATTGGAGATGTCAGTACCATGGGATGATCACCAAGAACAGCAGCCGTAGTGGAGTGGATCAACCTGAGCATAGAGTGCTACAGAGCACAGAGATGGAAAAGTGATGCCAGTCCTTAGGAGGAGTCCAAAAGATCAAGTGGAATCCCAGACACTGAAACAAGAAGCTGTAACATTGAAATTGCCTTGGAGACTCAAAGATGTTAAAGATGCCAGAGCCATGGGATACATGCTGAGGAAAGCTGCTAACAGGAAGTGGAACCAGCCCAGGAGAAAGCAGTTTGTTGCAGTCAAAAAACATGAACAAGGAGTGGAGATCTGAAGACCACTTTGACATCAGCCATGGAGATGCAGTTTGGAGATTGCCCAGCTGGTTTCCTGCCTTGCTTTGGGGATTACAGTTAATTAAGTTGAATGAATCTCAGAAGAGACCTTGAACTTTGGACTTTAAACATTGTTGCGACTGCTACAGACTATGAGGACTTTGAAAGTTGGACTAAATGCATTTTGCATTATGCTATGTTTAAGTATGGCCCCCATAGACTCATGTTTTTGAACAAGTCTATGGGGACCAGGGAGTGGAATGTGATGGTTTGTATATCCTTGGATCAGGGAGTGGCACCATCTGAAGGTGTGGCCTTGTTGGAATAGGTGTGACCTGGTTGGAATGGGTGTGTCACTATGGGTGTGGGTATAAGATCCTCACCCTAGTTGCCTGGAAGTCAGTCTTCCACTAGCAGCTTTTGGATGAAGACATAGAACTCTCAGCTCCTCCTGTGCCATGCCTGCCTGGATACTGCCATGCTCCCACCTTGATGATAATGGACTGAACCTCTGAACCTGTAAGCCAGCCCCAATTAAATGTTGTTTTTTATAAGACTTGCCTTGGTCATAGTGTCTGTTCACAGCAGTAAAACCCTAACTAAGACATATACATTTTTTTAATATTACACTTGAGCTGAAGTTCTGATTAAAATTCCGTTACTTGGTGCAAATTACTTAAGGTTATTTTGCCAATGAAAAACAAACAGAAGAATTCTATTCAGGTGTGTGTGTGCATGTGTGTGTGTGTGTGTGTTCATTATTTAATTTTTGTTTTGTGATGGTACCTTGTGCATGGTAGGCAGGTGCTATAACACTGAGATATACCACTTCTCTCACAATGGGTTTAAGTGCTTCAAATGAGACTCTACCATAAATTCACATAGCTCTACTGTTCTAATACCAGCACACAAATAATTGCTTATAAATGTCAATGGATGGATGGACTATGAAGCACCCTCTTATGGACACTACATAGGTCATCTAGTTGGGTAAACATGTTCAGCTCTGTACTTGACCTTCTCCACCTGCAACATCAACCTCCCTGGATGCAAATACAGATCTCTCTAGGAATTAACACTCAGGCACAGGACCTGCTCACCCCAAGCCAGATCTCTAGCTGAACCCATGATCCTAAGTGTGACCACTTCTGACGCCTCTCTAAGACTTGTTTTCTCTACTTCTCCCACCCTGTCACAGCATCTCAGACATCCCTTTCCTGTTGGATCTAACTTGAAGTATGCCAGAGTCTTGTTTGGGAGGCTGGATAGACCATATATAAAATACATGGTTCATCAGGTATTTTAGTTAGGATTTGTATTTCTGTGATGAAATACCATGACCAAAGAGCAAGCTTTGGAGAAAAGAAGTTATTGAGCCTACACTTTCTCATTGTACTCTGTAACTGAAGGAAGTCAGGATAGAAACTCAAGCAGGACAAGAACCTGGAGGCGGGAACTAATGCAAAGGCCATGGAGAGGCTGCTTACTGGCTTGCTTCTCATAGTTTGCTCACCCTGCTTTCTTGTAGAACCCAGGACCACCAGCCCTGGGGTAGCCCTACCTACAATGGCCCTTCCCCATCCATCACTAATTAAGAAAATTCTCTACAGGCTGGCTGATAGCCCACACTTACAGAGGCATTTTTTTTCAATCAAGATTTCCTCTTCTCATGTGACTATAGTTGTGTCAAGTTGATATAAATCTAGCTAGCACAGGAGGACATGGTCAATGATCCTGAGTGTACCCATCTAGACCTCCGCAATGGCAGTGGGTCCAGAGAACCTACCTCCATCAGAATACCTGACAGAGAGAAAATTAACCATGGCTCCTTCAGAGAGCACTTTCCTTTCTTTGGTGGGACCAGGAATACCCTGGCTGTACCCTCCAGGACACAGAACTAGCCTAACTCCCTGTCATTGTCAAGAAATCCTGCAGTGACTTCAGGTAACTAAAACAAGAATTAAGCAAGCACTGTCTTTGTCACCAGGCACTGTTCCAAGCTCCCTGTATTAATCCTGATACTTAATCTTTACAGCAATCATGTCATTCCACTCTCTTTGTTAATAAAGAAACTATGATACAACGAGGGGTGGTTTTGATTGGTTGGGTGGTGCTGGTGGTAGTGGCGATGATGGTGGTGATGGTGATAATGATGGTGACAGTTGTGATGATGCTGGTGATGATGGTGGTGGTAGTGGTGGTGGTGGTGATGGAGATTTTGTTTTGTTTATGATTACACAGCCAATAAAGAGCAGAACCAGAACTCAAATCCCAGCTCTGGATTCATTCTGACTTCATAATAACCACTTAGCCATGAAAAAATATATACCTCATAAATAACCAAATGTGCATGTTACTTTAGACATCTTGACCAACATTTCAATTTCTCTTACTGATCTTACTGAATCTGTACTCCTAAATACTGGCAATGCCCCCACCGGTGGGTGGAAGCAGAGATGGAAGAAGAAGGTGAAAGGTTGTGAGATTGGGACAGAAGGAGGCTGCTGTGGCCTTGGCATAAGGAAAGCCACTGAAGGTCACTCTTTCCTCTTTGTCCACCATTAACAGAACATAGTACCCAGTGACTATTGTATGAGTAGGGTCTGGCTGGAGGTAAACAGACGAAAAGATAGTTCCAGAAGGTAAGAACTCTAAAGGCAAATCAATGCTTCTTGATTCCCATTCAGGTGTATCTGAATGGTCGAGAACAGCACAGCTGATGGCTGCGATGCACAGAGGCACATAACAACAGCTCCTGGTGGGTACTCATTGTCTGTGTTTAGCCCATCTCCATGCCAGCATCTGACTGTGGACACTAAAGTTGGCTTATCAGAATTTAGAGCTAAAGTCAACAGGAACATCTGTTCTTGAAAACCCCTGACTCTACCCACAGACTAGAGGAGAGACAGCAGGTCTCCATCAGCAGGTGCATCACTGTAAATCCTTCCTCCAAGAAATAACGAGATATCTGTCCATATGGCAGTGCACCAGGCATAGCGTGCTTGGCTGTGAGTGGCATATTTTTCAAATGAGATAGATTTTCACGTAGCCTAGGTAGACACTTAGGCTAACAAATACACTATGAACATGGCTAAAAAAGGAACATTGGATTCCCATATACCACCCCATGCCAAGATAAGCAGAATAAAACGGATGATCCCCTAAGACGACCCGGGTGAGTATGGTCCCGCTTGGCCAAAAGAAGCATATTAAGGAAGGAGTCCTCTTTTCCCTACTCAAGCAGAGATGGTGTTTAAGTGTTATACATTTGGGATGCTGCACCAGCCAGGAAAACTTCTAACTGATCAGAGACCAAGTATTTCTCTCCCTGTTGCTAAAGTTTTCAGTCTTCTCCAAATGTATATAAGGACCCCCACACATGGAGCTGAACACACATAGATGCGCAAACACACACACACACACACACACACACACACGCACGCGCACACACACCTACATCTCCTTCATTACAGCAAATACATTGTTTTGGGGTTCCCTAGAGTCAATGGTACATTTATTTATCCTCCAAAGCTTGGCTCAAGTCCCATCTCCTCTGGGCAGACTCTG
The DNA here is from genome assembly GCF_978045245.1 of Mus caroli. Classification (NCBI taxonomy): domain Eukaryota; kingdom Metazoa; phylum Chordata; class Mammalia; order Rodentia; family Muridae; genus Mus; species Mus caroli. The sequence goes on along the minus strand of NW_028227267.1, from coordinate 21,555,236 downwards.
ATTTTCTTCAAACAGACACCATCTTTCCTTCACTTTCTGTCTTCCCTTTCCTTACACTCTGCCTTTTATTGCTGTTGATGGAAGACCCTATGTCCCATCTGGGAGGGAGGGTTGGCGGTGAAACTCATAGATCTCAATAGCTCCAGCTTTCCAAAGTATTAGAGGGCAGCCTTTTGCAAGGTCAATATCATCAAATGTTTCCATGGAAAATAAAATCACCTATGAATTGGGCCTTGAAATTGCATATTTAGGATGAAGAGAATGTGAGAACACTAGCTGTAGGCTTTACCTCTGCAGGATTCCTATACTCAATTCATTCTTGTCTGTAGCTCCTGGACTCTCCTTCCATTTCCTTAACCTCACCCTCCACCTTAAGAAAGGCAAGAACCTCAGCAAATGGGAAAAAACGATGAGACTTAGAACTTGGGTTTGACTTTAGATGAGATGGGAGGCATTAAGTCAAGAGCCTACAAAGGTGTACTTGCCCTTTTGCAGACCCTACTATGGCTTGAACCTGGTTAGTGTACTAGGAGGCCCCACTGTGTTTGAAGGCTTGGTCTGCAAGGTGTGGTGCTAGTTGAACCTTTGTGAGTTGGAGCCTTGGAGGAAGGCTGTGCCTTGAAGGGTAGAAGTTATTTCTCAAGTGACCCTTCGGGTTCTCTCATAAGGATGGGTACCGAAGGAGCCTATATATATGGCCTATATCAAGAATGTGCTCTTGAATGTGACCACTTGCTTCTATAGATACTCCCACCTGAAGGTACTGCCATCTGCTGCTCACCCAGAAGACAAACAGACAGACCTGGCAAACTACAAAAAGATTTAGGTAAATAAATCTTGTCTGGCATCTGCCTCAGATACTTGATTGTAAAAACTCAAAAGTGAATCACTCTTTCTCTCTCCTCTCTACTCCCTCCCCATCTTGCTCATATCCCTCCCTCCTTCCCTCCCTCCTTTCTTTCTTTCCTGGTTTTTTGTTTGTTTGTTTGTTTTTTAAGAGACACAGTGTCAAGCTAATCACCAACTCCCTAAGTAGTCATGGATGACCTTAAGCTTCTGGTCCTCCCCTGCTGGGGTTACCATACCCAGTATGCGGTGTTGGTGATCATGCCCAGAACTCTGAACCTGCTTAGTAGAACCCTACAACCAAGCTATATCCTCAGCACCACATCATAATTTTATTACTAATTTCTAAGTTTCTCAATTACCTATTTCCATAGCAGAAAATAACCTCTTCCCTGTTGGTACCTTTCAGAGACTATATATACTATACTGCTTTCCTCTAGGGAAAGCCGAATGCTAGAGGTAAGCCCATCTTTCATAATGAAGCAGAGACCCAGTAGGATTCTGTCCCAAGACTTTGAGAATTGGTCTCAGAAGTCAAGGTCAAGAGGTCAGGCTCCAGTGCAGTAACGGCACTATCTGAACAGGTTATTTCCCTCTCTCGGATCCTCTGCCCAGCCTTTAATACTCACCCCTGGTACTTAGACCCTTCCAGTTTCTCTTCTTCCATGTTCTTCCTACATGCCCTTTAACCCTATATGACCTCTCTAGCCTCCCTTTTCCTTTCTATGACCTTTTCAGCCCGCAATTCCCCCTTGATGAACTTCACTCTCTTAATGAATTCCCCAACACTTCGGCTCTCCCCCATCCATTCCACTGCTAGCAGCCAAGACTTTAACCAGGAAATGCTTTAGGAGGAAATGTTCTACATACACTCTGGTGGCAGACAGCTGGAGGTAGTTTCACCCACTGTCTGAAAGGGCATGGCACCGCTGAGCAGTCTGGTGATGACTGAGTCTTAAGGTCTCAGTGCTACCTGCCTGGCTCGGTGGGTATTTCCTTACAACAGCTCAACCACGGACTCCAGAGAAAACATTTCTCCTCAAATACTCAACATTACGTCTGTTGTTTTATGGAGGACAAGAAGGGTTTTCATATCGTGTTGTCATGTGCCAGTCCATTCATTGAAGATAATTATTTTGTTTTTTAATGGGCCATACTTTCTCACTCAGTCCTCTGGGGAGAGCTCAATGACTATAACTGAACTACCTTTTGAGGGATATTTCAAATGACTCCATTCAATTGGCTCGCACTGCATAAAGTAGCCAAATCAAAGCTTTGGCGTTCCAACGCAAATATTTCTTTCTTTCTTTCTTTTTCTTTTTTTTTTCCTCCTGTTTCTTATACACATAATTACATGTGATTTACAGTGACGCACAAAATTTCCGGAAATGAAAACAGAAATCTTTGCTCAAAATTTTATCCACTCCAGAAAAAATATACCCAGGCAACAGAAGACAGATGTCACCAACATGGGGTGTATGAGGTTTGGAAAATGTTTGCTGAGTAAGAATAGCTCTGGCTCCCAGATAAAGGCTAGAAGCTCAAGCTAGGCCTTAGCCATGGCCTAGGAAGCAATGGAAGTTCTCAGAGGGCCTCCAGAGGGGCCTTTTCTGATACTCTTCTAGTGATCCCATGGTTTAAACCTCCTCCCACAACCCTAACTTCTACTGAAGAGCAAACTAGAGATTATGAACTAGGTGAAGGCCAAGCCGTGGAGGATCGTATAGAAAATTGCAAAGTAAGCAGGTATTCAGTGTCCTAGAACCAAGGCATCTGCTGCTTAGTACTGGGTCTCTAGGGAAGGTTCAAAGGTGGATGGTAGGGTTATCCTGTTGGTGCAGAAGAGAAGGTTAAGCAATCAAACATTAAACTGTTTTATGTGAGCTGAACATGTGAGGTGCTAGGATTTTCTCCTCCTGGGTAATAACAGCTGTGTACAATTATCAGCTCTAAATAGCAAGCTGCCATTGAAAGAATCTGGGCCAAAACACCAGCCAGGGTATTATGAGGACTTCTGGGTAGCATCAGCTTCCTCCGGGTGATCTTAAGCCATATTCTCCCCTATCATCACCCTGTCAAAGGGGATGTGATGACCTTGCAACTGTCATCTGTGGGAACCCTTGCTCTAGATAGGTGTCCACACCCATCTTCTAAATCAGTAGATAGAGGAAAAGCTTCTCTCCACAGTATGGGGCCCCTGTCTGCCTTCTCAGCCTCTCCTCCTCTCACACATTTCACATACTCATTCTTCCAACTTCACCTACTTCTAAACCCTATTCTTCAGTCCCACACCCAGCAGCTGATGGCCACTACTCTTCTGCTTCCTATGTTCAGCCCATGACTGGCTCCTGCTCTCTTAGCTCTCAAATATCTGTTTCCATGAAGAACATGTGAAAGATTCAAATAGTCCCCACTTTGTTCTCATTGTGGCTCAGGGGCCACATACAGGGCTTTTCTTGCTTTTATGAATAGAGTTTTGTTAGTAAGTAAACGCCCCTTTACTTACACATGCATGACCTTGTGACTGCTTCCACCTTAAAATGGTAGAATCAAGTAAATAAAATAATAGTCGTAACCTACAAAATTAAGACTAGTTCTCTGTCGCGTCTGCTCTCAACCAGCAAGAATGACACGACCACCAGTCCTTCTAACAGCAGTTTATTCAGCAAACTTCAGTCTTCATCTCTCTTGCTTCATCTTTATCCTTCCACTCTATCTCTCTCTCTAACCGGGGCCTCTCACTCTTATATACTCTCAGCCCCCATCCACTCACGGCAGGCCACGTCACCTCACTAGGCACGCAGCTTCAGCTAATCAGGGCGGCAGGGGCATGTCTCCACCAAATATGGATTCGCCAGTAACATGGTGCACCTGCGCAGCTCTCACAATGGTTGTGGCTTATTTTCAGGTGTATGAGGAAGTCAGGTGCAAGTCATAAGACTTAGCTGCAGTCCCGGGTGCCATCTTGGGACTGCTGCCACACGGGTTCCTCACAGTTCTCCATTCTCAGGCTATTTATATATAGTAATGTAGAGGATTTCTGACTCCTCTTCACTAGACTCCACACAAACTGTAACTGGTTTTTTTTTTTTTCTTTACTTACTTCTTATTTGCAATCAAGCTTATACATCCAGACATGCAGGGACCCTAACCCTGCCTATACTGTTCAGTGTTTATCCTCAGCCTCTAGCTCATTGCCTGGCACAGACATCACATGGCCCTGTGCTAGGGAAGGATTCTTGCCCCATTACCCAAGTGGAAATGCTGGGGGGATCTGCATCTGTGTAAAGGGGGCTTCTCTGGAAATAAGAAGTCATAACTCTTACTTTAGATGTATTTGTTTATTTGTTTTTAATTATGTATATGGGGTGGTATATGTACTTGAGTGCAGAAACTTGTGGAAGCCAAGGGTTTTTAGTCCCCTTGAGCCTGATTTATAGGTAGTTATTGGCTACCTTATACAGGTTCTGGAAACGGAACTTAGACCCTCTGCAATAACAGTATGTGTTCTTAACCACTGAACCATCTTTCCAGTCCAGTTATTTTTTTTCTTAATGACATTTATACAGAATGGCTGGGTGACTCTGTCTCTACATTGGAATGTAAGTATCAAGAAGCCAGCCACCATCTTTCCACCTTGTTCAGTGTGATTTCATTAGCACCTGATTAGCACCTGACACTTGTGAATGAGCCAACAAGTAAAAGGACAGCCATCACCTCTGTGTAGCTTCTAACATTCCCCAGGACTGCACACTGACTGTGCACCCTGCCATAAGGAGCCAGCATGTACAAACAACTTTACAAAGTAAATAGTCATGTGCCAATCACATTACTATAGAGTCCTCTGCCTCTGGTGATCCTGAATGTATATTTGCTCTCAGGAACGTACTCCACTGAAGAAGAAAAAAACAAAAGCAAAACCCACCCTCCTTCTGTGTACCTATGATCAGCAAACTTGCCTGGTGGGAGTGTCACCTTCATTAAATCAAGCTTGTTTCCTTTACAGGTGAGATGAGGAGGAGAAAAATGATGGAGAAAAACATTACAAATCACCATGATGCTCATTCCCAGGCTGGATGCTACATTCAGCCTCACTGTGCCCACCCATGAAATGGAAACACAAAGTTTGAAGTTCCAAGATTGCTTTAAGACCATCATGAGATGAAGATGCATTGGCATTTGTTCGACATGATGCACTGTTGGTCCATGAGGAGCTGCCCCTACCATTTTCAGCCCTGGCAGCAATGGATTTCCAATAGAATTCGTGTTCAAATAGCTAGTGTGACATAGAATTAGGTAGCCATAATAGTATATAGAGTACCAATAGTTGGTGATGGAGCTTTAAGTACCTGATTACAAATCATAGCGCTATCCTAAGTAGCTATCTGGCCATAGGCAAATTGTCATTGCTGCTTTTGTTGTGTAAATGGTTTTACTCAAGAAACTCCTGGGAGATTTCTCTTCAAACTTTGCATGGCTGAAAAGTGGGGTATGACTGGGAATAAGAGATGTGGTTGACTCCTCATAAATACCTCAGGACCTGCTCTCCAAACTATGTTCAAGCTAGGACCCCTTCTTTCTCAAACCTTGCAAACAGAGTACCTTTCAACAACAGCTAGGATTATGACCATAATATATTAAACAATGGGGGGAAAGGAACTTGAAATATAAACATTTAGTAAGCTATATGCACAGAGAAGAGAATCAGAGATTGGACTTTCCACTAAAATACGGATGTCCTCACCAGTCAATGGCAGTCGGTTGATGAATCCCAGGAGTCCCCGCTACTCTCCGGCTCACTGTACAGGAAGTTATGACTGGGCTGAGACTCACATGGGAAGAGAAGATGGGGTATATCCAAACATGGCTGCCCTCTAAACGATCTCTTTCCTTCCAGTGGAAGAGAAAGTCACAAGTCTGAATGGGGCCCTCTGAAGGCACATAGTCCAGTCCTGCTCTATATAATCCAATTTTCTAGCTAGTCTAGGGAACAGTCCTTTCATGTTTTTAGTATTTCTCTGTCTTGATCAATCTCACCACTAAAATCTTGGGCATAGTCATTGACATTAGGACTTTTCCTCCACTCTTCGGGGTCTGCCTAGTCCCTTTGGCTACAGTGACACTTCTGGCAGGCATTCATAAATGGGGCACAGAACACATATTCCCATGTCATATGCCTAATCAGTCTGCATTTCTCGATCCTGCTTCCATAAGCCCTTTTTATTAATACATTTAGTCAGCACGAGGATTATGATTAGATACTCCTGTTTCTAAAACTTCATCCTGAGGATAAGGCAAGCAGGAATTTGCTTCCAAAGCAACTTGCTGTTGCTACTTTCTAATAATTGAAGGTTTTAGGGCAGCGATTTCTCTTTAAGCTTCCCAATAATCCCAGCAAAATCCGCATGTCAGAAAGTGAGGGCAGCCCTCCTGCCTCACACCATGTCTGTGTGTGACAAGGGTGCTGACTGAGTCCCGCTTGGCTTGAAGACTGGTTCAAAACAGGAGAACAAGCTGCGGGCAAACCAGGAATCCCACACAAATCCCCCCCGTAGAACCAGGAAGTGAGCAGCACGGTGGAAAATGTGCCTGCTTTTCTGCTTCCTTGTCCTTTGCTAGCAACCTAATGTTAGCTTAGGCCGAAGCCCTACGGAACTAAAGCAGGGAAGAGAACCACAAACTGTAGGCTGCGAAGGACCTTCACAGGAGGGCACGGAATCGGGAAATCTCTTCAATGTACCAGATAACACAGTTTTGTCGCCAACCCCCTCCCAGCCTGATAATTACGGGGAGAGGTGAGAATTCCAAAAGCAAACACAGAGCTCTTTGGGGTGTAAACTTTCTTTGGGAGTGTAAACTTAGCAGCACCAAGAACTTTTCAGGGTTCCTACCCTGGACAGGCCAGGAGACAGTATCCATTTTCTGAAGGGTGCTTCTCCCACAGGCAGTCAGAACAGAGCTATCGGTTGCCAGAAACCATTCATCAGACTCCAGAAGAGGCTGTCAGCTCAGCCTCCAGGCCTCCAGCCAGCCTGTCGGGATCCAGGCAAACGGCCAGAGGGTCAGAGGCTGCGGCTGGTAGCCAACCAGGACTTTGATGTCTAAGGGTTGGCCAGCTGGTATGTGAGGGTGGCCCAGAGGCTCTGAAATCATATACCCAGCCTTGAGGGCAGAGGTTCTGAAGCAGGCTGGCCCTGAGAGTATCTCTAATAAAGATGGAGGTAGACATCTTATATTGTTAAAGAATTATTTGAATTATTTCAGTATTTGTTTTATTTAAATTTCCATTACACATGCTTTTCATTATGCAACTCAATTAGTATATAGAAGTTTTTTCTCTCCTTAAAATGTTTAAATGAACGTAATTGTTCAATTTGGAAAGATTACAATGCTTTTATTTAATTAACACTGCAATAAATACATCTCTCTGTAATGAACCCCATACTTTTAGGCCATTAACCATTCAATAAATTTGCAATATGGACGGTCCTATATGCAGAAGAAGATAAATAAAGCTATTTCGTTGAATGTATGAGAGCTATGATACTGAACAGCAAATTGCTGCATTTTGCTTCTCATCCCTGAGAGCTACACCTTGATCACAAACATATGTGCCTGCAATAAACACCACACGTTTCCATTGCTATTTTGAACATGAGCTACACTGGACATTAAAAAAAACTTGTAGGGCATTGATGCTGAGAGTTCTCCATGGCACCTTCCCAATGAGAGGTTCTTCCAACATTGGTTCACAAGGGTCATCTGTCATGTGCCTTAGCAAACCTAGCCTTGGCCTTCCAGAAAAAGAAAAAAAAAATCAACATCTAACCAGCCAGCCTCCCCCAGTCAGAGTGTACTCCTAGAAGCACAAAATTAAAGCCACTCCCTTCCTTAGACGCTTTGTGATGTACAACCATCCAAGACAGACCTCACAGCAACTAAGGACATGACTCCCATGGCAAAGAGCTCTCAGTCCTGTGTCCATTCCCTCTTCCCAGGGATATAATGCATTATGATTGATGTAACATCAGTTACAACTCATATTCTCCTTTCTTCACACCTTCAACTCCCCCTAGTATGGAGCCCTGAAAGGACTGAGTCCACAGCTGCTATCCAGCTTTAAACGCACCTCCCAAAAGCTAATTAGAGCATTAAAAAGAAAATCCAAGAACTCACATGAGAATATTTCTTTCCCCAATCCGTGTACCTTATTATTGTATTGCAACTCTGGGAGAGCAAAGTAATCTTGAAGCCTTGGTTCTCAAATGCAGTACAATGGCTCAGGAATTGGCCTGAGCTTGCAACTAGCCCTCCCGTGTAGCAGGGCTGATCTGAAGGAGCATTAGCCATTTTGCTAGAAAGACTAAACCTGGGTAGTAAGGTTGGCATTTCAATATAGGGAAAGAAAGGCGCCAAGAACAAGAAGAGATGGAATAGACGGGGAAGAGACAGGCATGTATGACTCGGGCCATGAGTGACGCTGTTAAACAGATACTTCCAACCTTCTTGCACTCTGGACCACAGCCCCACCCACAGCAGTTCTGTCAGCCTCTCTCCACAGAATCCAACACCTGGTGAGAGGGTGCTGGCAAAGAGGCAGCTTTGAAATTGGGTGATATAAGCAAGTTTCTTGAGGTATTTGGGTTTGTAGACTAGTTTAGGAAATGGTGGGTATTACACTGTCATGGACTACAGGGCACATAAATGGGGCTGGGTACCCACAAAGTGTAAAATGGATTCTGACTATAGTCAAGGAAGCAGTCTGAGCCAGAGGTGAGGAAGACTGAGCACTCTGTGTGTATGGTGTAAGTTTGTACCCCTGATGAATTCACCATCACTTGTAAACAGGCTTGGTGAAGGAGGTTTCCATTAAATAATTCAACATGATCTAGAAAGGGTTCGGTGAGGACAGGGTATGAGAAAGCTTTAAGAGGAAGAGCAGAGAGATTTATAAAAATATACTGCCAGTGGTGGTTGACAGGCAAATTGGAGAAGGCACTACAGAACCTAAAGTCTCTGAAGGGGAAAAAATTTTGGAAAAACTTCCAATTTTGGAATTTTGAAAATCATCAGGAGGAGACTGGAATCAGAAGGGTAATAGGGAATGTGTCCTTGGGCTGAGATAAGGACTTAATTTTGTTGCCTGCTTCATGCACCTTACTAATATTGGTGACCAAAATTATCAAAATAATCAATAGCTAAAATGCAGTGTTAACACTGAAAACAGAGGCTGCTATTGGGTGATCCCTGTGTGCCAGTTACACTGCACTTTAAAGAGGAGAAAGCTAAGACTTTAATGTGTAGGGAATTGGACCAAGATCACATGAAAAGCACAGTGGAGCCAAGTACAAGCTCTCCAGCTGCTCCGTGGCTGCTCTCTTCACATAGACCTGGGAAACTCTTTCTGTTGGCTTATATACTATTGTCCCCTATGCTTTCCTCCATGACCCATTCCTATGCTTTGGTCCTGTCTCCAATCAGTGTTATAAAGATCACAGTCTGGAACTCTTAAACCCTCCCCCCTCCCCACCCCCCCCCCCACCCCTGTAAATCAAGAAAGACAAAAGACCACAACCATACAACATAATACTCCCTTGGTATTTAATTGGCTACATTTTATTTGTATGGCAAAGGGCTTTCAAGAGTAGGAGACCCCAAACCACGGTGTTTGTGGAGTCTGCTTTGGTTTAATTCCCATCAGCTGTGTACTAACTGAGTTTGAAGAGAGTATAAGGAAGTTATAAATAATAACAATGATTTATATTTTCATAGAGCTACTGTGAGATATACGTCATTGAGTTGAACTTAGCTAAATTAGGGTAAAGCAAGAAGTAAAGGAAAGTGTTTGACAGACACTAAATGATTCTGGTTTCTAGGCTATAGATTCAAAGGAAATTTAAATAATTCAACTGATTGCATTAATTTTTGTGGTCCATTGTGTGATTTTTCCTAGTTGTTGCAGCAAATACCTGATAAAAGGCAACTTAAGGGAAGAAGGGTTTATTCTGGCTTACAGTTCCAAGACACACAGTCCTTCATAACACGGAAAGCATGGGTGGCAACAGCCTGAAGTTGACAGCTGCATCCCACCGACAGTTAGGAGGCAGAGAAAATAGACAGAAAGTTAAGCCAGGCTCTCAAGCCTCAAGATTCATCTCCAGTGACCCATGTCAACTTCAATGACAGTGCTGCCAGCTGGAGATCAAGTGTTCAAACCATAAGAGCCTGCAGGGGAGATTTCACATTCAAATCTCAAGAAGTACCTACCAGTATCTGGGCATGGCTCTGAGCCCTTGGGATAGAGATAAAGTCTATATCCTAACCCTATACTGTTTTAAACTAGGTGATAGGCATGGGAGTGTGTCTAAAATAAGTCAGTAGACAACAATATATTCATATCTCTAGGACAAGAAAGGAAAAATACTAGAGTTGAGTGTGAAGTGGGGACCATTCAGAGAACCAGCATTGAAGTCTAATAGAGGATAACTTGCTGTGGTAGCTGTAGCATAGCAGGTTTAAGTATGATGGGTTGTCCAGTTTGCCCTGCAAGAGTCCAGTGTGAACCCTGATTTATTCATTGCAGAAACATATATATATATATTTACAATGACCTTCCAACCCTAGAGGAGACAGTGAGACTGGCTTAGTGTCAACCTAGCTTACATTCTTTTCAGAATGTGATGCCCCCATTACATGGTAGCACAGTGATCCCTTCTAGACTACAGAGCCTCCAGTGTTCAGATCTCTTTTCACAGAGGATAACTATTGAGAAGGAAATGGGGAAGGAAGGCAGAATTAGTGCCAGATGGCAGAAATGAGAAAGAACTGCTAGCAATGGGTAGAATCCAGGCATGGCCATTTGGTGGAAGGGGTTGTGGGTTAGGAGTTTCAAAATCCTAACTTCAGCTCTTCTGTAACTTCTGACAGTATGATCTCCTTCCCGGGCATTCAGCAGTCCTAAGTATGTGTATCCTTACATAAAGTGAGGATAGTGATAATCATTCATGTCCATTCTAAGTTACAAGTAAATGATAATGGTGTGTTGTATTAAACTGCAGATTAAACTGTTTCCCTACACATAAAAGTACAGAAACAATAAAAAGAAAAAATATGCATATTCCTGAGACAGAGATGTGTCTGGTAGATTGTGGTTAAGTATGGTTTGGTTTGGTCTGGTTGGTTTGGATTGGTTTGTTGCAGAAATCCATTTTGAGTCCTCACATGGCATCAAGTACTACCTAGGAATGGCGATGTAAAGGGAACCACTCTAGCCTTGAGGGCAGCCTTAGTCCTGAGTTCCTACTGGTCTTTGATGAGGTTTTTCTTTTCTTTCCTTCTTTCTTTCCTTTTTTTTTTCTTCTTACATGTCTTTGTATCCTCAGCCACAGATGATTTTAGGAAAAATCCAGGATGTAACCAGATAGTTGGTTTGAGAAATAGAAGGATGGAAAGGTCATCCAAGAGAAACTTAAGAATGTTCCAGAAACATAAACCCTTAGTTAATTAAAAACCAAAGCAGAATAATCTGGCATTTTCATAGCTGGGTTGACCTTCTCTTTCCTTCCTGAACCTACTTTTCTCATCTTCTCAGACTCCACTCGCGATGAAGGGATCTCATGGGCTGGGATAGGGTGTCCTCTGTAAGGTCTTCTAGGAAAGCCCTCTTTCCTCCAGAAACAAAAAATAAGTCATGTTTGCATAGTTCTTAAAGGGCATTCCTGTGTCTTAGACCAGCTCTATGTGACAGTCAGGATGGTTGTTCTAGTGCTTGCTATGCGGTTAAGGAGAGCAATAGGAAGAGTTGCTAGAATTGTCCAGTAGATCTGGACAAGAAAACCCAGAAGGCCAGACCCCAAATGCCATGCCAAGGAATCTGAAGATGTTCTCCCCAAACTCCACATGTCTCTCATCTTTCTCTTATCTGCTTTCTATTTTACTGTTCTCCCTTAGCTCCCATTCTCTTAACATGACTTACGTTTGCCCTTTATCTACTACACCTCCCCACTTCTTGCCTTCATGCTGCCTGACCACAAAATTTGCTGCTCAGCACTGCAGATTAAACTTATTGCAGACATTGCTGGACCTCATATTTGTTCTAGCTCTCTCACATTCTCTCTCGCATATTCTCTCGCATATTCTCTCGCATATTCTCTCTCTCTCTCTCTCTCTCTCTCTCTCTCTCTGTTTTTCTCATTTCTAATGTCTGAGCACAGAGCGTGCACACACACACACACACAGAGGTGGGGGGGGGGCTTTACAACATTCTCCTCCAGTGAACAGCTATCATTTCCCTCCCTGGCATCTACAGGCCTTCTCTGGAATATTCACACCAATTCTCCTGGAGAGAATCTGCTCTCCACTTGTCTCCATTCTGTATTTGTCCTTCTCAGGTTCTATGGGTCTGCATTCATCTAGTCTGTAAGAGCCTTTGCAGTCCACAACTGCAGGGATTGGGTCTCAGATGGGAGATGGAGCTCAAAGATAGAAACTCAGAGCTTTCCTGCTGGACTATAAAACTAGCAGGCTATGTCTACAGTTGTCAAAGCCTATCTTTCCCACCTCTTGGGAGCAAACCAGCAGGGTAGTCAACAGAGATAAGAACTTATGAACAAACTACTAAGAATTTTATTTGAGCACCTGTATCCAGTCCTGGCTGAAGTGAGACTACTTGTAGTCTTCTACAAGCTATAAATGACCTGGAAAAAAAATCTGGTTTTAAAGTTGTTGGTAGATGAATGTATTGCACCCTTTAATTCCATATATGTATGTATGTATGTATGTATGTATTTATGTATGTATGTATGTATATATATATATGTGTATGTGTGTGTATACATTCTTTATACTTATATATAATCTTTGTTTTATGATTTTGAACCATTGGAATGGTTTATAAATTACCTTAGTAATCAGGATATTAGGAGAAAGAAAGCTAAACCTGAGATGTGCTTTCTTGACAGAACTTGTTCATTCACAGACTTCCATTCTTGCAATTTGAATGAGCCAGAGCTACCCTACTGGAGGAGACTCATAAAGCCCAGTTACTAAGCCAACCATAGCACATGTGAATGAGCATGTTAAACCCATTGTAAAGTTGTGGTCACCCTAGACTTAGAAACTAAATAAAAGCAGTAACCCTCCAGGGGGTGGCAAAAATTAAGAGTGATTTGTTAAATACCATGCTCTGTCAATAGATAAACGACAGTGCTTACTTTCTAGAATTTACAACAAAGGGCATCTAAATAAAACAGTAATCTCATTTTACCCCGGCTGCTGGATCTCATGAATAATATAATCATAATCTTTTATAATTGATACTCACTATCTATACATCTCTCCAGACCAGCACTGTGCAATAGAACACTGCCAATAGTTGATATACTCTATTTCTCTATTGTCTATGATGGGTGCCAATATATATATATATATATATATATATATATATATATATATATGTGTGTGTGTGTGTGTGTGTGTGTGTATAATGTGTATATATATATATATTGTGTATATATATATATGTATATATATATACAATATTGTACAATAACTGAATTTCTAATGGGGTGCATTGGTACAATTAAGAATAGAATTTTCTGGAACTAGAAATAACTGAGGGGGTAAAGTGCTTGCTGTCTAAGAATAATGACTTGGATTTGGATCCACAGCACTTATATAAAAGTCAAGAAAAAGGTACATGCCTGTAGTTCAGCACTGGGTAGCAGAGACCGGGCTTGAGAGCCAGCCAGGTCAGCTGAATGGCAAGCTCCAGGCTTGATGAGAGGAAAGGCCTTCCCTAAAAATGTAAGATGGAGCATGATGGAGGAAGAGGAGGATACTGGCATCAGCTCTGGCCTCCATACTTATATGGCACATGTGAACATACCTGCACGCGCACACACACACACACATTTAATTTTATTTAGATTAATTTAAGTTTAAGTAGCCAGCTGCTGCTACTAACTACCATATTTCACAGGCAGCTTTAAGGCCTCCTGTTTAAAACCAGGAGTTGTGTCAGTCTTGTTTCTGATCATACATCCAGGGAAAGAAAAGGTTATTCATCTATTTTACACTATAGAACCACACTCAGTGGCAAATGTGGATGTCCAGCCTCTCCTATCATGTGTGTATCTTATATCCAATCTCTCTTTCTATATGGATCTTTATTTTTAATATGCACTGGTGTTTTTCCTGTGTGTAGGTCTGTGTAAGGGTGCCGGAACTTGGAGTTACTGACAACCATGAGCTGGGAATTGAACCTGGGTCCTCTGGAAGAACAGTCAGAGGTCCTACCCAGTGAGCAATCCTCTCCAGTCCCATACCATTTGTATCATTATTCAGTGGCAAAAGCTACCTTAAAATGCTATGTGTTTTAGCCTAAACCCTTGGGAGTCAGCTAGAGAGAAAATTCATAAAGGTACCAAGAGGAGGTAAGACCCATGAAGCCACCTGTCTGATTCTTCCCAAAGAGAAGGATGCTGAAGCAGATACTTCAAGCACTATGGCAAGGAGACTTCCATGAGGCCCCCAGGGCAGCAAAGATGAGAGTCAAGTCTCTAAGATCAAGATTATTATCTCATGGGCCACCAAAGGATCTCATGTCCAAACCTAACCGCTAATCTAGGCCAAACCAAAAAAAAAGAAAATGTTTTGACATACTCAGTCCCTACCTTTAAAAAAAAAAGAAAAAAATTTGCTATTTTGGAAATATGTCTTCATTAATCCTGAGACAAGGACCAATATTTGACAACTATTGGTTAAAGATCATTATCCAAAAAACAAACAAACAAACAAATAAAAAAAAAACCTTTGTCAGCCATACATCTACCAGAGGATTAATATCTAGAATATACAGAGAATTTTTTAAAAAGCTTCTGCCCAAACCAAAATAATCCAAAAAAATAAGTAAAAGAGTTGAAAAGATAGAATAAATATTTATAAATAAATATACATACATACATATATGTATGTATGTATATATATATGTGTGTGTATATTTATGTGTGTGTGTATATATATATATGTGTGTGTGTGTGTGTGTATATATATATATATATATATATATATATATATATGTTGAAGAAATACTTGACTAATCTTAATCTTAGCCACCAGGGAAATGCATATTAAAACTTTACAAGATTCTAGCTAACCCCAGTCAAAAAGGCTATCACCAAGGCAAACAATAAAAACAAAGCCAGGAAAAACAATAAATGCTGGTAAGGGCACTCCCCAAAAAGGACCAATGCAAACAGAAATTTATGTGCAGAATCTAGATGTAGGAAGAAGATGCTGGTGGTGCAAAGAGATGGATGCGTGAAAATGTCATACTATCAGCAAATTAGAAGTGATCTGCCTAAGGAACTAATGGGAGAGGGGTGGGATGGAAGGGGATGACGGGACATGCCCATACAAGATAGACGTACACGGAAATGCACTTGTGAAACCCAGCACTGTGTACAATGAGAATACGCCAATAAAAAGAAAAAAAAAAAAAGCCTGTTTTATATTTAAAAAAGAAGACAATGTCTTAATGACACCCATTGATTTGCACAGTAAAAGTGATGATAAACAAATACAAACAATCCCAGAATACAATAGATGCCTATTAATATCTGAGTCGCAGCTTTAAAATGATCGTTATTCTTTTCAAACTCAGTATCAGATAGTGGCCATCTCTCAAGAAAGTAGATAGGAGGCTTAGTGTTGTTGTTGCTTAAGACAGGGCCAGGAGCTCACTATGCAGACCAGAGTGGCTATGAACTTACAGAGATCAGCCTGCTTCTGCCCCCTGAAGAGATGGCTCAGCCAGTAAAAGAACATCCTGCTATTGAAGAGGGCCTGAGTTCAGTTCCTAGCATCTTCAAGATTTGAAGAATCAGTGGCTGTAAGAAACCCTCTATAGGATTCTGAGGCCCCTAGCTTCCAGAATCTACATTCAAACACACACACACACACACACTCACACACACACACAAATATACATACATACATACATACATACATAACTTGATTTAAAATAATAAAAATGTCCTTTTAAAATGTGAAAATATTATCAAGTGTTCTATCATCGTTTCTTCTATACAAAAATGAAAGTACTTTCTAAGACATATAATAAAAGTTTTAATCACAAAATGTTTTCCAAACCAAACAGCCCCACCCAGAAACACTTTGGGGGGTCTTACAGATTCTAGATTTATCCATGGTCTTTGCCATCATTGAAAGACAACTAGAACCCTGAAGTTTGAATGTTCCAGTCCAGATGAACTACTACTGAACACATAAGAGTTGAATATGAGTTTGGGCAAAACAAAAATGACTACTTACTACAAAGGAGTTATGTACCTTCCAAGGCTTCCTGGGACTTATGAGTGCTGAGGTATCTACACAAATGACAACATTCATACCACCAAGTGGAGTATCTAAGCCAAAAACTTACTGCTCTACATACATGTAACCACAGGAACTTTACAAGCTCGTCCCCTATTAGTTCTTCTAGACCACCAGAGTCATAGGCAGGAGCATTCTGTCCCATTGACAAATGAAGACTCTCAGAGGCAGAAAACTGTCCAAGGTCACTCTTCTGGATAATGACATTCAAGACCGAAAACCAGACCTATGGACCCTAAGGCACATCGTGATGCTGCCATTGACTTGGGGAGCAGAGGTCACTGACTACCTGGAAGCCTTGCAAAGTCAAAGGCCTCCGAGATGTACTGCTCTGGTAAGCTTCTTCCATGTTTCCTTAACAATCCTTGACTGCACCTAAAAACAAGTAAACACACACACACACATACACACACACACACAAAGAAAAAAACCTAGTGCTACTTTTTTTTTTTTTAACATACCAAGAAGTCTAGACACCTGCTTTTGTATATTTTCTGGAGGAGGAAAAATAGGCTCATTGTATGAAATTTATTTCAGCCATTTGAAGGGGTTTTAGTCAAGATGGGTTACATTTGCAATTCAGCAATGAGACGTAAATGTTTAACCCAGGGTCTTCCTCCTCACCCGCCTTTCTTCGAAGGATGCTCTGAATAATGCAAAGCCTGTTTTAAACTCTGCTGATTTACTTGAGAAAATAGATCAGACTGTTTTGAAATATTGTTCCTACGGTCTGGAGGACGGGAGTGTTAAAACATGGAGGGAAACTCAACAAGCCGCTTCCTGTCAGCTGCTCCTCAAGCCTCCGTGAGTTCCCAGCACTCAATAAAAAAACACAAGCTGTAAATAAACCTTGATTTCAACTGCCTTTTCCATCAAATGACTGAGACTCTGGGAAGGCTGCTTAGTTCACGCTGGTGAACACATATACCCTTTGTACGTAAGCTATTCATTTCCTGTGCCTTCATTAAGGACCTACTAGGTGCTGTGCATTTTACTGTTGCCTAGATTCTCATAAAATGAATGATATCCAGATATCTTTTTAACCTACAAAAAAAAATTACAATGTCATGTAGTTGAACTTAATAGATATTTTGCATATTTTATCTTGTAGGCCTAGACGAACTGAGAGGTTAAGTTATTTTAAAATTCCAGGGACATGAGGATGTCAGCTCAAAAGAATAGAAAGAAGTGGTTTATCACCTCAAAGTTCTCAGTGTCTAAAACAGGGGTTAGCCCAGAAAAGGTGTTTGTTAATTATTGGATGGATGGATGGATGGATGGATGGATGGATGGATGGATGGATGGGGGTAAATAGATGAATTGACTATCGTAGGTGGATGGGTGGGTAAGTTAGTGGATGAATGGTTATATGTCTGGCTATATGTGGATGGATGTTAAACAAGGGCTGATGTTACCATTCAGGCTTTCAATCCAGGTCTGGTTGTTGCTGCAGGACACTCTCCAATGGTTTGTTAAAGAGAGGATGCACACTGTTTCTCCTTTCTAGCCCATGACTCTATTCTTTCTCTAAAAGCATGCTTTGTGCCCGTGGACAGAATAAAAACTCCAGACATCAGATAACAACCAACTGACTTCTCTGACCTTCCTAGGTCCAACACATGTGGAGCAGGGAACCATAACAGAGGGATTATCTCTGCTGACAAGTTCCATGGTATTTTAATCCTGAAAACCTAAGGTTATGCAGGAAAAAAAGTCACAGCCATCAAAGGAATCTGAGATGGTAGTGGGGTGCCCAAGGTTCATGCTACAACATGTGGAACTGTATCTGCCATAATGCTTGGTTAAGTGGGTCCCTAAGGGTTAACTGGGAAGGTGGAAGGGCAGAACAGAGCTGAGGAGAATAAACCCCAGGAGGAGGAGGAAGGGGAAGGCAACTCAGGCTGGAATCGTTTTTGTTTTATGAATAGTTTATGAGGCGTATCAGGAGTCACACTAACGGGCAGGGGCTGGAATGTTTTCTGACTTTAAAGTGAAAGCCGCCCACCAGGCTGCGAGTGTGGGAGAGTCCAGATATGAAAAACACGGGGGCCCCTCTCAGCACTGCCCAGATAGCTTATAAAACCTGGATCTTGGGGCTGCAGACACTACCAAATGTGTCTCACTGGGGACACTGAAACCACCTTCCAGTTTTACACGACCACTGTGCTGCTCTAAATGTTTCAGGCTCTGTCTTCTTCCACTGCCTGGAAAAGTATCATGGGAAGACCTGGGGACTGAAAATAAGTTTGGAGGGGAGGACCACAGAGCCCAGGAGGCACTCTCCTCCACACCAAGTACCCGTGTCCAGAACTGTACTGGTCACATGGAGCAAGGAGGAGGTTCAGCCAGGGGTAGGTGGTCTTGCCAGCAGGAAAGAACACACAAGGAGCCTCAGAAAGAAATCTTTATTTGTCTGAATCAGCTTGGCGCCTTTAACAACTCCCTCTCTATTCACAGGCAAAGACATGGGTGCCCCACAAACTGACCCCTCCATCTAAGGCCTCAGGGACTGTTCCTTCCTCCTTTCCTGACCTCAGGGCTCCATTTGTAAGCACAGAGCCTGACACCTTCAGGGACCCACATTCAAACACCCTCCTTCTGTGTCTGCTCTGTTCCTGGACCCTCACACCACCCAGACAATTACCTTAGCAGCATCTCTTGTGTTCTCTAGGCCAATGTCTTCCCTTTGTTCCATTTTTCAGGCAGGTTTTGGGCCCACATCAGCCTCTGGATTCAAGCCAGCATCTGATTCCTGGCTTCTTGCTTGCCTGGAATGTGAATTCAGATGTCAGTCAGCAGGTTAATGTAAGGGACATTCTTGTTACAGAGCCTGACTGTCAGGTGCTGAAGTCTCTCCTGGCTGGGTACGCATTCCTGCCTCTGCCTTCTAACCCACTGTTCTCTCCCATATCAATGTGAGTTGGAAAGTCTGGTTTCCTTGATCAAATCTGTACCACCACTCCCTTTACATCTCCTTAGAAATCGAAGTCAACTCATCTCCCTGGTAAGTTTTTTTTTTCTTTACCCTGAGTTGAAAGGTTTTAGAATTTTGTTTGCTTTTCAGAAGTGTTCTGGGAGGATGGATACATCCTATATGTTATTAAAATTCATACAGCTATGATCCAGAGCACACTGCTGTTGCCACTGGGGAGCATATCATGAATTTATTTGTGGAGTCTGCTAAACTCATGGCTTGCATGCTACTAGCATAAACTCCTGGAATTGTATGCACATTGGAAATAATAGCACAGATATCAAATAAGCATCTCGCCCTGGAAGTGTGCCTATAGTTCTCCCTTATTCACTTGTTCAAGTCACTACTTTCACATATTCAGTTGAGTTATGAACATCTAAAACAACAGCAACAAGAGGTAGAATTAAAGTTCCTGGATAAAAATATACAAATAAAACACGTGTGGTCATACACGTTGGTGATGAAAACATACAGGCAACATGTACAGGCAAAGAAAGAGGGAAGGGAAGGTGCTAGATGGTCTAGGAGCAACATCATACACAGCACATCAACAGTAACCTGACACAAGGCTCACCACAGAAATACCATCTAAACAGCATGAGTCTGAAGAAACAACAGCTATTGAACCAGAAAAGCAGATGTCATTTCAGTTTAAGGAAAGGGAGAGTAGAGGTCCGAGCAGCAAAGACAGAGGTTGATCAGGAAGGCGGGAGGGGGGGGGAGGTGATTTGTGCCTATCAGTAATCAAGGCAGGAGAGTCTGATGAGTGCTCTGCTAGGATCACAGCGGGCCTAATAGAGTAAACTTTCCCAGACTCTATCCCAACCTGCAGAATCACAATCTCTGTGTGCAGCCTAGACACTTACATTTCCAAGTCTCTTTGATGATTTAAAACAGAGAGAGAGAGAGAGAGAGAGAGAGAGAGAGAGAGAGAGAGAGACATACGCACACACAAACAGATCAGCTTAGGATGGACTCGTCTGTCATCAATAGGAGGACAGGCCCTTGGTCCCGTGTAGGCTCTATGCCCCAGTGTAGGGGAATGCCAGGGGCAGAAAGCAGGAGTGGGTGGATTGGGGAGCAGGAGGAGGGAGGGGGTAGGGGGTTTTTTAGGAGGGGAAACTAGGGAAGGAGATAATATTTTAAATGTAAATAAAGAAAATATCTAATAAAAAATATTACTTTTCTGGAAAAAAAATGAAAGAATGGTCATATCACTTTGGCTCAAAGTGAGAGCTTCTTAAGTTCCCAGGAGCTTGTGATCAGCAAGATCAGTAGAAAAAGAAATCCCATGCTTCCAGAGGAGGTAAGAGGCCAGAGAGACACTTAGCAATGCCAATGACTCTTTACCTGGGCTGGCCATGAACAGGGAAAACAAGGCTTTTCTCTCCTCCTGCCTTCCCCAGAAACCTGGCTCAGAGTATGGGAGGCAATGTGGGTTTTACTCATAAAGACCTGAGAAGAACACACACACATCCCAAATTTCTCTGAACTCATGTCCTGGAAGCCCATTGATTTAACTACAAGGAACAGGAAGTAGAGATAGCCAGGGACTCTGACACCCAAGGACTGATTTCATTGCTGCTAAACCCATTTTCCTAAGGGCTCCATGAACTAAAGGCTTGGATAGTATCAGCAATGAAGAAACCTTGCCAGGTGCCTGGAAGAGTCTGGAAGGTTCCCATACTGTTGAATGCAGCTTGTGAAATGCAAGGACCAACCTAGGTTCCTGTAGATTTTTTTCTTCCCAAGATCTATATTAGAGGGGCGTCTTGGCCCTGAATCTGCTTCAAGAGCCCTATACAATGTCCTTTGTGCCACTAACTCTATCAAAGAGCCTGTAAGAGTACAGTACTCTGTAGGCTGTAGACAGGAGATGCCTTTGGGTTGGTGAGGGGAGCTTTTATCCTCCTACAGAGGGGGGGTGGATGTGCCCTGTTCCCTCCTGCCTTTCTGTTGGGCTTTCGGGGAAACAGTGGGCCATTGTGGGGGGAGAGTCTGTCTCTCTCCACATGAAGCCAAGGGCAGCTTGGCTTCTGTAAATGGTTTCACGGGACTAGTGAACAGGTCTCCCATGGCAGCCCTTTGAAAAGCCCAGCGGGAGAGGCTGAGAGCTGAAGACTACAGGGCAGGTCCCCTCTCTGGGGCAAGACATGGCAGTGCCCCAATACCCTCATCTCTATTCTTGAAACATTTCAACACCTTCCCTGGTCTTGCCACATTGGGAAGGAACAGCCAGTTTGAAAGAGACATTTTGTAGACTTGGCCAAAGGCAAAATTTTACACCTGGCTGAGTAAGACAGGCCATATGGCAGAGCTGTTCCAGCCAGAGCACTCCAGTTACATGCTGACACACGGACACACATACACACTTGGCAAACTCAAGTGCACTGTCCTCCAGGAACATACCACATGACCCAGGCTACTTACACCCAGGCCAGAGAAACAGACTCAGTCATGAGACTGAATGATTGTGGGTAGAGTAAGTGTGTGTGTGTGTGTGTGTGTGTGTGTGTGTGTGTGTGTGTGTCTAGTCACTCTGCAGGAAGCAGGTATTATATCTCATCAGTTTTGTATAGCATTAAAGAGGGAGAGAGAGGCATGCTGGATAATGCTGCATCTATCACACACCAAGGCAAGCAGGCTTCCCACGACATGGAACTTACAGCTGGCCTGGAGGAGCATCCTTTCTTTCCAGATATGATACAGACAAAAGCAAGAAGGAAGCCCCAGAGGGAAGTCGTGGGAAAATATGGGGAAGTTGTTGGTAGAGTTGTTGGGGGAGTAGAGAGATTAGAAAACAAGGAGTCAAGCAAAAGTTTCCACCAGCTAAAACAGGGAAAGAAATTTGACATGGAAAAATACCAGCCCAGCAGTAATCAGTGGGGCCTCCAGGAGTTTCTGCCATGATTGCAGAAAAGAGGCAGAGATAAGACTACAGGAGTACTTACTTTTGTCTACATGAAGATGCCCTAGTGACCCAGACATCTGGACTTCTTCTCCCATACACTGTCATGTACTAGTCTCCAAAGGTATGAGGACACATAACCATAATGGCACATGTGTCATGTCCTGCATTTGGAGGGGCAAATGACAAAGCTTCTTTCAAGTGTACATATAATTCAGAGGATGGGGAGGAGAGTAGGCAAATTATATACCAGAATCCAAAATTATGCTTTCCAATGCAATATACATCTGCATTGAACAACCTTCTACAAAAATTCTTCCATTCTGTCCACACATACTGTACGAGCCAATACAGCTTACCCTCTATGCAGTGGCCTTACTGAAAAGTCAACTAGCCAGCAGCCTTCCTTACAGGAAAAAAAAAAGTTCTTCTCTGGGAGACTCTTCCCAAGGGATTTTGTAGAGATAAACTTGAAAGAATAAAGGGGTCAGAGATCATCAGAAAGGGATCAGGACTTAAATAGTGTGATAATCAAAAGTACAGAGGAATTGGGATCTGAGGCTCCAATTCCTGGAACAGATGCTTAAGATGTGGTACAGCATGTAGGCTTCCCATGGGAAATAAGTGGCATGGGAGCCCTGGGGATAAATTGGTTTTACCAATAAGGGAAGGGAGTCAGTTTTAACACAGGAAGAAAATGATCCAGGAAGAGAGGACTTAGTCAATTAGAGGCTCAGAGTCTTTGGAGAGCAGGATGTACAAATGGAGTGGAAAGAAGTTCAACCAAGGGAGAGAAGTTTATGAGGTGCTAGCAATGCTGAGGGATGAGGGCCTGGGAGCTACTCTAAGCTGCCCAGATCTGGCCTTCCAAGGAGGAAGTAACTCTTTCAACATCCCTGGTAGCATCAGAGGTTGAAGGCATACCAACTGTAAGTCAGGACCAACATGACAAAGGGAGTTGCAATGTTAGAGATAGGTAGGAAATCTATAAAATCATCGTCCCTTAACCAAGGGAGGGTCAGCATCCTCAGAAACAGGACTAGGGTAACTGGCCATTCACATGGAGAAGAATAAAACTCTACTTCTAGCTCTTAACAGTTGTTGTAAAAATCAACTGAAGGTGGACTGAAGTCTTAAACATCAAGACCCCAAACTATAAAACTACTAGAAGAAAACACAGGGCAGACACTTGGAATGGTCAAGGATTTGGACAGCAGAAAACAAAACCAAAGGTCAGTAGATTTATGACAAACTCAGAAGCCTTGAGAAAGTAAAGAACCGTCAGAGAGAAGAGACAACCTACATATGAAATGGGGGAGAATATATGTCTCAAAATATGCAGACCACATAAGAAAATCCAAACATTTAGAAAGTTTTGTCTTCAATTATCTGTATGCACATGTGACTTTGTAGAAGTATGTGTACACTAAGGCAGGTACCCATGGTGGCCAGCGATAAAGGATATCCAGAGGCTGGAATTATCTGCCCTTATAAGATGCTCAATGTGGGTGCTGGGAACTAAATCAATCTTCTCTATCAGACAGGTACGTGCTCTTAGCTTCTGGGCCTTCTCGCCTGCACACACTCTACTGTTATTTCAATGTCAACTGCTTAAAAATGGGCAACAGACTTTACTCTTTATGCTGGCGTGTGTGTGTGTGTGTGTGTGCTGTGCATCTGTGAACAGAGAGGTGCATACCCATGAAAAGAGAGAGATGGGTAAAAGTTGGTCAGTTGAGTAACAAGTTACAGTTAAATAAGAGAAAGGGGATCTGGGTTTTTGTGGTGACTAAAGCTACCAACACCATCTACTTTCCATCTTAAGTGGCTAGAAGAAAGAATTCTGGGTATTTTCACTATAAAGAAATGATACACATGAGTTTTAGGAAGATGATAAAATTTGACTTAAACATTGCACTGCATATGTCAAAACACCACCTAGAATTCAATGGATAAATTTGCTTTTGTGCTTTGAGTAGCATTAAAGAAAAATATTAAATATATAAAAATAAAAATGTAATCTCCTCACCCTCTCTCTTGAGAGACAGAAACTTTATGTCAAAGAAAAATATATGGCTTGACTACTGAGGGACTTGAATTCACTGACATCTTCAACTCTATAAATTTCCTTTTGGTAGCATGTGGAAGAGAGGAAGTGCTTATGTTGGAGGAAAAGGATGGGTTCCTGGGTTGTGCATAGCAGACACCTTATGAAATAATATGGGACACTTGGAAAGCATGGCTGAAGGCAATCTGATATGTTGCTAGATTCTAGCCAAAGCTGATGGACAACCAGTCAAGATCATTCTGAGCCTGCTCTTAGGGGGTATGGGAGGACCTAACACTAAGGTTAGCTTATGCCTTAATAGTATGGCTTGGCTGTTAGATTTCTTGATCTCTTCTCTCCTGTTCTTGATGTTGAGCAGATCTGGATGTCAGAGACTTAATGGAAGATCATGGCAGGGGTAAGGGTTACCTTGAAACATTTGCCTCCCTATGAACAGATCATGGTTAAAGAGACAAATTTAAATGTAGAGTCAGCAATCTCTGCACTATCACAAGTTCAGCACCATCAATTCAAACAAGGTGACCTTGAGGTATTTATTTATGTCCTACTATTAATATAAATGCCCATGCATAGCCAGTACACAGTTTCATCTGAGTTCAGTCCATCCTTAGATCCCATCAGAGGAGAGGGCATGTGTGTGATGTATGTATGCAACCACACATGCCATCCTGTACTCGTGGAGGTCAGAGAATGACGTTGGGAAGTAGTTTTTTCTCCATCCACCTTTATTTTGGTTCCAGGGATTGACTCTGGTTGCCATGTTTATTTGGCAAATTGCTTTACCACTCCCCTTCTTCAGTCCTCTCAGTGACTCTTGTACTAATTTTAATAATACCACTGGCAAAAGTAGTGCTCTGGTTAAAACCTACTAAGGCTGGGGAGACCCATATATGCTAATAAATAGATATGTAGGTACACAAGCAATGCCTGCATGCTACAAGAGAACTGCAAAGCCACTGTAAAACCACATGCCAGTCACACAGCCATCGACACCATCAGGAAGGAAAGAGCTTGCCAAGAACTGCATTAGCTTTCACTTTCAAACTGGTAGAGGTGGTGGTGGTATTAGGGCACCATGTGAGACAGAGTGTGTGAAGTGGGAAAAGCACAGGATGCATTTTGCCAATCCTGAGCAACCACACAAGGCAGTGAATGGCAGAGCGACAAGGAGTGTGGGGGCAGGCGTCCCAGACCCATCAACTTAAGACACTTTCCACACATTTCAACACCTGGTGAGATCTTTATGGTGCTGGGAATTCCAAATTGCCTGTGTGTCAAGAGACAAGAGTAAAGACAGGACTTTTATAGGTTTTGGCTTCCTGAGTCTTTATGGTGCTGTATGTACCAGAGCATCTGGGAAATCAACTCAACAAAGCAGTGTGCCTAAGAGCCCAGGGATGGAGCAGAAAAGTCAATCAGGGTGCTACAAAGAGGGAAGGCAGTGCACACAACACTTTGTAAATTCATAAGAGCCCCTGCAGCCTATGTGTGTGGCCTTATCTGGTTCACAATAGTGTCCTACAGCTTTCATTTTCCTTTGAAAATGCATTTTATCCAGGGTGATGCCAACCTGACCGCTTGCCTGGACTGAGCAATGCCACATTGCTGGTGAAATACTGACCAATCTGTGCATTCCTTCTAGATGTGATTTGCATCTGAATCTGTAACCTCAGTAAAGATAGGTCTCACCAGGTTGAGTGACCATTCTACTAACTACCCAAGCCATTACAGAACCCAGCCCACTTCCTCTGGATGCGTTGGGACATCTATCTTCTTCTACACAAGGGAATCTATGCTCTGGAATCTCAGGCCTTTTGATTTAGACATCAGACTTTGAAATTTCATAGTTTCCAGCTTTCACATGGCAGATTGGGGGAGGAGGGCTTCTATAATCCAATGAACCAATTCCCGTTATATACAAATATACATGTGTAAAATATTTTATTTCACATAAGTAAATAAGAATTGTCTATTTTGAAGTTTTTCTGGTTTGCTTCTTTTATGACAATAAAATACCAACCAAAAGCCACTTGGAGAGAAAGTATTTGTTGCATCTTGCAAGTAACAGTTCATAACTGAGGGAAATCAGGGCAAAAACCCAAGGAAGGGATCTGGAGCCAGGAACTGAAGCAGAGACCATGGAGGGGGGCTGCTTACTAGCTCATTCAGCCTGCTTTCTTGTGTAATTCCAGATGATCTTCCAAGGGATTGAGCTGCCCACAGTGGGATCAAGCATCTCACATCAATCATCGAGCGAAAAATAGGACCTGGCAGACATGTTCCTCGGCCAATCTGAGGGGAGCGATTCCTCAACGGAGGTGCTTTCTTCCTAGATTACTCACGCTAGTTTGTGTTAAGTTGACAAAACCTAACTGCCACAGGCACTATAAAAAGTTCTGCAGTAAGATACAAACTATCTCTTGCATAAATTCCAGCCATTTCCTACGCTTTAGTCAGTATAAGGATATCAATACAAGTATATATTATTTATAATAGCATTTAATGAGTATATTATGTTATAGTAACAATACCAAGCCCCTGTGATACGTGATAATCCGGGGGAAAGTATTTACTAATGTGATTCTTTGCCAACTTGTGTCCTCTCCAAAGCAATTGTACCAATTTACCCCTCCAATAGGGGCATAGGAACCATCCTCATTTCACCAACACAAAAGGGGGTCAACGAGAGCAAGCCCGTGCCAAAGCCATTTGGTTGGTGCCTGTTTCTTTTACCCTGGCCTCATGTCTTATCTTCTTGCTGCCCACAGGACATTCTGCAAAGACTGGCTACAAAACCCCAAGCTGCTCACTAATTACACTGTGTCATGTTGGTTCCAGACCCTGGGGCTCAAGAAGTTTGCCTCCCAAGAAGGCCAGCCTGCTGGCAGAAGGCAGACTCCACAACCCCATCCGCCCCACCACACAAGTATGTGCCTCTCCCAGCCAGCAAGACTTTTTATTTTCATAACTTTGTGTCATTATCTCTGTGCAGAATTGTGAGCGGAGAAGAGGAAGAGGAAGAGGAGGGAGACAAGCCTGACACAGAGAACATTCTTCCCAAATCACCTCCTTTCCTTCTGAAGCTTTAATTACCCCAGATGACTTTTATCTCCAAGGAAATAGCCCCAGTTCCCAGAACACATGCTCTCAGCCTCATTTGACCCCCACATGGTCATGGGATAAAACGAAAAGCAAGGCTGAAGCTACTGAAGAGTCATAAGGAAATCATTTCTCCAGCAGATAGCATCTGTCCACACAAGTGCTCAGGATACCCCAGCAACAATGACAGTTTCCAGGAACAAACCAAGCAGGCATGGCTAGTATTTCCCAGTGCAACGGCTGCAGATGCTCATCCAGTAGGAATCACCCTGCCCACAACTTCCCACCAATCCTCCTCATGGTGGTCTTCAAGAACCATCTCAGTCAGTGGAGACTCGAACTCTGATCTACCAGAGGCCAAGAAGAACAGGTCCAAAGAAATGGAGACCCAGCTGCAAATATTCTGCCTCCCAGTGCTAAGCTTAGTGTGTGCTCCTCTCTGAATCACTCTCAGAAACATGGACAACAGTGACTCTCCTGCTGAGACTTTTTGGATGAAGTGAGATTTATGCCATAAAGCTCACCCATGATAGTGCACACAAAGGTACCTGGCATACAGCACCATACTGAATGGTGGCCACACAAGCTACAGTTGTACGTCAAGGTCTGGCCTTTCCATTCTGACCCTGTCCTCATTTTCTTTTCCCAACTAGCATAACTGGCTCCTCCTGGCTCCCTGGGTATTAATGCCTTCCTCAAATTCACAGAATGCGTAGCCAGTGAAAACAACCTTCACTCTCTCTCACTCACTCACTCACTCACTCACTTACTCACTCTCTCTCTCTGTCTCTCTCTCTCTCTCACTCACTCTCTCATGCACTCACTCACTCAGTCAATCGGGCCCATTCCATAGAATTCATTTCTTTTGTTGATGAGATTTTGCCATCTGGCACATGTAACATGCACTTCTGGGTCCAGGTATTACTAAAATGTTTAACTCTAAAGATTTTATCAAGATTTACCAGTGCCTTTTCCTCAGCAAAATCTGCCTCATTAGGAAGTCATTTTTAAAATTGAGTTTGTACAAAACCCATCCAAAAGTCTTGCCCAGAGGATGATTCCCAGGCTCTCCGTGGTTAGTAAGGTCTGAGGCAAGTGGAAGAAATCATTTATAGGACTCCACTATCAGAAGTCAAAATGCTGAGGTGGGGATAGAAATGTATTCTTCCTGTTACAGAATTCACCCAATATCTAGGGTACAGAGAATATTACAATTAGAGCATCTGAAAAGCTCACTGAACCAATCAGAACACATCTTCTGATTTCTACCAAGAGACTCACAGCACAGTAGGTATTAGTTAGCTAGTTAGCATATACCTATGTAACATACACATGGGTCTTGTCATGCAACAAGGAGGACAGGCACATGTTCTACATATTGGGAAACCATGTGCTTACGAGTCCTGCAGATGTGGTTCTCATACTACTTTCTCCCACAAAGTCCCAGGACCCTTCACTCCCAGCCCTCTATAGTTCACTTCCTGTACCACACAAGCAGTGGTGTGCGGGAGGGAGGATAACCACTAGGGAGAGGTGGTTGTTAAATGTTCTTAACTTTTGTGACCCACGGGACTTGATAGCCTTCTCTTGGCCCTGCTAGATGTATTTGTACCAGTGAAGGCCACAAAGGCAGCAGACCCAGTCTACCCGCAGTCCTGAGAGCTGGTTGTTAAATATTTACTAGCACACCATAGCAGAGAGGTTAATTTGCCCCTCCCCCATTCTCCCTTTTCCCACAGTACTCACACTGGCCTGACCCCTACCCGTCAGCTCCAAATCCAACTGACTGTCTCAGAACCACCCAGATGAAACTTCACGCCATGTTTAGCTGTTTTCTCTGGGAGAGTGGTTGGATGCCAGGTTGCCAATCCCACTGGCAAAGATGCTCGTCTTTAATGAATTCCACCTGCTGGCCACACCCTGAGCCTTTGGTGGATTTAAGGAAGGAAGTTCCCTTCCAGCAACAAGGACAGTTGATGGGCATGTACAGGCTCTCCCTTCCCCACCCCTGTTCTCACTCTGTCTACCGGTCTTTGTCTCTGCCCCTCCATGTGTCTCTGTCTCTCCATCTCTTTCTATGTGTCTTTCCCTCTCTTTTCCCCTCCTTCCTTCCCTCCCTCCTTCCCTCCTCCCTCTCTCCCCACCTCCCACACTCCGTGTGAAACAAGCATTCTAGTACTGAGCTACATGTTCAGTCCTCTCTCTCTTTGTGTGTAGATACAGTGCATGAGCATGTGTACGTGTGCGTGTTTACATGAGAGTGGGCACACATGTGTGTACAAGTGTACACGCATGGGTATCTTCACACATAGGGAGTCCAGAGGTTGACCTGTGTCATTGATCACTCTCTACATTAAATGCTGAGGCAGTGTATCTCAGTTAAGCTCATAGCTCAACAATTTGGCCACTCTGGCTAGCCATTTGTCCCGGATCCCCTCTCTGATTCCTAAGGCTGGGATTACAGAAGAGCCCCCAAACCCTTTAGAGCATTTGTCTGAGTTCTGGGGACCTGAACTCAGATTGCCATGCCTATATGGCAAGTGCATTACCCCGGTCTCTAGTAAACTGTTTCTTATCACTCTTCTACATGTTCACAGCCCTGCCCTCCACACTGGGTCATGTGATCAACGCAGGTCACTTCTGAGAGTCCCTTACCAAACTGTGTGATATGTGGGTGATGTGCTCAAGCAAATTCCTTCATGGGCCTAGGGATGGAGATGCATTGGTCCTGGTAAGTCCTGCAAGATGCCTCCTGATCCGATCCAGGACTGACCCTACCACTGGAGATTCTCTGCCACAACATTCCCTCCTCCCTAGATTACTATGATAGAAATACAAATGGAGAAAACCAGGCCATAGTTTTGAGACAGGAGGGCCTCCGACAATTCGCCTCACACTTCAGCAACTTTGCAGTTTATGTTTGTAAACCCCACATATTTACTTGCCCTGGTTTTGTTACAGTAAACTCATTTGGCGTCACCACATAAAAGGGCTTTGTTTACATGGCCTCTGCTTTCAGTTTAGATTCCTGGTTTCATCTATTAAAATGAGCCCAGTTTTATTCTCCCAAAGAATAAGAAAACTCTAAATAAAGCCCCAAGCCTTCCAGACATGGATAACAAACAGTCCCAAGACTCTGTACAAAGGGCTTAAAAAACATGGCTGGTGAAAGAGAGCGAGAAAGAGAAGAAGCAAAAGGAAAGGGAGAGAGGAGACTGGGAGTGAGGCCTTTGCAAATCAAGTTTGCCTGGGTACTGGAGATTAGGGCTTGGGGTTTGTCCAAAGCTTTCTGGCTGGAAAACATGACAGGGTTCCTTCTGGGTGTAGCTAAGAGTCTGAAACTTATGCTGACTCAGTGGGACTACAATGAGGGTTCTAGGGATTTATATCTATCTGGTTCCTTCCACTCTGGCCTCCAACAGCCAATAAACCTTCAAGGACAGCCTGTGGGATACCTTAGAATTCACCTGTTACTCAGAAGATAATACTGATGCTTGCAAAGGAAAAACAAAAACAAACAAACAAAACCCTGCTGGTATTGTATCCCATCCTCCTGCAGAGTTATCTAAGTGTATGTATATGTATAGCATATCTTTCTGGAGCACTGAGGAAGCCCCTATTGACATTAATAGACAACTAAGATAGTCAGCTTGACAGATACTAGAATCACCTAGGGAATGGGTCTCTGGGCATACTTCTGGGAGATATCTTGATTACACTCAGGTAGGAAGCCCACTGTAGGCAGCACCATTCCCTATGCGAGATCCTGGACTGTACAAGTGGAGAAGGGGAATTGAGCAGCAGCATGCATCATGGTTCTCTGCTTCCTGAATGTGGATGCTTCAGGTCTCCATCATGATAATGGGATAGGAGAAAGAAAACAAAAAAAATAAAATAAAATAAAATAAAAAACAAAAACAAATAAACAAAAACCCAACCCTTTTCCTTTGAGTTGGTTTCCTCAATGCATCTTATCACAACAGTAGCAAAAGGGACTAAGTGACTGTGAAGACTGTTTATTTTTATCTTTTCCCTAGAGCTTCCTTCCTCTTTCCAGGTGGTAGAAATGAGGAGGGACCTCCGAGCCTAGCAACTCATAATAAGCACTTGGATGACTCATTTCATAGTTTGAAATTCTTGCTGGGGACTCTTAGGGGCACTCCTGATCAGTTTGCTTTTGCTTTCCAGGTCTAGCTAATGACATCTTGGGGTGATCTGGGCCCAGGGCTGGAGACTGTAAGCATGTCTGAATGGAGAGAACTGAATTTATTTGCAACAATATCCTGACGAACATATGCCTTTTTCCATCTATAGACTATTATGTGAGAGTTCAGGGGACACTGGCATACCTGAGTATTCTGAGGGGAAACATCCTCTGGGACATGAGGATTAATTAAAAAGCATGTGTGAAACAGCACATCATTTATAGTTTTTAGAAGTTTTCTTTTCGAGGGCAATCATGTTGAGAGAAAAAAAAAAGAAGCACGGTCAGAAGTCTTGATGTAGTCTGATGTCTTAGTTACATTGCTGAGGTGACTGCAAAGGTGCAGAACTGGAGATCAGACCAATAGCTGGCTATGAGATGAATGGAGATTGTGGCTTGGGGAGAAGTATGATTACGGATGGATGGGTGATGATGTAATTAGAACTGTGTGTTGACAGAATAATTCCACATCTTGATTGTGGTGGTAGCAACACACATCTGCTTGTGGAATACAGTCTAGAACTATACACATTCCCCAGTGCCTGTCTGTGGTTTTGATACTGTTGTGTAGTTATATAAGAAGTGACTGCTGGGAACAACTAGGGACAGAGGACAAGGGACCTCACTGTGTCATTGTGAAAACATCTTGCGGATCAATGGTTTCTTCAAAATCAAAGTTTACACCTCAAAATAGTATCATATACATTTGTAGACATATTTGTAAGCAAGTAAGTAAAAGTGAAGGCTATATGCCTACCCAAGCCTGTGGCCCTCACCCTAACAGATCTTGTTGGGATGGGGGCTCTTTGGAAGATACTTCTCCCTATCTGTAATGTTGGAATATTTTTCCAGCAGAATGCATTTGTGTATTTTTGTGTGGATAGTTTAGAAAAGCATTATAAACTTTGTAGAGTCAGCCAGCATCAACAAGTATTGATTGAACATTCACTGTTTGCCAAACACCGGGCTTGGGGGAGTTGCCAGACAAAACCCCCTGTCCTCATGCAGGGTCAGCCCAGCTATGAAAACAGTCATTAAGCAGACGGCCATTTGTGTAATGGCTGCCAGGACCAGAAAGCATTGTGGGCTGCATCAACCTGGAGCAGGGAACCTAGGATTCCTTTCTGAAGCCCCCACTGCCACCCTGCACCCAGGAGCTACTTACCCACTCCAGGTTTGTTTGTGACATTTGGTATGCTTTGCATGCCTCTACTGAGAAGCTGGAGAGGAAGACTTGAAGGTCTTGTCTCACTTAGCAGAAAGCACAAGCAAGAACAGGACCTCTGCTAAGCCCAGGAAGAGTGAGAACAGGACGACAAGCCATGAGCTAGAGCCAGGCAGAAATGTCTCACAAAAGCCACTCCCTAACCTTTGATTTCCATCAATCAGATTGTTAAATACAGTAGTTATTTCAAACAAACTATGACTGGCACTGTTGTGCAAGTTTGCAATTCTAGTTCTTAGAAGGTGGATCGGGACCACCTTCCCAACTACATAGTAAGTCCATGGTCAACCTGGGCTACCTTGCAATCCTGTCTTTAAATGAAAAACTTTAAAAATTTGGGTACTAGAGATAGTACCCAAGGAGCTAAAGGGATCTGCAACCCTATAGGTGGAACAACATTATGAACTAAACAGTACCCCGGAGCTCTTGACTCAAGCTGCATATGTATCAAAAGATGGCCTACTTGGCCATCACTGGAAAGAGAGGCCCATTGGACTTGCAAACTTTATATGCCCCAGTACAGGGGAACGCCAGGGCCAAAAAGTGGGAGTGGGTGGGTAGGGGAGTAGGGGGAGGGTATGGGGGACTTTTGGGATAGCATTGGAAATGTAAATGAGGAAAATACCTAATAAAAATATTTTTTAAAAAGATATAAAAAAATTACACACACACATCAGATAGATACATTATCTACTTTTCTGTGGCAGAGAGTTGACAGAAACAACTCTCTCTAGAGGAAATAAAGCTCTCTTTGTCTGAAGGTTTCATAGAGTTGGTCCATCACAGTGGGGAGTGCGTGATGAATCAGCAGAGAGAGACAGAGGAAAGCCAGAGCTCTGCTGGATCTCCCCTCCCCCATTGTGTTCTGGCTAGGCCTCCAGCCTATGGGATGGTACCTTTTATATGCAGGGGAGATCTCCCTTCTTGCCTTGTCCCAATTAATCATCTCTGAGAACACGCTCAATGTGAGGAACGGGTGGGGCAGCAGTCCCAAAATGGCGCCCGGGACTGCAGCTAAGTCTTATGACTTGCACCTGACTTCCTCATACACCTGAAAATAAGCCACGACCATTGTGAGAGCTGCACAGGTGCACCATGATGCTGGCCGTGTAAACAAGTCCATATATGGCGGAGACATGCCCCTGCTGCCCTGATTGGCTGAAGCTGCGTGCCTGATGAGGTGACGTGGCCTGCCATGAGTGGATGGGGGCTGAGAGCATATAAGCAGACCTCCCTGGGTTCCTGGGATCCCTGTAGCAGCATCAAGGCATTCCTGCAATAAAGGCTGTTGAAAAGAATCCGACTGTGTTGTGTCTTCCTTGCCGGCCGAGGTGGGCGCAACAGCTCAAAGATACACCTCAAAGTGTATCTCAAGCTTCTAGGTGACTCTAAAATCAGTCAAACTCATAGTACTTAGTTTATATTGCATATGGAGATCAGTAGTCAGGAGTCATTGTTTTCTGATTGTGTCTTTGTATCTTGAGCTAATTGACAATTTGTGGTTATGTGTACCCTTTGTGTCCACATGCTGAAAGTACTGACAAAGGCCTAGAGTTGGATATCTCTGTTACCTCTAAATGTGATGAGTTCACACTGGGAGAATTGATACCACAGAAATGAGCAATTGCCACAAATCAAGGCTCCCCCAGGTTATGTTTACCTGATTGCTAAACATTTATCATCTCTCATCCTACCCAGGTCAAGATTCACTGAGGCACCTTGGTCCTATGTGTTGAAACTGGCATGTGAGTTTCAGTCCTTCTATGTCAGCCAAGAACATGGATGGCACTCAAAGCCCTTTAGTGGGCAGGGCCAAGATCTCAGGGCTTGGTTCTTCTGCTATTCTTCCTAATGGTTTCCAACAATAGCCATGTTTCTCTTGTCTTGTCCTTTCATTCAATATCATTATTTGCCCCTGAGAGAGGCAGGGATAGCCTCTTCTTCAGACCCTAAAATGGCTTTCTAATGGATAAAAGCAGACACCGCTGACCATGGCTTGTTTGCCTAACCCCAGAAAAAGGATGTTCTGACCTGAAACTCCTATCTGAACTTGGTGATTCCAAGAATTTGCAACCCATGATGGCCCACATCTACTTACAACTTTATCTGAGGACTTCTAGGAGTCCTCTCCTTTGCCCAGATACTCTGCTTTTCTTTCGTGCTTCTTGTTGCAAGGAAGGCAGGTGCTTTCGCTACTGCCTGAATCTCAAATACACCCACTTCTCGGGGTATCTGTATTTACCATTTTTGTCCTTTAGGAGATGGAGTATTTTCCAAGTTTTAATTAAACTCTCCTCATAAAAATAAGTATCAAGCCACTCTCACAGAAATGAGACTTGAGCAAGTTGGCTGGTCAAGACCTGCACCATGTACCATTTGAGCAGTGACCCCAGGACTGGGTGATTTGGTGTTTGTTTGTTTGTTATGGGGGTAGATGAGTACTAGAAATTGGCCCTTGCATGTTTAGCAACCACTTTACCAATGATTTATACCTTCAGCTCTCTTCTTACTTTTTATTTAGATATAGTATCTCACTATACTGCCCAGGCTAGCCTTAAATTTGTCAATTCTCTTGCCTTAGATTTTGGGGTAGGTGGATTACAGGACTGCACTAGAAGGTGCCACTTCTGGTTCTGAATTTGAGAGTCTAGATCCACTGAGTCCTTTCTATTCTGTTTTCACACCCTCCCTAATATCTCTTCTCCCTACTGAATTCTATAGAGCTCAGTGTGAGGGGAGGCTTTTCTTTTTTGACTGGTTGGTACCTACCCTCCTCTCATCTCCTAGATTAAGTACTTTGTTCTCAGGGTAAACAATTTCCTTTCTCATCAAACAATTTCCATGTCACTTAACATGGTTAAACTCTCAAGCAAAGATCTGGGAGCTGGGTGTCAAAAATCAGAGGGATTCAACTTCAAACCTCTCATAACAATTGTTGAAAACAGGCTTATTTTCACAGAAGATGTGAGAAGAGTTATGATGCATGAATGGACATCCTGTCTGAGAATGGAATGGACATGGGAAAACAGAAGGTAACATCTGAAGACTCCTCAGCAGCATCCTTTGAACTGCTGGAAGTGGCTATGCCTGAAGACCCAAAGCTAGATGGTTCTGTGTTTTTATTTAAGGGAGCCAGAAAATCCTGGTGGGGTTTATCCTGGGTATAGGGTTTTTCTCTACAGTTTAAAAGCTGCTGGGGAGCCAAGGACCCTGGACTCACGGCAAGTTGGTGCAGTTGGCCTCCTCGAGTGGTAATTTCATGCTAGCACAGTGGCTCCTTATGAACTTCTTCCTATTGCTGCCTTGCTTGAATAGATTAGATCCACCATAAAAGTCTGAATTGTTAATCAGGGCAGGCAGTATTGCCCAATTTATCTGAACATGATGACAAAAATCTATCATTTCTATGCTTCTGTGGTAAATGTAGTAAAACTTAGGGGTTAAAAATAATGGCTCCTGACAAGGCCAGGCTTGGCTAAAAAATCATACCTGCCTCTTCTAACTCATAGAAAGTAACTTTTAGCAAGTGACCTCACTTCTCTAGGAGGTGTTTTTCTCATCTGTTGTTCTATTGCTGTGAAGACACCATGACCCAGGCAAGTCATAAAGGAAATTATTTAACTGGGGACTTACTTACAGTTTCAGAGGGTGAATCCATGACTAACTAGGTCTAGCACTGGCTTTTAAAACCTCAAAACCCACTCCCACCAACATACCTCCTCTAACAAGACTGCACTCGCTAATCCTTCCAAACGTTCTTGAAGTGGAGACCAAGCATGCAAATGTATAAACCTATGGGGTCATTTTCATTCAGACTACCACATCCACTTCAGAGAGCTAAGAAAAAAATAAGTGCTTAGTGCAGAACCCAATCTGAGGACAAATTACTGTCCACTGGTGCTGACGTTATCATCATAGCCATCTTCTCAGTAATCCCACAGCTTGATTGACCTTCACCCTGCAGAGGAAAAAATGGACTCTCCAAGGGGTTGTGGCTTTAGTGTTGGTTTCAGTAGCGTTAGAATCAAATTGTCCGGAAATCACTCTTATTAACAAAAATAGTCATATAAATGGCTCAGCACATAAAGGCTCTTGCCACCAAACATGATTACCTAAGTCCAATCCTTGAAACATACATGATAAAAGGAAAGAATCACTTCCCAAGTGTTGTCCTCTGACCTCTATGTGTGCACTGTGGCATTTGTGTGCATGTCCACAAAGGGACAAACACGCAAAATAAAATGAATGTAACTTTTTAAAAAAAGAACTCCCCGTACTCCTATGCTAGAGGT
Organism: Mus caroli; assembly: GCF_978045245.1. Taxonomy (NCBI): domain Eukaryota; kingdom Metazoa; phylum Chordata; class Mammalia; order Rodentia; family Muridae; genus Mus; species Mus caroli. The sequence goes on along the minus strand of NW_028227267.1, from coordinate 21,518,227 downwards.
TCCAAAACAGTTTGCTCAATTTTGAGAGGAGCCCAAAAGGCTGGTATAAACCAGAACAGCTTACAAGTCTCCTGCCTGCTGGATTTGGGAGATTAATCTCTAGAATTTTCAATTCAACACTCTTTTGGAGGCAGCAGACCTTGGACCTGACCAAGTGAAGACAGAGTTGTGCAATTTTGCCTCATTCCTCAGATACCTCAAATGCCCACGTCCTAGGGAGGTTTTGGGGAAAGCCCATCAGAGCTACACAAAGCATGTGTTTACATGGATATAGAGAGGTTTTCAACTGAGGTGAAGGTACCAGCAACTCATTTCCCATCACTGCAGATTACCCTGCCCTCTTAGTGACCCCCACCACAGCTGGTGTAACCCACTCCTCTGTCAATGTCACCAATACCCTTGCAGCCCAGTCCATCTCCTGTGTCTATAACACTTCTCATCCACAGGACACAGATCAAACCCAGTCATTCTCAGGCTAAGGAACCACCAAGGACTTCCTGTTTCTAATGTGATAAAATATGCCCTACAACTGATATCCCATCACATACCTCCTGACATCCTTCAATCCAACCACACAGCTCTCTGAGAGCTCTACCCCCTCCCAGCTCTGTACCTTGACTTAACTGTTTCCTGTGCCCACAGGACCTTTTCCCACTGCCCGTCTTTTAAGTCCCATCAGCCACCTCTGCTTTCAATGCCCACACATAAAATTCTGCAGAATTCAGAG